>NC_139232.1:91277466-91877466 GCF_977018435.1 Lepisma saccharinum | reverse complement strand
GGGTGTCTTACCTCCACAGTCTTTCTTTCCAGATTGTGAGTCATATGTGTACCAAGTTTAAAATTTTGGGTTCGTCAGCACTTAGGCTATTTTGCACCCATCACTTTATACGGGGTCCAGTCCCTTACCAAAACTAAAATAACATAACTGTAATGTCGTGTCGTAAGTAAAACATTAAAATATTCTGACTTCGGTTAAAAGCTGAGTCCGGTGACTTTTCGCTCACCCTGTAGAATATTACAACACTTTATGTTGAAGGTGATGCATAGAACAGTTCACATTTTTATGTATATGGAGTACAAGTATTGAAGGTTATTATAAAGTTACGTAAATATTTAAATATACGAGTAGTTCTGCACTTTAATACAAAGTGGTAGTGAATGATACTCCAGTTTTATCTTTTCACCGACGGTAATATATGGCGTTTCGTTGCTGATTAATGTTTATTCTTTTGTTACAGAAATGTGCTGATTGTGTTTCAGACACTATAGTTTATAATTTCCAAGTTGATTCATGTATGTAGGTAGATCAGTAATTCTCTTGTGTGGAAATCCTTCACACACACATCTCAACATATCCAGTATTAGGAACACCTGTTAACAATGTAAATTCATTTAGTTTCACATACACGTGTAGAGTTCATGTACTACAGCTTAGAACAATGCAATAAAAACAATGGCCTTTTCTTTCTACGACAAAGGACTGTGAAGTTTCATGCTTCACCACTAGGAGAGCAAGGATGTTGAAGGACGTCACAACATGCTCAATCCTCTTATTATGATCAGGGAATAAAAACTCTATCGATCTACTTAAGTGCAAACCACTGCTTCGCCTTGACTCTATAATCTAGTGGTCAACTTAGAGAACACATAGGCCTAATGTATTTATTTGTGAGATTATCCTCTAAACAAAATCACAGCATTAGCAAGGGCATTGCATTTGAACTGCACTGCATAAGAAGCTCTAACTAGATTCCTGAAGATGTGTATCATATCGTAATATATAATGAAGTTTGTACATTCGCTGTTAGTTTAATCAGAACACCGTAGGTAACATTCAATTACTAACATAAACACAACACTTATGAAGCAATTTCAAAACATAACACTATAACTAGTTGTTGATAAAGTATTTATTTATTTATTAAACACTACAGGCAAATGCCCAGTTACAGTGCTTTCAGGTTAAGTTCTGAGTTAAGTTCACATACATGTTGACAAAACAAAAGCATACCTATAATAATAAATATAATAATACCACAGTATAAATGGAAAATCCACACCCTTCGGAGACACACGGGGACGAGTGGAAGTAGAAAGAGGGCCATCCATTCACAATCTAGGCTATTTGTGGAAGTGATGTGATCATCATTACACTCCAGGCACCTTTTGCCCATATATTAGAGGTACCACTCTAGGCAGGTACATTGCTTGTTACAAATAATATAAAATACGTGGACTGTGCCGTAGAACATATCACACGTAAGGTGCAAATAAATAGAGCCGATCCGACAAAATGAGCTGTAATATGAAATATGCCATACAGATATTAACGTACCTTGGATAGTTCACCGTTGATTGTTCATTATAAACAGAACATGTGTTGAAAGTCCGCCGTTTTCAAGAAGGCACGCCTTCACCCGCGTTTGCATATTCGTCGTGACTCTCTGCAGTGTTTCTCCGGTGATGTTCCTGATTTCAGCCGAAATGTTGTCCTTTAAAGCTTGTAACGTACGCGCTTTCAAAATAGGCTCCTCCCCTTCCCAAGGGTTGTCCAAACAAGACGCGCGCGTCCTACGGAACGGAACCGAACGGAACCAAACTTTGGAAATGATTTTTTAAACTTTCATTCCGGCGACTTTTCGCTCGCCCGTATAATGTTATGGACTGAAATCGGTATAGTTTTCATTGAAGTAAAATTTTCGTACTGTGTGTGACATGGCAGAAAATTTCACACAGTTTCAGCAACAACTGTCCAGAAGTGTAATGACAAAGTAACAATTATGACTAATTGACTTATTGAATTTATCTAAATTAATTATACGGTTCATCTCCAAACGAAGAAATCCATCTATGATAATTACATTGAAGAATTAATTTTAGTTACTTGTCATTTAATAAGTGTTAACTATACGTAGCGGAAATTAACATTGCTGTTAATATGTCGCCATGCCTGTGTAAGCGAATGCACATGGGAGTTAATTACATTTTTAAATGATGCATTCAAATCGAGATTACATCAATAGAACCTTTTTTTGTTCGCTTCATGCATATTTGCGAAACCATTTCCGATGGGTATATCGCTTGGCTGGAACCAAACATGCATTTTTAATGCACATATGACGAGTTTATAACAATTTAATGGTTGTGCATCGAAAGGGTGTAATTAAATCAGTAATAACGAAATTTGTTTTGCGAGCCTACTCGTCTGTATGAAATTGAATTGAAAATAAATCCTGGAAATGTGTTAGTATAAATTTCCACGATCGAAATCATCCTACCTCTAGTAATATTTTTTGACAATTATTTTCCTTGCAGTGTACCATTTACGCTGTCTCTAACATATTCCTGGAAACGTGTGACCGTGGGGAATTTCCATTAGATGAGTCCTAGTCCTGGCATTGGTGTTTTCTTTCATAAATTATCATTCCATCATTCAATTCAGATAGAGAGACCAACAAAACTTTAATATGAGTCAAGAACAGATGAAAATAAACAAGAGAAATGCCAATAGTGTGTCTGCTTATAAAGATCCAAGGCATATGTAAGGGCAAAAATATAAGAGCAATATGTGACGTGCAAAATTACGAAGACAGAAGGCTACATGGATAAGAAATTGAGAATGCGGGGAAAGTGCAGTAAAGATTTAAAGAGAACAAGCACATAAACTAAGGTTAAAAATCTGGAATTGGTGTGTCGACAAACCTCAAATTCTTGAAGCTTCCTTGGCGGCGAATGCCAAGGTTTGCTCGGAATATCAACCAGGTTATATCCGGATAGGCTTCAGAGCTATCGAGAGCTAACGTCTAATGAGAGTGACGTTAGATCTCGAAAACGTATCCGGAAATCACCTTGTTGATATTCCGAGAGAACCTCTTCAACTACATAGGATCTATTTAGTATGTAATTTAAGAATGAATATCTTGTTAAGAACATGTAGGATTCGTGCATCAAATGTCGATTATAAAATCTTCTACTCGATGATTTCTCAAAATACCAGGTATATGTGAAATTTTGCAATACTATATATAATGAGCAAACTTTATGTGAACAAACTGAGGTATTGTTGTGAAATAGTTGTAAATGTTATTAGATTCAATAGAGAAGAAATAAAATCATTAGCTTTATATAATACAGAAAACAAAGCAAAGAAACAATGATTGATTTGCTTTATTTTACTTATTTTTGGCTGTGTCCAAAAGGTACAAAGTACATACTTGAAGTAGTCTTGACGGAAGTGACGTCACCTAGTGCAGTTCGAAAGCGCCAAGCAAACGAGTCTACAAGACCAGAGGACGCAGCACACGAGCGGTGCACACTTGCGATCTGTGCTTGCTTTTCATTTGTTAAAAAAATGGACGTCTGAAGTCAATCAGCTGGTAGTTGTAGTTCTTCCATTGTGTGGAAATGTAAGTAAACAAGTTTTTAAAATACTATGTAATTTTATTTATTGGTTTTATTCATATATGCGTCGTTTCTTTCTTCTATAGTGAGAAGGTGTTTAAAAGTGAGAAAACAATTTATTTTCCCGCGATCGTAAACCATGTTGCGGAATGTGTGAAAATTAATTTGAAAGTGCAAATTTCTTTCATATTTCTATAATTAATAACGTGCTGTGTTATATAAATTGCACGCCGAGTCATGTGTGTGTTGTTCACGGAAAACAAGAGTGGCACATACAGTCGATGTTTGATAATTTTAGTTTCGAAGCAACTTTTGTTGCATTCCTCACTTGTGTTGGCGCTGCAGTCAAAGTGCAGTTCGAAAGCTTTCCGCTTCCAGGCTTCAAGACCGCACTGCGAGTATGCTCTCGAAGTATGCTCGCTTCAAGTATGGTCTTGCAGCTTTCGGACACAGCCTTTGTGTGCCAGTTTGCTAATTTGCGAAGACGGGGATTAGTGATGATGTAATGAAATTAATGAATGGACAGTCACAAACATCCATTCCCAGGCCAGGATTCGAACCCGGGACCCCTGGTGTCGTAGCGCGATGTGCTAACCACTTCACCACAGCTGTGGCATAAAGAAACAATGTTAGGTCATAATCCAGACAAAGTAATGACATGCAACGCTAGTCACAAAATACAGTGAAATGAAATATAACGAGTCACTTATTCAGAGAACAATACAATGAAACAATATTAGATTCATAATGCTGACAGTGTACAAGTACTTACAGTGGTGGTGATTGGGTTCAAAAATCTGGGGGCAAGGTGCAACAACTTGGGTGTCTAAAACAGTATATTAAACTTTGTAGATAAGATTTAGCATAGTGCGGAGGCAAAAGTGGCAAAAAGTAGAGGGGCAAATGCCACCTCTCGCCCCCACTAATGGTCGCCACTGGGTAATTGTATGTAACTACCGTCACATAATGTAGAAAGGAACGGAGTGAAATGTAGCACTAGTCACTTATACTGAGAATGGAACAACTTTAAGTCTTAATTCAGTGACTGTAATGACATGTAATGCTAGTTACATAATACAGATAACAGTGAGATGAAATGCAACACTGGTCACTCATACCGAGAACAATGCAATAAAACAATTTTAGTTTCAAAATAGTGGCAATGTAATTAAATGTAAGGCTAGTTGAACAATAGAGCAATAGCGGGGAGAATGCAGTGAAATATAACAGATAACAATGAACCAACGTTAGTGTAGCACTGTATAGATATCTGTATAGCGCACAGAACAAAGAATAAAATGTAATATGAGGCAGATATTGCAGAGACGAGAAAGTACAATTTATTCGTCTGTTGATATTCTGATGTCATTTCGGAATGTAAATCCAACACTGAAAACAATTTAGTTTCGTCCTGTGACAGAAGTTAGTTTATCACTTATGAAAAACAACTTTCTAACCAATGAGGTAAACCTCTTTCCTTTTGTCACATCGAAACCTATCGACACTGCATTCGATCACAATTACCACAATAACCGAAACGCTTTTCTATTTTTTTTTTAATCGCGCCCTCTGACCGATGGCGTTGATATGAGAAATATTACAGGGCTTTTGTCCTTTTGTGCGCGATGCACATTGAGGGCTTCATCCCACCCCTTCTTTTCGGACGTGATGCCTGCCTACAACACCACGCTCCGCGGCGCAAAGCGAAGTTGTCCAGGATCGTAGTAATGACGACCAGGAGAGCGTAAAATAGACGGCTACGTTGCCCTGCGACCGGGCCTCTGATGTCCAACCCCTCCCCCCCTTTCTCCTATCCCACCTCCCTCGGGAATTCCCTTACTCGTCACTGCGTGCATTGCTGCTACAGAAGCCGTGAGTCAGGATTCCAATAAATGGATGGATGAGGGTGCAAGGAGGGGGAGGAAATGCGTATATCATCGGGCAACAGTCCTGTCACAAGCATGTCTGTCGGAGGTTTGGAGGGAGGAATTCTACGAAGAAATGCAGGAACTGCAAATTCGATTTCGATTTTATGTACTTATTTATAGCTGGGAGTTTCGGTCTTTCGCGATGCTGAGAACAGACGTAATCTAGAATACCATAGAAGCGTGTAGAGTAGAATGGGCGTTGGAGAGCTAGCTATTTCCTATAATGCCCCTACAAGAAGTTATAATTTTATAGTCAGTTGTAGCAGTTGAGCAGTTACTGCTTGAAATGTCTAACTGTAAAACATGTAGCTCTTAACATGAGTAAATGACAAGTACTTAGATCCTGAAGTAAGTAACTGTCTGGTAATTTGTTTTCGATATGAGTCCGTCATGCACTTACCTTTTCCAGAATACTAGTTACTTTTAGAGATGAGTAGCTGTCACACAGTTACGGCTTTGAGATCAGTAGTCGTCACGTAGTTACTTTTTTGAAGATGAGTAGCTGTCACGTAATTACGTTTTGAGATGAGTAGCCGTCACGTAGTTACGTTTTTCAGATGAGTTACTGTAAAGCACGTAGTTTTGCCAGATAAGTAAGTACCACGGAGTTACTTTTGAGATTAGTATGTCACACAATTACTTTTGGAAATGAGTAGCTCTAGCACGGTTACTTTTAGTAGCCGTCACGTAGTTACTATATTGGGATTAGTAGCTTTCTCGGACTTACTTTTCTTTAGATGAGTAGCTCTCACACAGTTACGTTTTGAAATGATGTAGCCGTCATGCAGTTACGCTTTTGCGATTAGTAGCCGTTACGGACTTACTTTTTTGCGGTGAATAGATGTTACGCAGTTACGTTTTTGAAGTGAGTAACTGCAAAGCAGTTATTTTTTCAGATCAATAAACTCCTAGTTGCCTTTTGAGAGTGATGGATCTCATGAAATTACCCGAAAATGAATTTCCCTGCGTTACTCCTAGAGCGCGCGTCAAATATCCTGCATATGGTGATAGCCAATAGCAGAGCAGTGCCGCGGTGTCATGTCGAAATCTCACACGGACAAGATACAGCCTGGTTGAACACGGAACTAGGCAACGCCGTACGTTTGTGATCCGCTGGTGCTGTTCAGCCGTTCAAGGCCATATGCAGGGGATTTGACGCGCACTCTAGTAGGCATTACGGAATTATAAGTAGCAGTCTCTGACTTACTTTTTGAATTGAGTAGCTGTTGCACAGTGACTTTTCTTGAGATGAGTGACTACCACATAGTTAGGCTACCTTTTTGAGATGAGTATCTGCCGCCAAATTACTTTTGAAACTGGGTAGCTCTTTCCCGGTTACTTTTTCTAAAACGTGACATGGTAACAGTTACTTATTTATAGTATTACGCAGTTGTGATTTAGCTATGCTTGTAGTAGCAACAAATCAACAATAATAGTATTAATAAACAAGCATGCCAGATTATGCCTCCCTGATAACTTCCATCACACATGGACACATGTGCCTCTTTTTCCAAATAATGGAATGACATTCTCCAAAAATTTCCAACAGACAATTCTTTCGTTTCGGTGAAGCAGGCGCGAGAATCAAATGTAATTCAAGCCACGAATTTCGTTACAAATTTCCCGTCACCGAGAAAGCTCAAATGCATGCCAACCGAGACACGTCCCATCGCATCAGTATGCCAGCAATGGCTCCCTCTGGCTGTCGCTCTAACAAACCGCACTGAACTCGCTATACAAGTCGCCGCTCTCGAACGGAAGTGGTACGGAAGCAAGAAAAAACCTATGCGATATAGGAATACACACGACGAGAGAGTCGATAGCCACGTCGCAGGCCTCTATCTAGTCAATAGTCAGGAAACTGGTGCAACGTATCGAGGACCAGTGAACGTCAAGATATATGCCATAAGCCAAAAAGGGTGTGCTAATAAAATGTAGCAAAGAACATTACATCAATAATTAATTTTAAAATATTCGCGAATAACAGACCAATTCAAGGTTTTTATCTCTAGAAAAGTAGATAAAGGGGAAATACCTGAGGTTAAAATTTAGGTAGTGAAAATTTATGGTGTGATATTTAGGCGACAAACGTTGGACAACCAGACACGGAGTACAAATAATATTGGATGAAGAAATACAGGCCAGGAATCTTGAAGGATGAAATTAAGTGACGAATTGTGGAGGACAAAATTGAGTTGAGAATAGTGGCAGCAATTAGAGGGGGATGGGGGACAGTTACCCCCAATTTTTGCCCCATTTGCCCCCGCACTATGCTAAACCTTATCTTTCAAGTGAAAGTAAACTGTCTTTGCCCCCCAGTTTTGGAACCAAATCGCCGCTAGATTCTTGTAACGAATGTAGATGAATTTCAGGTGGTGAATGTTCGAGGAAGAAATAAGATGATTGATTGATTTGCTCAATTTAATTAGCTTTTCCGCCACGTTTGGGCTAATCGCGAAGATGAGAATGGAAGGTAATTATGTGAAATTGGTGAAAGGACAATCACAAACATACAATTGCAGGGCATAATTTGCACAGATGGCTATACTGGCTGTGAGTCCAGACGCCAGTGTCTCGTTAGTCTGCAAAATGCAGTTCCGTGTGTACTACGTAGAAATGGTGTTGACATTTGGGAACCCCTAGAAAAGGTAATCTTTTACGCCTCAGAAATAAGATGATGTTGAATAAATTTCAGATGGTGAATATTGGAGGTAGAAATCAGGTCACGCATTTTAGAGTAAGAAAACAGCTGGCGAATATTGAGGAAGAACTCAGGAAGCGAAAGTTCGAGGAAGAAATCAAGTAGCGAATGTTCGCGGAAGACATCAGGTGGCGAATGTTCGAGAAAGAAATCAGGTGACAAATATTCGAGGAAGAAATCAGGTGGCGAATATTCGAGGAAGAAATTATTTCACTAATGTTGGAAGAAGAAATCATTTCACGAATGTTGGAGGAAGAAATCATTTCACGAATGTTGGAGGAAGAAATCATTTCACGAATGTTGGAGGAAGAAATCATTTCACGAATGTTGGAGGAAGAAATCATTTCACGAACGTTGGAGGAAGAAATCATTTCACGAATGTTGGAGGAAGAAATCATTTCACGAATGTTTGAGGAAGAAATCATTTCATTAATGTTTCAGGAAGAAATCATTTCACGAATGTTGGAGAAAGAAATCATTTCACGAATTTGGAGGAAGACATCTGGTGATAAAAGTTCGAGGAAGAAATTTGAGAGGCGAGATACAAGTGAGCAAAAATGTGTATGCTGAATATTGAAATTTCCAAAATCATGTCCCTAATGTGAACTGTGAACTTTGCATTCATATAAAGGGGGTAAGCAATTTTGCGTTTAGGTAAAAATTGGAATATTAGATTTCCTTGTGTTGCTTCACCCCAATCTATGTTTCTGTAAGTTAAAATAAAATGTGTGTTTTTTATACAAGTCTTGTTACACATATTACTTGCAAACTCTCCTTTTTCATTAAATTCTAACGGGGGGCATTATTGGCCATCAGGTATTGGCCTTATTTTGAGCAGCTGTTCCCAACAAGGCCCATTTGAAGGTGTTCACAAATTAATTTATTACAGCTATGGTAATTAAGTTATACAAATGTTAATGTTTACAGTAAATAGCCAAAAGTTTGGGGTATATTTTACTGTTTTCTTCCAACTTATATCTCCTCAAAAAAATTACAAGAAATTTCCAACCGTTAAGTTAACCTTATTTGTTACATGTACCTTGTTGAAAAGTAACTTTAAGGAGACGATATAACTTTAAAGAATAATAATATGTACAGATAAAGCAATATTTTTACATCCATCCCTAATATGTCTTCTCACAATAATTCATATTAGTCCTGCTTCATGAACAAAGTGTAGCTAGAAAGGTTGATTTCAAATCATGCGAAATTTAACACATTGAACTCAACCGAGATATCACCATTCAAATATATCTGAAATTAAAATAATGCCGGTAGCATGTAGTTAGGGAAACAGAAATTTCCACTTAATAGAATGAAGCATTTTTCAACTTGTAACCACTAAAATCCACAATGATCACACGAGAAATAAAATTTGAATTCTATTCTGCACATTGATGCATTAATACATGCTCAAAGCCGTGTATTTTGTATAATGGGAGTTCTGTTGTAAGCGGTAAAGTAAGCAGGACGTTAAACAGCATTGTAATGTTCGAGAACAAAGAGTAATTTGGGGTTCTAGAATTCAATAATGAACACGACAATATAATTTAGCCGATCGACAATGAGTTCATGCGCAAACCAATGCAGGTACATATGCACACGTGAGCGTGAAATAAATAAAAAAACTCAATGTAGCTCATAACTCGACAACATTTGGTAACAATATCCTGCAACGTTTGGCCTCAACTCTCTCTCTTTTGTCGTGTGCCAGGATTGCGTTCGAAAACGACATAAATCAATTCTGCCAGCCAATGGCGTAATCACTTTTAGATTTTTGTGACCCCGATAACTCCTGTATTACATGTCCCACGCCACTCGCCATTTCAAAGCACTTTTGATGTACGACGTAATGTGGTGATGAAAGCGGAGAATTGTTGGATCATTGATCTGCCATGAAAATTGCCAATTAATGGACGATCAATTTGTTCTGAAACGTACGACGAAAAAAAATATCTCTCGTACAAGCCCACTTAAATGAATATATTATATATGAATGTCAATCTAAGTCATTAGAATCGACCTTTTTTTTATCTCGGCGTTTTAAAATTGTACGGATTATATGAGTTGTCATGCTACAGGTTTAAAAAGTATGGATTACAGGGCAATTTATCATTTGCTAATGTCCGTCTCTCTCTGGTACTAGATTGCGATATGTATATACAAAACGTGATTACTGTTTTTGCACATTCAGATTTTCCTCCTTGTCGATTCGAGTGCTTGCGTTGCCACTATTTTTGCCTGTGGCCTAAATTCTAAATAATATCAGAGTAACGTTATTTAATATGATGAGCAAAAAGTTGAAAGCACACCAAATTTTGGTGCGTAAGGGGTAACCTCTGTGAAGGCACCCAAAAGTTACTTCTATTCTACTTAGCACTCCCCGGTAGCGGCAGCTAAGTAGACGCTGGCGATTGGATCCACTGCTAGTACATCTTCTGTCGGACTGCATGCCCCTTTACAGCCTCATCTCTCAGCACATTTAGAGGAATTTCAGTCCTTTAATCTTGAGTTTGAGTTTTAAGTCCACTTTTATGCACAGATAGACAAATTGGAATTGGACCTAATGTTTAAAGTAGGATCCGAACCCAGGATCCCTTGATTACAAGGCGACGACGTAGCAACTACTCCATCGGGGAGGCTCTCCTTTAGTCTTGGTAAGGAGTTGTAATTGCAAAGCTGTGCTTTATTCTTGCGCTTACGGTGAAGACATTAGTGTGTGTCTTGAAAGGAGTATGGCATGGACCAACATTCAAGATTAACCATAAGTGGCAGAAAAGCGACGCTAAAGAACAAAGAAGCATGGGACAACATTTCATGTAGACTTATCACTGTGATATTGCCCATGCAGAACATATAGAATTGAATTATGATGAATCATTTACAAACACCCTGTATATAAAATCAAGTATTTTGTGATAGCCCTATATAAAGGCACATTTTGTAATGATATGCATTTTATACACAACAGAGTATCATTTTCTCTGCAAAACTTTCCCCGATTGCATAAATTCTAGGATAGCTCTCGATCTATACGTGCAATAACTATTGAATTTACGCTCATGGAGGGTTATCGTCTCCAAGAGAAAGTACCTTGATGAAATGGGAAATAATTCACTTCGATCAGATGGAACATAAGGTTGCCAAATAAATTCATATCTGCGAATTTTTAATTGCATTTACGGCTAAAATAACAGTGAGAATGGTCCAAACTTAATTTTCACCACATAAAGGACCATTCTCTCTGGCAAGGTAAGAAGTTCTTACTCTCCCTCTCTCACTTCTCACTTACTTTGTCTTCCTTTTTTAAGTCCAAAGCCTGCATTAAAAATCTTTTGGAATACATTTACATATAAAGAAAAGTCGCCCTTGTAAAGCACGGGAGAAGAGGCTTGAAAATAAAGAGGGAAGGTAATTTTGCTCAAATTGTTCTTATTTATTTGCATAATAATTAAAGTCTTATGGGAAAGTTCAAGAAAGAAGTCTTTGCATTATTGCTTTAACGACGTTCTTTCTACTTCCTCTTTATCCAAGAACTCCTTTTGTTTCCGAAATCCACTTGTCCTTCTCTCTTCTGAGCATTGAGCTCCCGCCATTTCTCTTCAGGAATATTAATGGAAAGTTAATTTTGTGATATGCTCTCTTGGTGTAACTCTCAATTCCCACTTATACAGAACATGCTCATTGGTATGCAATTTTTTCATACGTTACATAACTGTAGGTACAGTACGGTGCCTCTGTGACCTAACTTATTAGTGGTCAAGCCCCCTTAGCCGACCTTCGTGGCGGAGTCAGTGGGAATGTGGGGGGGGGGGGGTGTCCCTTCAGGTATCAACATTTTCGCAAAGTATCTCCCCGGCTGTCTCATTGTCATTATGTTAAACCATAGGAGCATCCCTCCCCAGTTAATCACCAATAATGGCTGAATAGCGAAGTAAAATAAAACCAAATCAACCAATAGTGGTTCAGTTTCGATGGATTACACTAAGTAATTATTTATTAAATATCATATTTATTTTTACGTTATTACTTTACACACGACACGGACGAATAAAAGAAAACGGAACAAACATTTCTTGAATTAATCTGAACGTTTTTGGTTATGGTCGCCGCGCACAATATTTGTTTCCGGTATTCCAAACAAAACCGGTACACGTCATATGTATCGTCCATTACAGGCGTGCCGGCTTTATGTGGGACATCCTGTGTATATACAGAGTGTACCAGAAGTGATAGCGCAAACTTAAACGGTGAAAAATACACGATAGTAGAAGCAAAAAAAAAATCAGTAAACATGGGGTTGCAAACGAAATGTTTGCGAGATAACTGTCATTGTATGATTACGATTCACCACTGACTTCATTGTTTGTACACATCGTACGATTTTCACGTGTGAGGTGCCATAGTCCTACTAAGGAACAAATAACAGAATGAAAAGGTTCAACTCGCTAGACATTACTGTTGCTTTTATTACCAAGGACTATTGTACTGTACAGTATGTAACACGTTCGGCAGTGTTCAGTTTTAAGCAAAGAAACCTCGGAGTGCGCAAGAAGACAAGCATAAAGTTTGTTTGTGTTGATTTTTAATCTAATGGCACGTCAGCACATACCCTACATGTGCCCGTTACAAAGTACAGGGATAATCCCCTTAAGTAAAAGAAAATAGGACAAAGCCCTAGCACAAACACAGAACAACACCACCCCACAGAGTGTTCTACTGGCTGTGAGTCCAAGCACCACAGTTCCGCTGGCCTACAAGATTGCAGCTGCAGAGGTGTACTACAGGGTTAGCCCAGTCAATGAAAGACAAACAAAGGCCAATATCGGGAATAATTCGGTAAAAGATGAATTTTGGTCAGTTGTTAGAACATTATTAGTAGTGAAAATTCCCAAAAGTCTCCGCCCCTCCTCGCGGTGCTCCCCCCCCCCCAGCGCCCCCCCAACACCAATTTCGCAGACTCTCAGTTATTGACCTATATCTCCGTAACCAATAGTCGTAGACAGATAATCTTTTTTTAGTCTCAATCCTCATTAGATGGGCTCCAAAGAAAAATTCTGCTTAATTTTTTTGATAATCTTGGTGATTTTGCTGTAATTTAAAAATAATCTTCAAAAAGAGAATTTTTTCTAGTACTTTCTGAAGTTTTGCCTTGTAACTTTTGAACAAATTAAATGATAAAACATTGTTTAGAATAAAAGTTGTAGCCTAATTTATAAGCTTTAAACCGATATCAGTTTTAATATATTTTAATGAAAGATGCTCCATAAAATGTGTCTCCAAATGGAGGACAGCACCAAAAAAGTGCGTCTTCATCACAGACCGGCGGTTAAGTCCGGAATCATTGACTTTTCGATAAAAGCATGAGACTTGGTAGAATCAATTGTTATACCACTTAAGACATGTTTAGTCGAGTAGCCAATCACCATCTGCGTGCTGATGGCCGCCATATTGAAAAGAGTCCGCCGTATTGGATATTTTTGATTTGATATATTTCGGGAAAGGTGGCACCTTTCAACTTCAGGATTTTTCAGAAATGCTCCAAATAGTGTAAACTTTCATAATATAGCAATAAATCTATTTTTGAAAAATAAAAATAGTGGTCTTGTAGAAAAACTCACTATAATACTTTATGTGAATATCTCCGAGTTAAAAGTCTTAATAATTCTCGATCCATACAATACTATTGTATATTTGTTAACGTTAGGAAATGTTTGTTAGAAGACTTTAGACGAACTTAACCTTTAAAATACTATTTTTTTTTGTATTTATAAATTTACCTCAAATAACATTTTTAAGATAAATACAAGATATATATAAACCAATTTGATTTCTGAAAATACGAATGATAGAAAAATCAAATTCGTATCCTTCACAGTCGCATAATATAGCGGAGGCAAGATTTTCCATGCAACACTTGGAACGTACAGTTCACTGTTAAGTTGACGCGTATTTTATGATTTCTCTGTAGTTATCACCAGCAAATACTTACATACTTTGTCAGCCACTGACGTATCCAAGGACCTCTGTCGCTCTGTACTCCTCCGTCAGAAATCAGCAGAGCTCGGTTGAGAACAAAGTCAGTTACAAAGATACGAACCTTATGAGTATAAGTTCTGGAGGTTCTTTCATGATACAGAAATTTATTATTCTAACATCCTCATGTTGACAAAAGTGGATCATAATATCCAATTCTAACCATGTCAAAACGAGTAAAAACGATTGGGATATTTTCCAATAATTACACATTTCCGGATGGCCTTAAGCTCAAAACACATTTCTATTCATGAACTTTTATCCTCTCACATAATATCTATGAAACAAAGTTAAGAACAAAAACAAAAAAAAGACCAGTAATTTTGCCGTTTAATATTGTATGGATGCGAAACTTGATCCATTGCATTAAAAGAGGAACATAAATGAAGAGTATTTGAACATAAAATCTTTAGAAAAATATTTGGACCTAAAAGGGATGAGGACACAGGTGAGTGGAGATGGTTACATAATTTAGAATTGTGTAAGTTGTATTTATGTCCAGATACGTATTATTAGAATAATTAAATCAAGAAGACTTAGGTGGGCAGTTCACGTGGCACGAATTGGAGAGGAAAGAAGAGTTTACAGGATTCTTGTTGGGAAACCTGATAGTAAGATATCTGTAGGAAGACGAAGTTGGAGGGATAACGTTGAGATGAACCTAAAGGAAATCAGTCCGGATGGAAAAGATTGGATTGATTTTACCCAGGATAGGGACAGATTGAAGGCTTGTATTGCTGGAGACATAAACCTTCTGGTTTAGAAATGCTAGAAAGTGAGTGAGTTACTTAAGCTGAGTACCTTTCAGCCTTCAAGATCTGATGAATTAAGAACTTGCAAGTAAAGAAACCACCTGTTGCTGACATGTTATGAACTAGATGAGTTGATAGCAATGAGTGGATACCCAAACTTCAACCCATTCACGTGATGTAACAGCACTGCTGTTTTTGTTTCTTAATGACTAAATAAGTCGTAATGATGTGACATAGGTTTGACGTCACTCAAAAAACCGTAAATCCTCTGAAAACACTACAGTTCCAACTTTTGCATATTGATATTGAATATACGTACCGTACATAATATGTATTCAAAATATCGAACTGGGTTCAGTGGTTCCCGGCTAGCCACAACTATATGAAGACGATAAGAGAGTCGTCATGTTGGGAGGCTCCACCTGGAAATGACTGCCTTAAAATGCATGGCTGTGTTCAAACTGGAGGAGTCTAGATATAAACTCTGGAGCAAACCAAAATTCTTTCTTATTTGGTACAAGGGATTCATTTAGTAAAGCTTCACATGTGATGTGACGAAAACAGCACATGCCCATCAGACTACAAGGTATGTACTCTTCAAACTGCATAAGGATGTATACCTTGTCAATTGTAACACAGAACCTGACTCAAGATATCTCAATTTGGAAGACTAGTGAATGCAAGGAACTAAAATAGCCCAACACTCTCAGTGTAACAACTTAAATTGAGAGAGAACTTCACATTGTTCATCTGGGAAAGAGCCTTCATGAAATAAACTTCTCTTTATACATCAAAACTTTCTAAATCTGCAGTGGGGTTTTCACGCTCAAGACCATTATAACCAAGCACAACCGGAGAATCTATTGAGCAAGCGAACGAAAGTGAGTCTCTGCCCAAGAAGGGCTCGAACAATGAAATTTTGCGAGAAAACGGGGTTGCGTGGATGGGCAAAAGGGACTGCAGTTACCAGCTGTTTGCATCAGTGTGTACTGCTTTGCTCGCGTTCTCCCCTTCTATTAATTTAATTTAATATAATCAATTTATTATTCAATTTAATATTAATTTCAATTACTTCTACTTTCAGAAATCAAATTCGGTTGTACATCAATTGAATTTATCTTAAAAATGTTATTTGAGGTAAATTTATAAATATAAATAATAGTATTTAAAGGGTTCAGTTCATCTAAACATTTCGTAACGTCAACAAATATGCAATACTATTGTATGGATCGAGAATTATTAAGACTTTTAACTCGGAGATATTCACATAAAGTATTATAGTGAGTTTTTCTACAAGACCACTATTTTTATTTTTCAAAAATAGATTTATTGCTATATTATGAAAGTTTACACTATTTGGAGCATTTCTGAAAAATCCTGAAGTTGACAGGTGCCACCGTTCCCGAGATATATCAAATCAAAAAGATACAATATGGCGGACTCTTTTCAATATGGCGGCCATCAGCACGCAGATGGCGATTGGCTACTCGACTGAACATGTCTTAAGAGGTATAACATGATTCTACCAAGTCTCATGCTTTTATCGAAAAGTCAATGATTCCGGACTTAACCGCCGGTCTGTGATGAAGACGCACTTTTTTGTTGCTGTCCTCCATTTGGAGACACATTTTATGGAGCATCTTTCATTAAAATATATTAAAGGTGATATCGGTTTAAAGTTTATAAATTAGGCTACAACTTTCATTCTAAACAATGTTTTGTCATTTAATTTGTTCAAAAGGTACAAGGCAAAAACTTCAGAAAGTGCTAGAAAAAAATCACTTTTTGAAGATTATTTTTTAAATTACGGCAAAATCACCAAGATTATCAAAAAATTAAAGATTTTTTTTTGTAGCCCATCTAATGAGGATTAAGACTAAAAACAGAATACCTGCCTACGACCATTGGTTACGGAGATATAGGTCAATAACTGAGAGTCTGCGAAATTGATGTTTGGGGTTTCGGCTGGGGGGGAAGCACCGCGAGGAGGGGCGGGGACTTTTTGGATTTTGCACTACTAGTAGTGTTCTAACAACTGACCAACATTCAGTTTTTACGGAATTATTCCCGACATGAATGAAACATTTATTTACTGGGGTAGGAAGAAAGTTTGACATAGAATTTAGTTAGGTATGTATGAGGTAAAAATAACAAAATTGCTTATTTTAATTTCCCGAAGAAGAAATTATCAAGGTGGTATATTAGGATATTTGGTGGGAGTGGGGACAAAATCCCCCAATTCGGAATTTATATCCTATTTTCATCTCAGATCTAACTGAATTCACAAATTTACCCAGGTTGGACTTTCAAAAGATTAAAATCACATGTGTTCATGGATGTACTGGACCCATTGCACACAACCCTGTTTTACCGAACTGATACTATCTGTTGCGTAGGCACGCAGGCGTCTGAAACTAACAACGTGCGACAATAAACTTGATGATATGCTGTATTCATTGATGTATTAACCATTTCTGTTACACATACACTTTCTTCACAATTAACGGTTACTTTTGTATAACTAATTTATAGAAACCCTGTATATAAAAATGGATGTATGTGTGTGTGTGTGTGTTTGTTCCGGCATAACTCTCGAACGCCTGGAGCAATTCCAACCAAACTTGGTACACATATGACTTACAATCTGGAAAGAAATACTGTGGGCGTAAGACACCCCTGGCACCCCTAGGGGTGGAGGTGGGAAGGGTTACCTCTAAGATAATCGAAAACGACCGATATTAGTGTGAATCCACAGTTTTCGGGGTCGCTAAGATGAATAGTGACACTCCCAATGCCGTTCAACTCCAAATTCATCACCTATCGGGATGGGGGATGAGAGGCGGTGAAAAAAAATGTCAAAAATGACCTATATTAGTGTCGAATCCATAGTTTTCGGAGTCGCTAAGCTAATTGGTGACATTTAGAAGATTGGTATATATGAATATCCGGCCATCGCCGGGTAATTAGCTACTTTGATAAAGAATGTCAAACCAGATTCCAATGCAAATATTATAAAAAATAGGAACATGAAATAAAATATTGCTATACATTGTTAAACAAAAGAGATAGAAATGATATTATTTTTAAGAACCCTTATTGTACTACCTACAAATCCAATAATGTTGTAATGCCAGATGCTCACAGGCTAATATGATCGACCTTTGACAAAGTAGGTTTCTCGTTAACAAGGGCACGCGACATGAAGATCTCAGGCGTACCAACTCCATCCCCAGAAACTCTGAGTTAACGAGGACGGAAGACTGGTTTGGTGGCACAGGCGTTTAACGGAGAAAGAGAATCAAATATCGGAGGTATTAAACATCGTGGGGGCGGCTTGGAGGGGTGGGAAAAGAAAGGATTACAAGATTATGACTAGGAATGAGCTTAACTCGGCGCGTCCTTAACCATCTCATGGAAGAAAGCTTTTAAGATCTCCGGGAAAGTAGAAGAGAAAAAGCCGGAGAGAAAGAGAAAGGCAAAAAAAAGTCTGGTAAGAGAGAATAATATAGAGGAGAGATGGATAAAGTTGATCAGCGGCTGGAGAGGAGAAGCTGGATGACGAGAAGGTATAATGCTGGGAAAGAAAAGAACCTTTCAGAATCTTTTATTTTCACGTTCATTTCTCTTTACTTTTTTTCGGTGAATTTATCTTGGCTGAATCATTAAAATGTTCTGCGAGGTACACTGGAGAGAAAGGATGTTTCAGGAGCGAAGTGATGCCTGAAAACGGATAAAGGGATTCGTTTCCTCAGGTTTTTCGACCGTAGAAGGTTTCCTTTCTCTTTCATTACGAAGGATAAAGATCCTTAAAGAAGTTATATTGGTAGAACTGCAATTACCCATGATCCGTAGGGTGCAAATAAGCAATATATTCTGACCGCGAAACAATTAGTAGAATCTTGGGAACAATTTAGTGGACATTTAATTGACCATACGTATCTGTCAATGCTTTTATCAATTAGCCCTTACCCGCCAGAATGAATTTGGTTTTGATTTGATTTTTCTCGTCTATACTTCTCTGTCTGGAACCTGTGGAGTAAGGCCTCGTATAACTGCAGAGAAGGGGAGAAAGTGAGATGTCGGAGGAAAGCAGTGTGCGCTGCTATCAGTGGCATAGCAAGGGGTGGGCGAAGTGGGAGAAGCTCACTCAGAAGCTCAACCTCCGAGCCGGCTGGACCAACTTAGTAAATACATTTAGTACTCTGCCAATACCATTGTATTCTCTGTCCCATCTATGTCTGGAGCAAGCGAACGAAATCAAGTCTCTGCGCAAGTAGCTACGCGAGACGGTTTCACCAATCAGTACGTGAGAGGGAATGAGATTGTGTGGAGGGGGGAAGCGACTGCTGTGTAGCAGCAGCAGCAGCAGCGTGTACTGCTTCGCTTTGCCCACTCGATGCCTCCCCCCCTTATCTCTGCTTCTATGCGCGGCCTTGCTCCAAAGATATCCGGGACAGAGTATCGCAACACATGTTTTGAACGGAACTAACTTACAGTTAGTCTGCGCTAATCCCCAGTGCGCATGCGCCAACCTGAATAGTCCAATGGCGAAACATGGGTGAAGGCTCCAAGGAGGACAGAAACTTGAAAGCATGCTGCACTTCTATTTTTTAAAACTAGTTGTACTATATGTCCAGAAAGTAAATGCTCGGTGGCTGTGGCCAAATCTAAAACTAACGTCTGTATGAGAATTTATTTGCGACATGTAAGAATGCCACTTCGCATTTACAATACAGGAGGTTTGTCACATTAGATCAGACTGGAGAGAATAATTTACAACAGAAGTTCTGAGTTGCAGACCTCAAGTCTATTCCAGGTTGTAAGAATAAACTAGTGAGAAACAGCAGGTAGGTTAACGAAGTTTGTAAGATTGCCGACGACTCTTTAAGACACAACTGCAACTTCGTTTGATTGAATAATAAAGTGGAAAAATGGTAAAAAGCTGATCCAGTTGTCTGAAGGTCGCAGGTTCAAATCTCTTGTAAAACCGACCTTTTTTATTTAGAATAATTATTGCTTTGGGACATTTATATGAGGGAGAATATGAAAACTCTTCTTCTGATAAATCTAATTACTTGTCGACATCACTTGGGATGTGTTTTTCCACATAACTTCAATACTAAATTACTTCCTACATGAGGCAATAAGGTGAACAGAGAAATATTAGTGAAAATCTTTACTTCTTGAGGACCAACTGAGGTAAACTAGAAGTTGATTCTTAAAAGAAATTAAAAAAAATATAAAAAGTAGAGGCCATGAAAACCCATACACCTTGTTTACAAATTCCTGGGTACTCCTCTGCAAATTAAAAAAGAATGACGTCATACTGCTGAGAGAACCTTCGCGTTGACTTTGTGAATTATGGTCTCAGGCAGACGATGCTTGCCAATCTTTGAACTGCACATGGTTAGCTCACAGGCTTCTGTAAGTAATACTGTTGACTCATACACGACATGGGCTATCCTGTCCGTGACCGAATTCTAAATTTTCTCCTATTCAATATTTAGAGTTAACAACAAAACATAATGTTTCAGAGTTTCGACAAACACCAGTTTAATTGCAATATTCTGCTTGACATATTGTCTATGAATATCAGATAAAATAGTCCAATATGGTTTCAAAACATGAGTAAGAGCATATAAGCAATAAATCAAGAAGGACGGTGTGGTCCAGTCACTACGATTCCTGCTCACAACACGAAGGGTCCCCGGTTCGATTCTCCCCGTTCAGAACTTTCTTTTAAACGATAGAATGATAATAATTTAAGTCTGTGAAATATTTATTGCGTGTTTGATGACAAATGTTTTTACCTTTTAATACAAATTGCAAATAGTTTTGAAACTGCTCAATACAAAACTATTTTAATAAATTTGAAACCATAAAGAGAGACGAATAAAATAAATATAATAATAAAAACAATAAATAGTGTATTATTTAAAACTAGTGTTTGCATGAAATTGTTAGTAACCCAGTGTCAAGCTGTCATTTCATAAAGTGATGTTTCTTTCACACTTATATTCCTTCAGTTTCTATTAAAATAATAAATGATTTATATTGATTCATACCTTGAAACATGGTGTAGTTTCAGGCGTTGTATGCATGAAGTCAGTGAAGAAGATATCGACTTCGTACCACTGCACTCATCAGTCCCTAACTACATACAAACTATCCTTAAAAAGTGAAAGAACTTCATCCCTCCCCCGCCTGCGCCCCTCTCTATACAACCACATCAATTGCTTACAGATACTCGACTCTCCACCGCACGGAGGTTTCATTTGTGGAACCACGTGATTGAACTAAGAGATGACGTCATATCGCGGAGGCTCCGCGTTGAGGCAGAGAAGAACTAACTTCCTGTGTGTGAAATGAAAATCGGACAAAAACAGGCTTTTCGGCGCATGATCCACACTTCCCTTTAATACCTAAACTTTCATTTTTTGTCGAATAACAGATAAAGTCGTTGTTTCTACAGAAGACTAAGTGGGCAAATAAAATGCTCTGTGAAAGTGACATTGTAGTCAAGTCGGTATAATAACTGCCAAACGCGCGAATGGTCCTGGGTTCGCTTCTCATCAAAGGCAGAAGTTTCTTTTTACAGTGCAGTGCCAACTAGTGTATACCTACGATGGAATTAATTACACGACTGTTATTTTCAATAAAACTGTACTTGTATTTTGAGAGTAACTGTGTGATATAAAATATCTTACAAAAAGTGGAAAGACATGTGAACGAGACATACAAATCTTCCTTTACGTTTCGTGAAAGATCTAGAAACAGTGGAACGTTAATGTGGAATTCTCAGCAACCAGGTCAAAAATTCGAGCTGTTATTAAAACAAATAGATTGAATTATGAATAGAATTTACACGGCAGAGATTTCAATTCTTTGAAACTAAAAATATAGTGCTAAGAACATATTAGGTTATACAGGGTGTATATAAACATGTGTCAGAAACTTTAGGGATTTATGAGTAACATCAAAACATAACAAAAAGTTCATATGAACATTGGTCCGCAAATCCATCGTTAGGCAGGTATAAAAGGAATTCCCTGTAGTGACTCCTGGTTCTGTAATGTACCTCAAATGTGCATTTGTACTCACTTTCTTGTGTACAGTTGGGCATGGCATTTGTTTTTTTTTTTTTTTTTTGTGTCTGATTGTCGTTTGTTCTGCTTTACACTAACTTCCATCACAACACGTCACAACGATATATTCAGTGTCTGAAATGACGGATATGCACTACGTGTACGGCATAGCAGATGGGAATGCGGACGCAGCACGTCAACGTTATGCTGAACGTTACCCTGGGAGGCAGTTACCTTGTGCAAGAACGTTTGTACGACTACACCAACGCTTGCGAGAGACAAGCACATTTGAGAAGAGAGTTGCACATGGTGGGAGACCAAACGATGTACGAACGCCTGAGCTTGAAGAACGGGTTCTTCGGACTGTGGATGAAAGTCCAACCACCAGTACAAGGAGAACTGCGAGAAGGGAAGGCTTTAATCACATGACGTCTGGAATATTCTGCATGAAAATCTTCTGTACGCGTATCACCTTCAACGGGTGCAAGGATTAAATGAGGCAGACTTTCAGCCACGAATAAATTTCTGTCAACGAATGTTAGGGCAGTATGCTGTGTTTCTGAAGTTCTTAGCATGTACCTTATTCACTGATGAGGCTGGCTTCTCACGTGATGGGATCTTCAATTATCATAACAATCACATCTGGGCTTATGAAAACCCTCACGCAGTGCGACAAGACAAACATCAACAGAGGTTCAGCCTCAACGTGTGGGGTGGAATCATTCATGATCATCTCATTGGCCCCTACTTCTTTCCGCAACGTCTGACTGGACAAACGTATCTACAGTTTCTCAGACATGAATTTCTGCATTTACTTGATGATGTACCTCTAGACGTCATCCAACGAATGTGGTTTATGCACGACGGTGCTCCACCACATTTTGCACAGATAGTTCGGCAGTATCTCGATAACCAGTTTCCTAACAGATGGATTGGTCGCGGGGATCCATTGCATGGCCTGCCCGATTGCCAGATTTAAACCCAATGGATTTTTTTTACTTCGGTGACATTTAAAATCCTTGGTGTATTCAACTCCCGTACCCAATGTTGATGTTCTGAGGGAGCGTATCCAACATGGATTTGACCATATAGGGAACACACCAGGAGTTTTCCACAACGTACGGCAAAGTATGGAACGCAGGCTCAGGGGATGCATTGAAGCAGGAGATGGTCACTTCGAACCAGATTTGTAAATGGCAATGTGTTTGGTAAATGTATCATTTTTGTGCAATGAATATTAAATCATTTCATGCATGTAAATGTGTTTGGTCAATGTCTCATGTTTGTGCCATGAATATTATTTCCTTTCATACCTCCCTAATGAAGGATTTTCGGGCCCATGTTCATATGAACTTTTTGTTATGTTTTGATGTCAAGAAGAAATCCCTAAAGTTTCTGACACATGTTTTTATACAACCTGTATAAGTAGTCCAGATTTTATCATTATAATTGTGTTTTAAAATCTAAGAATATCGATAATATTGTTCTGAAGACTACCTTTAGCACATAGTTTTTTGGTCAATCAGTATCGTCCCGATTTACATTTGTAGTATCCATATGCTGTGTAAAAGTATAAACGTCTGATTCATCTGTACTCTAGGATTCCAGAGCAATATATCTTTAGATACAGATTAAATTAAACATAGTTGTAGGTGACAATGCAAACTAGTGTCAACAAACTCGAAATCACCATAAGTTTAAGATATAGAGGCATGTAATTTATAATCACAGTGATAGTAAATATGATCTGACAGTTCTATGTTTTGTCCGCAAGTGTAAAAATATTTCGTTAAGAAGGAAAACTCTAAGGTGCTTTTCGAAATTAGCATGTTAAATCATGGAATAAAAATGTATGTGGTATACACTTCCCGCATTCCATGTATTCCAGAATTTGTGGCTACACAATTTTAAAAAAAAATCACGGTGTAAATGCTGATTCGAACATACACATGTATTTTTTTAAATTGTTTCACCACTTGCGACGAGTATTTCTTCTCGCTATTTTTTTTCCTTTTTCAGATGAAATTATTTACCACATTGCTACAATTTTTTACCTTCTGCCACCTATGGAGATCCCTATGGAATACATTATTGGGATGCAACTCCCAGAAAAGAGAATATCTTAGCTTCAAAAGACTTGAGGTGGGAATGATGTGTTGAGTCACACATTTGACCCCAACATTTTTCATCTTTGAAGTTTTGCTTGCAACGCCACCATCAATCAAGCATTTACTTCCTGGACATATGGTACCAGTCGTAGCATAATATTGCAATGACGTCATACTTAACAAAGCATATGATACGAACGCAAGCAAGAAACCAATGCTTCGAAGCGCAATGTTTTTAATCAAACATACCTTCGCACTTTGAAAACGGTGAAAAGAAAGGAACAATTTCACGTCTCGCTAACAATGCTAGCGATGTTGCATGGAAATGCGGCTTCGAAAAGGTTTTTTCTTCCTCCTTTAATTCACATTTGTCCATTGTGTAATTTGCCTTCCGGTTGTAACCTTTTAGCTTTGACCATAGGTGACGACAGAGAAGTGTGGAGGAAGATGTAAAAATGCAGTTTGCTTGCGAGATACTTTACAAGCAAACAATAGGTTGCGCTCCCGGGACAATTTATAAAGTAGGAAGGCAAATAATTGCGCTCGTTTCGGAATATTTAGGGAACTTCCTCATTTTAAGTAAAAAATTACCGCATGCCAGAACTGGTAACTATTTCGGTAACAATATCGTATGGGTAAAACGGATTCCTTCAAATTTCCTTCAAATTTACAGGAGAAAGTACTTACGGAAATCATTTTCTTGAGCGTTTTGGAAGTTCCTGAATGTAGATTTGATCCATTTTAATGTTGATTGATTGATTGATTGATTGATATGTTGTTTTAAGTCCACTTTATGCACAGTAAGGCTAATCGGGACTGGACCTACAGTTTTAAAGTGGGATCCGAACCACTTGTGCCTCCACCGGGTATCGAACCCGGGACCCCTTGATTACAAGGCGACGACGTTACCATTGCGCCATAGGGGAGGCCCGATCCATTTTAATGTCAATGCGTTTTGTTTTCTGCGAAAATCTTTGTCCGACACGCTGTTTCTGCTCCCGCCATTTGCTTTTTGCATGAGAGTGCAATGTTCCGTGTGTTAAGACGATGCAACCCCGTAGCCAGTGTTTCAGCCTCGCCGTGTTTTCACTAGAACCACCTGTTGAGTTCGGAACAAGCCATTTTTCCCGAATGGGTGTGTCACTTATCGCACAACATTGTAGCAACATTGTGTTCGGACGTCACAGGAGAGAGCTGTTTTTACAATTTTTCTTTGTATTTATGCTAATGGAACCTAACCTAACAGGCCTAACCTAACCACGTAGGCATTCCTCGTCTGACGTCAATATTCAAGGTTGCAAGATTGTTGTGCGTAAAGGAAGAGAATTAACGAATTACGAAAGAAAGATGGTTCCGACCCGAATGGGTGTCACTTATCGCACAACACTCTAGCAACATTGTGTTCTGACGTCACAGGAGAGACATTTTTCATGTTAGGCAATACAAAGGTAACGCGTCTCTTAGCGAAAATATTATTTTTTCTTTGTATTTATGCTAATGGAACCTAACCTAACAGGCCTAACCTAACCACGTAGGCATTCCTCGTCTGACGTCAATATTCAAGGTTGCAAGAGTGTTGTGTGTAAAGGAAGAGCATTAACGAATTGCGAAAGAAAGATGGTTCCGAATTGCGAAAGGAAGATGGTTCCGAATTGCTGTTTATGGACAATGAACGTGGTAAATCGCAAGGTTATTTTACAAGTTCTACACGTAAATGCGACGTATTAGCATAATTTCAAATAGGGGAACGAAAGTAGATATTTTCCGGTGAACGAGGTTGCACCACTGCATAAATCGACAAGACACTCTCAGAACGCCCCCTAAAACAGTATGCTATCACGGCCATAATGTGTTACAGATTCGAAACAACAAGTAACAGTAAGTACTCTTAAATAGAGAAAATAAACATTATCTTAGTTAGAAATGCATTATTTCGCCTTAAGAAATGTTCCGCAACACGTTAGCAATGTAAAGAAGTCCGAAATATATGATTCGTAGGTGTTTCACCCATACGATAATAGTACCACTATTTCTATTCTTCTTGTTCTAGAAGGCAAAAGAAAATGTCCGAAAATAATGGCTTTCAGGAGGATAATCACTTTGTTCAAATAAGATTAGACAAGGAAACAACTTCTTTCGTTACAACCGGCAAAAAGCCACAAAGCATGCATGTACACACACACAAAACAAAATCCATCGAATCTGTTTGATATGGGTCTGGTGCGGAGCACATACAGATACTAAGAGTCACTAAAACTAAGAGCTCTAAATCTGGCCCTCCTAAGCTAACGACATGTTCATTATTAGAACTAAGCTGAATTGTTAGGTTAGGAGCGCCAGACCCATTGATATACATTTTTGTTTGAGTATTTTTTTAAGTCCATTTTATGCACGAAAAGGCCAACCGGGACGAAACCTACAAATTTAAGGTGGGGTAGGAACCACTATGTTCTTCCACCGGGTATCGAACCAGGGACCCGATAGAGACATTTTTGTATATCATATTGATCACAAGTGCATCATAGATGTGAATATTTATTCAGCCCCGTAGATAGATATTTTGGCGCCGTAGACAGGACTGTGGTTTAACGCCGCCCTCCCTTCCCTGCATTACCAAGCACCACCATTTTATACGTGTCCTTCGATATGTTCTTCTTACGCCATGGTTTGTGATATGCTTGTGTTAGATTGTTAGATATAGTCTGGTTATGTGAAAGGATTGATTGATTTGGTTTACTTTACTTTGGAAATATTAACTTTTCGTCCACTTAGTACACCCCTGTAAATTGCATTTTTACAGGCCAACGAGGTTCTGGCGTCTTGACCCACAGCCAGTATATTCATCTGTGTCTTGGAAATACATGTATTGAGTGCCCCTTTACAGCCTCAGCTTTTAAAACAGGTACGGAGATTTTAGTTCTCACAAATACTTGTTGGTCTTATCGTGGTAAGGACCTTGGTATTTCAAACAACCCTCATTAAGAGAGTACCGACAGTGTAATATCAGGTTTAACAGAACAGGAAAATAGTCTAAGCCTTTGTGATGATGTGCCGACTCCTCTGAACTCGAGAAAAGATCCAGGGGTGCCGGGTTCCATACCCGTACTGGTACGGATCCCACTTTAAACCGTAGGTCCAGTCTCGATTACCCTTGAACTTAAAGAAACAAACTAGAAAGAACAAACTCAGCCAAACAAGCTTGAGAAAAGACTGACAAGGCAAGACTCACGTTTATTCCAAATAACCTCTCTTCTCAAATTAACCGTAGAGCTATCACATGACCTGTTGGACCCCCTATCATTTCCTTTAACGTTTAATCTCTTTCAGAATCGTTCTAACTCCTCGTCTAATATTTAAAGTTCTGATTTCCTGTTTTCAATTCATATACATATTAAGTACCAAGATCACTCCTTATTTTATAATGTACTTGCAATATATAACAAGTAGTTAATTACATATCATAAGTGGTTTTTATATACTAGTCGACTTCAAAGGTAAATTAACATAATGGAAAAGATATGGATCGTTAATTAGTTCGTTGCTGTAAATCAAATTAATTACACTAGATGGAGCATCAAGAGTATAATACACTTCGATTGCGCTTGCTCATTAGTTTGTAAGCTCAATTGAAACGATGTAAACAAATTAGTCGTTAATTAAAGTAGGTGCAAAAATTTGAATAAAGTGTTGATCAGATTAAAATATTTGTGCTAGTATGCTAAAGAACTATGTCTATGTTATTAGTGTATTATTATTACTTTCAGAAATAACAATTTCAGTCCGTTGAATATGGAGAATTGTCTAATCCTGATAATTAATTGTGTCCGTTCACTGGTGTACGCATATTTCTTTTCGCGAGGAATTGTAAAGATAGATAGTACATAGCTTTCAAGATGGTACATTAAGATAGTTCGTGTACGTAATTAGAACTCAAAAATGGCAATCGGGTGTCACTTTAAGCGGGGTTTGCATTTGCCACTCTGGTTTCCTCCAATTTCTTCACTGACTTTACTTGAACATGTTTATTTTCTTAAAATTTCGGAAAGGGTTGTAGCCCTCTTCAGCTCCCTCTACGTATGCCAGTGCGCCCATGTATTTTTCGCATAGGTCTTTGGATATTAGTAAAGTTTTGATCCAGTGAACAAGGCGAGACGTTCTCATTTGATTAAGTTCGAGACTAGAACTGGACTAGACATTAATAAGACATCATTTGGACATAAAAAACAGGAGTATAAAGGGTAATCCTATCAGATGCCAACCTCCCTTGTATATAGTACAACCTGGACTGTATTTTACATATTATAAACCTCTAGCGTCTGGAGTCGGAGCCAATATAGTCCTTTGTGCCGTCCTAATGTGTGTGATTATCCCTTCATCGTTTCATCATTCATCCTCGTCTTCGCGATCAACCAAAAGTGCAGAAAAGTGAAGTAAAATATAAGCATGGACGTCGGGAGTCCGTTGACACCACCTGGGGTCATTTCTATTTATGCAAAAGTAAAGTAAAATGCTCCCCTGTGCTTAGCACCACGCCATGAAGTCGTATAGGGTGTGTGAGAATAACGCCTCACACTTTCTTGATCCGGTCGTGAGTGGGGGTGATGTGATCAGCATCACACACCTGACCGTCTTTACCCCCAGGTACCCATGCCATTCGACGCTGGGTGGGCACCGGAGCCGCTTCCAACGTTAGAAAAGTTCCTGGATATGAACCGGGCGGAGATCGAACCCGGGACCTTTAGCATGGTAGTCAGACGCGTCACCGACTTCTCTTTTATTTTTTAAAGGAAAGCCCTTAAGCGGAAGCTTTCCCCATTGCTTGCGTCACATGTGTGGTTATACAAACAGGCATGAGTGAATATAATAATAGTAGTGTAGTAATAATGATAAGAATAACAGTGATAATATAGTTAATCGTTCAATTTGCCCTTTAAGAAGGGTTAAAATGCCCTTTTTCACGTCCATAGCAACCCGTTGCCACGGGCATTTTTTGCAGCACACATTGTTTCCTTCAATTCTTAATTGTCTAGCTGCATTATATTTCTCACAGATCAAACAACAGATGAATCAACTCCTGGTTTTGAAAAGTTGCCTCAAACAAGGGTGACATCTACATAAGGAGTCTCAGCCCAGATAGAATTAGATATTGGTATTCTCCATACGAAAATATCTACATCGTGGTTGTTTTAATTAAATGTTTAGAGATATAATAACATACAATTACTTAGAGAGTTTGCGGTGCTTGTTGTTCACCATGGAAACGGACTTTGCTAGGGAACTTAAAGAAACTTTATTTTCACCCCGAAAACTACTGTAAGTGAATTATGCTAGACTTTTCGAATTTCAAAATATGAGCATCAGAATGTATTACAGAGGAGGGGTAGGAATTCGTGGGGAATGACGGAAAACAATTATTTTTCAATTACGTTTAAAAATGCGAAAATTACAAGAGACGTTTCCGACTTAGTGTCGCTATTAAATTGTTGTATACAAAACATCCAACTAACTATCTTGAAACGGTTATTACTTACTTAGTTGATTATTAAGAAAATATACAATATTTGTAACATATTAGAGACTATACACACATAACATTACGTTGAAAACTTTACAAATAAGCGAACCACGTCGGCGAGAGCACGAGACGCTCGCTTAGCCTATTTCAAAGGGTGAAAATACCCGTTTCATACTCTCTGGCAACGTTTGTTTCCGTCCAGGAGCTACAAATCCGCCATTTTTCCCTCATGGCTTTTACAACTTCTACATCCAATAATTACATTTGAAATTGACATACCTTCTTTAAATATTTTTTAATTGCAAACGAAATTGGAAAATAGTTAATCTTGTAATCTAAAATTACAACAAATCTGCTGTATATGTTTCGATTTTTATGAATCGAACTGATTAATGTAAGCGCAGATGTTGCAATGCTAGATAAAAAATGTATACGGTCATATTCGACTGCTTGTTGTTGGCCATGGAAACGGACGTAACTGGGGAACTTAAAGAAAGTTTATTTTCACCCCGAATACTACTGTAAGTGAATTATGCTATACGTTACGAATTTCAAAATATGAGTGTCAGAATTTATTGCAGATGAGAGGTAATGACTGAAAACAATTATTTTCCAATTACGTTTATAAATGTGAAAAAGACAAAAGAAGAAAAATATTGCTTCTCCAATTTAGTGTCGGAATTGAATTCGTTTATATAAAAAACATCCAACTAACTATTTTGAAACGGATATTACTTAACCAGTTTATTATTAAGAAAACAGACAATAATATTTTGATCATTTGTATCATATTTTAGCCCGTACACACCTAACGTTATGTTCCAAATTATTCAAATAAGCTAACCACGTCGGCGAGCGTACTTGCGAGAAAGTGCGTGAGTCCAATATATATGTATATAGCCCAATCCCACCACTTACTTACATAAATGTTCTCCATGAAGAAATCCCCGGAGGCAAAAAACGCCCGATAACGACCCCACATGAAATTGTCCTAAAAGGCCGATAAAATGAAGAAATCGCTCACTTGGCCCTTTTTAAGGGTGAAACTGTCCTTCTTTCATGTCATTAGCAACCCGTTTCCATAGCTTTTTTTCTTGCTCACATTGTTTGCTTCATTCTTCAGTGTCTAGCTTCTACAATGTTTCTCACAGATCATTAACACACAGATCAATCAACTCCTGGTTAGAAAATGTGTGCTTGAAACAAGAGTGACATCTACACAGGCAGATTCAGTCTAGATAAAATGAGATCATGGTTTACTCAATGAGAAAATATCTACATCGTGGCTGTATTAATTAAATGTTTAGAGGTATAATAACATACAATTCTTTAGAGCTTGCCATGCTTGTTGTTATCCATGGAAACGGATGTTGCTAGGGAACGTAAAGAAAAAGTTTATTTTCACCCCGAAAACTACGATAATTCAGTAGTTCTAGACTTTCCTTATTTCAAAATATGAGCGTCAGAATTGATTACAGAGGCAAGGCAGGAATTTTATTGGAATGACGGAAAACAATTATTTTTCAATTACGTTTAAAAATGTGAAATGACAAGAGACGTAAATATTTCTTTTCCAATTTAGTATCATCGCCATTGAATTCGTTTACATAAAACATCTAACTAACTATCTTGAAACGGTTTTTGCTTACCCAGTATATTAGTAAGGAAATATACAAAACTATTTTTAATATTTCTACCATATTAGTAGAGCCCATACACACACAACGTTACGTTCAAAATTATTCAAATAAGCGAACCACGTCGGCGAGCGCAGGTTATTATTATAAATTTAGAATAATATTTGTTGTTTATTAGCTAACACTAGTTACTATTTTATAATAATATGCATAAGTGTGGCAATAATTTGTTACGTTCGCCGGTTTATTCTCAATTGTTCTGCTTACTTTTATTCCTCGACGGCGAGTATGAGACTTATCAGCCTACTTTGAAGCTCTCAGGTTGTGGGAAATCATATAAGGATATGTTTACGTAAACCTTACTAACTCTCGCACACAAAAAATGTATTTAGATGTTAGTATTATCATATCTCTCTCTCCTAACAACCCACAATCAAATGTTTTAAGGTTAGTCCATAACCATAACAGACTACCCAATTGAACAAAACAAATTAGGTCATCATAGACAATTAACATATTAAACACCTAAAATGATACAATAAGTGGGTGCGTATCAAATTATAATTATTGTTATTATTTTTACTATTCAAGTTTTATCAATAGTCTGCCCCCCACTCCAAAAATGTCTGGCGACCACCATGAATGTTAATCATGACACGGTCGTGCCAGGTTCAACTATAGGATATTAATAATCATAACAATATATTTATCTCAATACAAATTGAGAATGAGTAACATGAGACTGTATATCGGTATACACGTGATACCTCCCAGGGCACGGGAAAACATTAAGATTTGCAGCAAATAGAGAGAAAAACACAGAACTTACGTTTTAACATATGAATTCAGAATCTATTTATCTTGATTATGCAATTTAAAATAGAACCAAAGTTGTACATCATAACGAACTCACAAATAAAAATCACAGTAACAGTACAATATTTCTGTCATGCACTTCCATTAATCTCGTCCTTCCCTTCCAAGATTCATATCTATCAGGCGGGATGATGTACTTCAGCAGTCTGTTCATACGTTCGTGAAGGACATGTCAATCGCCCCCTCCATTGAGAAACAAAATCGACGACGACTCGTGGAAGCACTCACAGTCTAGGAGATTTTGGATTCAACCTTCTAAAAGAACTTTCCTCATGTCTGGAGAACAATTAAAAATCTTCAGATTGTCGAAATTCACCTTGCACACTTCCTTACGAGTTTTTGTGTCCAATAACACTGCCGTGTTGAATTTCACTTGGGTAGCTATGAAAGGTCTTGTCCACAAATAAAACAACTTGGAAATGGTTCGGTTAACAGCTGAACTTGGACGATTACTTCTTAGCAGCACCAGGTCCTCCTTATTCAACTGAAAATCATGGCACTTCTGCTTCAGTTTCCGCCTCTGCACAGCATATCGTTCTCATAACCGCACTTGAACAACCTTACTCTGCCAGTCTTTCTCACCATCTTCGGATTCAGGCTGGAAATTTAGTACAATCTTGGATAGAACTGCAGGTACAAAAACAATTTGTAATTGTTATCAACCAATGAGGCAATGTTGAAGAGCATTTTGAACAGTATCAGGTAGACACACTGGCAATACACGTGAAGAAGACGTAAGAATTTCTGCAACTCAACTGGATAAAATCTTTGAATCACTGGAACGTCACTGGACAGATGAATGTCACAAACTAAGTCCATTGCAGTGCCAAACCTCTCTGAAAACACCTTACTATGTGCAGTAAATATCTCGAACAATTCGGCTCTTTCTTCCTTAGCCAATAATTCACTGGAGTCAATCTTCCCCCTTATATCCTCTAGCGGTGTAGCCCATTTATCCTAGCTAGCTTCAATCCTCCGGACGCTCATTTGCTTATCAACGGAATCATCATCATCTAGCTTTTGCTCAATTGGCTCTCCATCCACCATTAGATACAACTTTTTATGCTTGAGATTGATCTCTGCTTCATATTTCTGCAGGAACGAATAACCCAATAATAAGTCTGAAGGCAAATCCTTCACAACAAAAATTTCTAAAGGTATGGTGCTCTCAGCAATATCCAGCACGATTCTGCGTTTTCCCACAACTCGAGTTAGACTTTTTCCAGCGAAATCAATAAGTCGCACCTCTGGAGTAGCTTGTAACATGGCCCCTGGCAAATTTTGCTTTATTTTCTTCCAAATGTCTAGACTCAGAACAGATATTTCAGCTGCAGTGTCCACTTTACAAGTTATATCAACATTTGCTACACGCGCCTTGAACTCAGGCGCTCTTCCAAAGTTTTTAGACTGATTAGCCTGACACAATTTGTAAAGAAACTCATTCTCTCCATGATTGATAACAAACACTAGCTTCAGATCATTATTTACAGACTGGGAAATATTTTCTGCACGCCCCAGTTCTATCCGAGAACGCCCGACATCAGAAGGGGACGTTTCTATGCCAGGCGTGGGGTAAAATCCCGCACCTGGTCGAGATTTGCTCCATTCTCCCAGCAAAAATTTCTGGTCAGCTCGACGCTCTGTTGCTGCTCGTTACTAGGGTACGACACTGCAGCATCTGCTTGTAAACCACTGCTCGCCGCTTGCAAACGTGGAGAGCTACGACCTTCCCTCAAAGGTTCACTGTGCTCCAGCGAAGATAAACGGTTCTCATTTCGTGGTCTCTCACAAGGTTCGTATCTGAGAGCAGCATACTCACGTCTCTGCCTATTTTGGCTTTGTTGACGATAACGATTGCCGTTTCTATATGGACCTGCAGAGCGATTTTAAACGGTAATTATTCTGCCTCTGGACCATACGAACCCTCGGGTTTCTGTTTGCCGAGTTGCCTGGAACATCTCTGTTGTTCTGGTGAGTAGGATTCTCCTTCCTCCACACAGTTCGCCAAGCATCTTGCTCTTCCGCTTGCTCGTATCTCTTAACAAAATCTGCAAGCAAATCAACAGTTACGGGAGCGTGAGCCACACACAATTGCTTCACTCTATAAGGCAATTGGCCGATTATGAGGTTTACCACCTCCTGCTCTGTGTAGTGGCTGCTCAGGTTTCTGTAAGCAGAGTATACAGACCAAACATATTCTTCCAAAATATTGTCATTGTTTTTGTTGTACCGTTTTGCTCTAACAGATGCCAACTCCCTTTCTTTTGCCTCTGAAGACGCAAAACGCCTCTTAAACGCCCTACGGAAATCTGAATATGTGTGGAAATCACTCTTATGAGAATAGAACCAATGATAAGCCATGCCCGTTAGCAAACGAGGAATAATCTCCAGCTTGTATCTATGCGGGATCTGAAGGATCTCAAGGTTGGTATCTAATTCTTTGAGATAAATCTCAGCCGAAGTGGCTATAATATTTCCGTCGAATTTCCGCATGGAATTCAGGTCAGCCATCCGGGGAGTCATCCCACCACGCGTAACATTGGTTCGAGATTTTCTTTCTTTTCTCTTTTCCGATAAAGTCGACTCGCTGCCTGAAGAACTGAACTCTTTGTGGCGTCTTTTCTTTACATGTGTACGGTTTCGTTGCCCCGAAGAGACCTCAGAACGACTAGGAGACAGCAACCTTCGAAAAGGCGCGCCCAGCTGGTCCATCCGCGGTAACTCTGGTTCACCGGAGAGTGGCAACTTACTTAAAGTGGTTGAAATTTGGGCCACTTCGTCACAAAGATTACGCATGTCTAAAGAAAGCTTCCCTTGTTTGGATTCCATATAATTTTTCCACTCTTCAGCATTCTCTCTAGGACCCTCCGTGCTGCTTTTAAGGTTTTCTGCCACCGTCTCTACAACTCGCAAATTTGATACGCTTTGTTTATTTTGACCATATGAACTATTTTATTTGTTTTCTGTTAATTTCACATTTAATTTATTTGTTAGTTTCAATACTGTTGTTTGATATTTTGATATTGGCTTAAATTTGTAATTTTTGCTGTACATTTGTTACTCGCAATATCGGAAGCGGAAGTCATTTCCGGTTTGTGAAGATGTGTAGAACTGTCCAATCTTTTATTGATTCGGTTGCGAGGACAACAGTGAAAAAAGAAAAAAGAAATAAGTTGAGTTGCGGAAGATGACGTCTATTTTGTGAAAAACGCTGTTTTAAAGGAAAAGCAGCAACTTAATTCAAAAGTGATTGTGTTGGTGAATATTGTTATTAATTTGCAGTGATTGTTTAAAGGTATAATGTTTTATTAAATTTGTAAAATAGTAAGAAGCTAATTTTTTGTTCAAATCGTTTCGTCCTGAGAACCAAGTGTAGTATACATTAAGGTGAGTCTCATAACTCCGCCGCACAGGGAGATTGGGTAGCTACCGTGACTTAGTAATCCGTGATCCAGTGGCGAACACCAGAAAGGAACGTCACAGGTAAATTTGGCGCTCAACTTGAAGGCATCGATGATGTAAAAGGATAAATGGTAACTGTAATATCGTGTAAAAAAACGTGTGTTTTGTGCAGTGTGAAGTCATGAGGAAATTGTCGAGCGTTACAAAGTCTGATAACACATGTAAGTCATGTAATCGATTTTGCAGAGATATCAAGGTATGAGTAGGAGAATTTTGAGAAGCCAGAGCAAGAACAAAATGGATAAATTGAGTTGTTGTGATGATAAAGATAAGCCCTTGGACGAAATATTTCAGTGCAGGAAATGCGAGGCGTATTTCCATTTAGGGTGTCAAATTTGCCAATATCCAGAGAATTTCTTCCTGATGGTGACTTAGTTTGTAAAAATTGCAAATCGCATAGTGCTACTTTATATATGGAGGTACTTTGTGGCTGGTTAAGGAGAATTGAAGAAAGAAGGAAAGAAGATCAGAATGAATTGAGGAAGATCATTGAAGAAGGAAGGAAAGAAGATAAGGATGAGTTGAGGAAGATCATTGAAGAAGGAAGGAAAGAAGATCAGAATGAATTGAGGAAGATCATTGAAGAAGGAAGGAAAGAAGATAAGGATGAGTTGAGGAAGATCATTGAAGAAGGAAGGAAAGAAGATCAGAATGAAATGATAAAGAGGTTTGAGAAAATGGAAGAAGGAAGGTTAGAAGATAAGAATGAATTGAGGAAGATGATAGAAGAAGGACGGAAAGAGGATAATAAGGAACTGATGAAGATTATTGAAGACGGAAGAAACGAAACTAAACTAGCTTTCAGGAACTTAGAGGAGGTATTTAGGAATGATAAGGAGGAAATGATGACGAGAATGAAAGCAGACCGAGAAGAATTGATGAAGAAGATTGAGGATGAGCGGAAAGATGATAAAAATGAAATGATGAAAGTAATAGAAGACAGAAGACAAGAAAACAAAGAAGAATTGGAAGCTGTGCGATGTGATTTGTTAAAACAAATGGATGAAGGGAGAGATGCTCTAAATAAGATAGAAGAAGTTTGGGAAGTAGACAGACGAAAAGTAATGAATGAATTGGACTCCGTAAGGGCAAGGATAGAATCCGCCGTGGATCAGCAAAGTACTTCAAGGAATTTGTGTATGCAGGACAGTGAGAAGATGAATAAAGAAATTAACCAGAAGTTCTATTTTATGGAGGAATTCCTTTTAGGGAAGTTGGAGAAATTACATTTAGAATCTGTGCAAGGAAATCCAGGAATGACTGCTGGAAATACTGACAGATCTGTGGAAAATATTCGATGGGTGAGAGATGATAATGACCCTTTGATTTCCGGTATATCTTCAACAGAATCTGTATCTTCTGCTGAATTGTTGACTAAGAGGAACCGTAAGAGGAGAAGACGTATCCAAAGTACAAAAGGGATACCCAGAGAAGATATTGATAAATCTCCTGATGTCTCTCATAGTCTATCTCACACTGGACATTTTTTAGAATGTCGGATATTAACTCGCTGAGCAAATTTACCGGAGAAATAAATTCCATATCAGCGGAGCGTTATTTGGAAGAACTGAAAACGTCCATGGACATAATGAAAATGCCTATGCACTATAGATTAAAGGTGCTTCCTTCTGTAATGAAAGGGAAAGCTAAAGCCTGGTTTATTGCCAACGAGAGAAGGTGGAAGTCTTTTGAACAGTTTTGTGCCGCGTTTAAAAAACAGTATGCCTCTGCAGAAGCGAAGCAGAGAGAGATCCAGCTTTTAAGAAACAGAAGATATTACAAATCCTCAGGTCTTTCTATGGAGGATTATTGTTGGGATGTCTACGGGTCATACTGTAACTTGGTCGAACGTGTGGACCAAACAGAAGTGTTAAGTTTAATTATTCATCAGCTCCCATACAAAATACGGCAGCTAGTATTGACAAGAGATCCTCGAAACATTGACCAGTTGACCAACTTCTTGGGGAAGTACGAGCCTCAGAACAGATAGATGGGTGGAGAGGCGATGGTAATAAAGCAGAAGAAAGGAGACCTAACCAACCTCGAGTTCGCAGAGTACAGATGACAACTTCTACTAATAATCCTGGAGGATCCCGCAGCGCAGAGAGCGGAAATGGGAAGGAACCAATCACCAGAGAAGGACATCGATTCCCGGTTGGAAGGTGGAAGAATAGGAACTGGACAAGTAACAGACTTTATAGAAGGACTACGCCGTACACAAATAGTTGGAGAAGAGATCAAAGAGCTCCAGAACGAAAAGAGTGTGCAATACAGACGGAAGAGCTACCTTCCAGTAATCTTAGAGTTACAGCGTCGCCATGGGAAATTAACTGCAATGAAGTTCTGGGTTTAGCCCAGCGCCCGTTGTAAGCGGTACTCTTACGCTTGCAATGAAGGGCATGCAAGTACAAGAAAGCGACGAAAGTGAAGACCCATTCCTAACAGAACATCCGTTAGAAGTATTGTACTTGAATATCGAAGCCACTCCTCTAAATTATTTAAAAATTAGAAATACGATAATGGAAGAAGATAGGGACAATGTGAAGAAACCTGAAATTTCAGTCGAGGTATTAGGATTCCAAATAAAATGTACTCTGGACACGGGTAGCGAATGTACCCTTATGAATTATAATATTTGGCTTCAAGTACGAGAGCGATTACCAGGTCTTAAATTGCAGAAGTGTCCAGGCGTAATATTAAAGGATTTTGCTGGAAAAGAAAGATCACGGATAGCTGGATGTAGGCGAATAAATTTTGAAATTGGCGGTTTTATATTTGAAGATTTGGTATATGTAGTCAAGTGCTTAGAAGCTGACTTACTATTTGGTTATCCTTTCCTTCGAAGATACAAAGCCACTCTGGATGCAGGCGCAGAAAAATTGTATCTGATCAATGGCGGACACACAGTAGAGCAACATTTACTTCCTAACGCTGGAGATTCAGAGAAGGGCGAATCGCGGGAGAAGACAGCCTTAATACAGTGTACGAAAGCGGAGGAAGAAGCTAACGCTGATAAGTGGACTGCAACAGAATCAGACATAAGGGATAAAGCCTTTGCTTCAGATGTTTTGAGAGTTGAGGAAAAGGAGCAGCTATTTAATTTATTGTTGAAATATAGAAGAATATTCGCCGACAAACCAGGATTATCTAGGAATTCTATCTGTGAAGTAAATTTGACCAGTGAAGAACCTGTTTTCTCCAATCCTTATCCGGTTCCGTTGTCCAAGAGAAAAAAGCTGGAAGGAGAATTATTGAAGTGGCAAAAGTGGGGAGTAATTATACCCTGCAATTCACCATATTTAAATCCCTTATTAGTAGTGGATAAACCGGACGGGTCGGTTAGACCCTGCATTGATTTCAGAAAACTAAATAAACAAATTGTAGCTCCCAGGAGTACAGTACCTCAAATTCAGGAAGCTCTACAGAAATTTAGAGGGAAGAAGTGTTTCTCCTGTTTGGATCTTGCTTCAGGATATTTACAAATTCCAATTAATAAGAAGCATCAAATATACACAGCCTTTACATACAACGGCAGATCTTGGTGTTTTACGAGAATGCCTTTCGATTTGACCAATGCTGTAGCTGTATTTATGTATTCCATGCACAATTTGTTTAATCCATCTACTGAGAAATTCTTGACAGTTTATATAGATGATCTTGTGATATTTGATGAAACGATTCACAAACATTTTCAACACTTATCATTCGTCTTGGATACTCTTCAGAAGGAAGGTTTTACAATGAAACTTAAGAAGTGTGAATTCGGAAAGGAAGAAATTAAATATCTAGGCCATATTATATCCGGAACACACATCAGGGTTGATCCTAAGAAGAATGAAGCCATTTTGAAATTTCCACGTCCCAGGAACAAGAAGGATTTGCAACAATTTCTCGGGCTGATTAACTGGAGACGTCGTTTTGTAGAGAATTTGGCACAAAAATCTGCTCCTTTAGAACAATTGTTGTCAAAAACGTTAAATGGGAATGGGCCAACACAAGAGAAAACTGTTTCAGAAGATTGAAACAGGAACTAGTGCAACTGCCGGCGTTAGCGCAACCCGATTTTTCTAAGACGTTTTGCATAATGTGTGATGCTTCTTCGTTAGGACTTGGATCGGTTCTATTTCAAGGAAACCACGAAACTCCAATAAATCTGACTGAGATTCTCATTATTCAGTATGCCAGCAGAAAATTAAAGCCCCATGAAAAGCATTATACAGTGCAAGAACTAGAGTGTCTAGCTGTGTTATTTTCGATAGACCATTTTAAAGTTTATCTGTACGGTCAGAAATTTTTCATCTATACTGATCATAAAAATCTAATATGGTTAGAAAATAGTCGTAACTGGAATGGCAGATTAACGCGATGGGCTCTGAAACTTCAACAATATAAATATGAGATCATTCACGTGGAAGGAAAGAGTAATAAGATCGCTGACGTACTAAGTCGTTATCCTGTGGCTGAAGGGGTTGTGGAGACAGAAGGCAACACTCCTACCATTCTACAGGTGTGATCAGCTAAGAAAATTCTCATGCCTAACCAGGAGATCCAACTGTGGAAGGAGTCCCAAAGTCAAGATCCAATGTGTAAAGATATATCAGACAAGTTAAATAATGGAGATGAAGGAGCTAAATATTTTTTGAGGGAAGACCTTTTATTTACGAATTCTAGAGGTAAAAAGAAATTCCATTGTATAGTGGTTCCGCAAAGTTTAAAGGATAAAGTGTTGGAGGCTGAACATGATAACACTGGCCATTTTGGGTTTACAAAACCTTATCAGAGAGTAAGAAAAAGGTACTTCTGGAAAAATATATGAAGTCTGTCATTTCACGATATATTCAAGAGTGCTTGATATGTTCAAAGAACAAGCCCGATAAGCTTGGAATATGTAGAGAGAGATTGACCACGACCCAAAAGAAACCACATGAAGTTCTGTCAATAGACATCATTAGAAACTACCTAAGTCTTCATCGTTCTACTATATCCTGACCTTGATTGATGTAGGAACCCGATACTTAACAGCCTATCCGTTACGAACAGCCACTACTGGTGAAATTATAAGAAGTTAGAGCAGGGATACTTCACCCATTATCCGAAACCTAAGTATGTGCTGTCCGACAGGGGAAGTCAATTTCTGTCCAAGCAATGGCTACAATTTATGGAAAACCACTCTGTTAGACCCATCAGGACCACTCCTTATCACCCAGCAAGCAATCCGATTGAGAGAAGCAATCAGGAAATTGTAAGACTTTTAAGGACGTTTTGCAATAGGAAACACGACTCCTGGTGCAAACAAGTGAGGACTGTCTATTGGCTCATCAATAATTCTATATCCGAGGCTACCGGTTATGCCCCAGTGGAGTTATTTTATAATCGACCTGTAGCAGCTAACTTATTGCAGGAATTAGACTGGCCTGAAGACAGTGAGTGGAAGACTCTAGCCTGGGAAACCAAATTATTCATCGCAGAAAGTCGAAACAGCCGACAGGAGAACAAAAAGAACATACGGATCAATCCCCATTCGTTCACACTAAAAGAAGGAGATCTGGTTTTAAAAAGGAACCACCGGTTAAGTTCAGCTAAAGATAAAGAAATATCCAAGTTCTTTGTATACTTCGTTGGCCCGCATGTAGTTGAGGATGTTAAGCACAACACAGCTAACTTGCTGGATCCTTGGAAGGACAAATTAATAGGAAGGGAAAATTTTTCCAACCTGAAGAAAATTAATTGTTCACCCGAAAGAACACAGGAATTATTGCAAAGATTGCATCACCAGATCAAAAAGGACTAATTTTCGTAGCAAAGAAAATTTCGTACATAAACATTACCTCAATTTTCTTTGTTTGTATGGGAGGAGAACTTGATACGCTTTGTTTATTTTGACCATATGCACTATTTTATTTGTTTTCTGTTAATTTCACATTTGATTTATTTGTTAGTTTCAATACTGTTGTTTGATATTTTGATATTGGCTTAAATTTGTAATTTTTGCTGTACATTTGTTACTCGCAATATCGGAAGCGGAAGTCATTTCCGGTTTGTGAAGATGTGTAGAACTCTCCAATCTTTTATTGATTCGGTTGCGAGGACAACAGTGAAAAAAGAAAAAAGAAATAAGTTGAGTTGCGGAAGATGACGTCTATTTTGTGAAAAACGCTGTTTTAAAGGAAAAGCAGCAACTTAATTCAAAAGTGATTGTGTTGGTGAATATTGTTATTAATTTGCAGTGATTGTTTAAAGGTAAAATGTTTTATTAAATTTGTAAAATAGTAAGAAGCTATTTTTTTGTTCAAATCGTTTCGTTCTGAGAACCAAGTGTAGTATACATTAAGGTGAGTCTCATAACTCCGCCGCACAGGGAGATTGGGTAGCTACCGTGACGTAGTAATCCGTGATCCAGTGGCGAACACCAGAAAGGAACGTCACAAATTCAAGTTCTCTCTCAACTGATATGCCATACTGGTCACCTGGTTGTCCAACTCTCTGGACATTTCTTCCCTGAAACCGCTCTGCGTTACAGTGATTTCCTTTCGGAAGTCCTCCTTCGTCTGCTCAGCTTCTTCCCTCAACAGAACAACTGTTTCATGGAGTTTAGATTCCAGGTGTTGAGAATTTGACTGACATGCTTGACGTAAGCTCATCATCTCAATTTCAAGGCTTTCGTTCAATTTCTGCTGTCCCTCAGACATTTGCAGAGTCAGTTGTTCGATCCTCCGTCCCATCTCTGAATTGGACGCAGCGACTTGTGAACAACTATGGGACAGTTTCTCCTCCATCCTTGCTTCTAGCCGGCACTCAAGAGTTCTACTACTTTCTTCTAGTTTTAGTTGTAAACTGTGCTCCAATATATTCATATTTTCCTGGAGTTTATCCTCTAACCTCCTAGAGTTCTCGTGTAACTTAGCCTCCAAGCTATCAGAATGATCCCGCATTCTAGATTCTAGATTACTAGCATTTTCCGTAATCCTTTCCTGGATTCTAGTTTCCAGGTTGCTGGAATTTACCTCCAACATTCGCTGCAATGACGCAAGCAAATCAGCAGTAACAGTAACAACAGGAACTGCAAGTTTTTCTTTGCATGCGAGACATGTTTCTTCACCAGGAGAATTACTTTCCTTTGGTGAATTTAGCTTTGCACAATTCAAATGAAAAGTATTGTGACACTCAGTGCAAACAAACGTATCATCAAGCCTTGATGTAGTCTCACAGCAAAACACATGAACTGTGCTTTCATCAACACATGAAGCTTTGCTTCCACTTCTTAACATTTTCTTTTCCATTGTTGCGCATCAAAAGTTCTGAGTCAACTGCAAATCTGAAACACGTTACCAAAGATTAACGTAGCTAATACACAATGTGTTCTTGCCCCACGTTCTGTGCGCCAAATTATTGACACGGTCGTGCCAGGTTCAACTATAGGATATTAATAATCATAGCAATAGATTTATCTCAATACAAATTGAGAATGAGTAACATGAGACTGTATATCGGTATACACGTGATACCTCCCAGGGCACGGGAAAACATTAAGATTTGCAGCAAATAGAGAGAAAAACACAGAACTTACGTTTTAACATATGAATTCAGAATCTATTTATCTTGATTATGCAATTTAAAATAGAACCAAAGTTGTACATCATAACGAACTCACAAATAAAAATCACAGTAACAGTACAATCTTTCTGTCAAGCACTTCCATTAATCTCGTCCTTTCCTTCCAAGATTCATATCTATCAGGCGGGATGATGTACTTCAGCAGTATAATCATACGTCCGGGAAGGACATGTCAATCAATTCATTCAATCAATCAATCAAAAAATACTTTCCCAACGTAGTCCAGATTTGGAATTCAAGTCCTCGTCTGGACGTGTCCATATTTTTAGGAGCACTAACAAATTCCCAGATCACGAAGAGAAAGTCGCAGTGACAACCACAGGAGGCGCAAGGTGAAAGGGGCGCTTTTCATATTGCTCCTCTCTAAATACCATTGTTTTGAACAACGGAGGCAGTGAGAGTGTAGCAAGAGGGGCTGTCAGACCGAAGCGACGCGCCACATGGACACTTCCAGTCTGTATATTAGCATCCACTGCACATGCGCGATGAACAGACTTGGAAGACACGATGCATGCAATTGAGAAATCGGACCTCGGAACGAAAATTTGAATTGTCGCAGAAAGTGGCAGGTGTCGCTTGATGCCTCGATCTGAAATGTGCCTCACACTTCAGGAAGTTAAAGGTATAATAGGGCTACGTGAGTAGAGACGACTGAAGTTAAAGAATCTCGACCTCCTTCCCCCGTACACTTTATCTCCTACCTTTCAACTCCTGTAGTCTGGTTGCAGCGTTGCCAGTAACATAATAATGATTGTCACTAGAATCGCCAGTCCGTACTGTGCCTAAATTATGTGTACACGCTCAAATTAGCATGCACGCGAAGTTCATAAAGTAAGGAAATGAAATACAAATCATCGATTATAGACCAATGAAAGATAATGGCAAAAATAATTGATTGATTGATTTGTTGTTTTAAGTCCACTTTATGCATAGTAAGGCTAATCGGGACTGGGCCTACAGTTTAAAGTGCGATCCGAACCACTTGTTCCTCCGCCGTGTATCGAACCCGGAACCCCTTGATTACAAGGCGACGACGCTACCACTGCGCCATGGCCTAGTGGCAAAAAGAAGAACTACCGTCCTTTGATACCAGTTGGAGGTTTTCAAGTGCTCGCAAGTTGGGAACACTGAGAAAAAAGCGTGTTTCTCTGCTAGAAAGAAAATTCTTCAAATGGTCTAGAAAATGGTAATCGTCTCTCTCGTTCTACGCAAACTTTATGATCACACCTCGTACTTACAAAAAAAAAGTTAAACCACTGTAGAAATATTGGGTGGCAGTTTGTTAACGAGAATGGCGCAATCAACAAGGTCGGCTGAACCAGTTATAATCACGGATTTAAAGCTTGGTCGTTCCGTTGGTCATTTTCAGGCCAATAATGAATCATAACCATGGTGTGTTGGGATTCATTATATTGCCATACGATCTCCGTCATTAGCTCAGGTTCCAAATCCATGGGCAAATCCTGCTCCAATTTGCCAGCATATTTACAAGTATCCAAGACTACCGTTTATATACATATATATATATATATATATATATATATATATAATCCGTTTCTGACGATAAATGTGTTAGTGGAACATGAGAAAATCACTTCAATTATACAGCGTTGGAAAAACTACAATGCCCGTAGCAAAAACACGCGGTCGAACCGTTCTTAATTGGTAGAACAAATTCGAGTATTGGCCAATAGCAGAGGACTTTTTAATGAGATTTTATTAGCTCCCTCTGTCTCCCGTCACTGCAGAAAAAAAGTTGGGGGGGGGAGTTTCGAGAGGAGAGGAGGGGGTGAAGTTGGCACACTTGAGCCATTGCTTGACGGTAGGTAACAAATAAGCTTTTGGGATGATTTTTTATTAGGGGTGGTTGGCAAGATCCCTATTCATTTTCAATTAAGTACGGCGCTCTGTTTTGCCTGTGTCGTTGTTCGTATTTAAAATTGGCTTTTCTGGTTTTCGAGTTCTTGTTTCTGAGAATTCACGCATTTGCTCACTGCTTTTGGGAATATTTATCTTAAGTTAATCTTGAAGCATGATGTGTGTTGTTAGTTTCTAGAGTGAGGAACAAAGATTGCATGAAGGGTGATACTGATTACGTCACCTCCTATATGGCCGAGATCGAAAATGATGTAGAAGGATTGTTTCTCGGAGGATGCCCGAATTGTAAATGAGAATATTACATAGCTGCGTTCTGGATAGGAGGGAGGGTATAGCATAAAATATTTCGTATTTACCTTCGATTTAAAAGTTATTAAGATACATAAATTATAATCGAGAGTCATTTAAAGGAGAGTTTGTATTTACCACTTTGGTTTTTACACAAATTCTTTATTGCTTAAACTGGAAAATGTTCATTTTCTCAAATTTCGGGCGGGACTAGCCCCATCAGCTCCTCCCCTGCGTACGCCAGTGTCTTGGACCCTACCTCCTCCTTTCATTCTTACGGTGGAATGAGTGAGCCTTACCTTTCGACGTCTCGTTGATCACGTTCATTGGCTGGATCGAGAGCGATGGCCCTTTACTAAGTAACTGACGACTTATTGCTTTAGATATCTTCTAGGGAGATTTCACACCGAAGCGAGAAGTGACACGTATCACGTGTAATTTTAAGATTTACTTCAAATGCAGCCTTATGCGGTCTGTCGTGCCTCTACTGTGTGAAATGTTGCTGTTGATTGGTTCGTTTCCAAGTGACACGTGTCGCCTTCGGTGTGAAATCTGTAAGGGGGCGATCACTCACACTAACCCTTTGAATCCGTTCCCATACAGCACACATCTCCAAGGTATATCCATTGCATATCCACAATGTCCAGATCCATGGATATTATGAATATCCATTGGATATCGATTAGATATCCATTTCTGAATATCCTCTGGATGTCTATGGGATATCTAGAACTGGATATCTTAAACTCGACCAATTCTAGATATCTAATACATAACCCAAACATGTATAGAACTGACTGTCAGAAACATTGTCCAATTCCAAATATGCAAAACGTCTCCATATCTTGTCCAAAACAGGATATCCAAAACACATCCAATTTTGGATATCCAATTCATGTCCAGGTCTTGTCCAAAATGGAATATCCAAAACATATCCAATTCTGGATATCAAAAACATATCTAGATTTGTCCAAAATGGGATATCAAAACACATCCGATTCTGGATATCCAAAACATATCTAGATCTTGTCCAAAACGGGATATCTAAAACATATCGAGGTCTTGTTCAAAATGGGAACCCGTCCAATTTTGGATATCCAAAACTTATCCAGGTCTTGTTCAAAATGGGATATCCAAAACACGTCCAATTTTGGATATCCAAAACATATCTAGATCTTGTCCAAAACGGGATATCCAAAACACATCCTATTTTGGATATCGAAAATATATCTAGATCTTGTCCAAGACTGGTTATCCAAAATAATATTCATTTCTGGACATCCAATACATAGCTAGAACTGATCCAGAACTGGATATCCGACAATGAACATAAATAAGATAGCAATACCAGGACTGGCAGTGAGTATTAAACCTATACTCACGTAACTGACGTAAGCTAAACCATCTTAGACAAACGCAGATGAGCCCGATCCAACCAAAATAAATGCAAGTCAACTCTACACGATATGTGTGTAATGTGTGACCCTTCAACGTAGTACACCCAAATGTCAATCTCACTTCCGCGTAGTACACCTTGGACTGGCATTTTGCAGGATAACTAGGCTCTGGCGTCAGGACCAGTGGACAGTATCATCCTCCATGGGAATTGTGTTTTGAGCTGTAAATATGTGTTTGTGAATGTCCCTTCATCCATTTCTTCTTTTCACAATTCATCCTCATCTTTAGAATTAGCCAAAAGCGAAGTAAAATATGTCAATGCATTTATTAAATGCGATATACGTGATCCACTGTATATCTTTCTTAATAGTAATCACAGTGACTTCAAGCGTTGTGTGTACAGTAGATCATTTTCACATCTCATAATTCTCTAAAATTCAAATTCTCTTCAAAATTGACAGAACTAAAAGTAACCTAAACCATGTGAAGATTGCCACGTCACTGTAGCTGTCCAATCTCCTACGCGATATAGTTATGCGACTCTCCTCAAAATTTCGGCTGCACTGAATGCTCTCAAGCCGCGATGTCGGAAAATAAAAATAACATTTCTTTCCTTTTGCCAAAGCTAATTGTTGTATTGTGATTAAAAACACTCCCAATGTTACAATATCACTTTTGCCACTTACACGATCTCAATACTATGAAACTTACTCTTGTATAACAGTGTTTTCCACAATTTTTTCCATCTTCACCCACAACGCAAACTTCGTTCTATCTAATCCCAACACGCTGCCATGGTAACTTATTCAATAACAGATTAGATTTTTCTAGAAATTACTTCAAAACCGGAAGTGACTTCAACTTCCGGTGTTGAAGTTCTGGTACCTTAGACAATTTCTTTTAATTGCATGAAGCCAAAAACTATAAATACAACAATACTAACAATAACATTAAAACGAGTAAATAAAACGTATTAGAGAGTAAAAACCAAAGAAACAAATCGTATACAATTGAAAAATGAACAAGGAGTAACAACAATACTCAAGACAGGCAGATGAACCTGACCTAAATCAACACATGCACTAGAATTTCAGTGTGCACTTCAGTGACTCCATAATGATACTAAATATCTCTTGATAGGGCGGTAGCAGACTCCTGCTTCTGAAAACCACTTCATTCCTTCTGGATATAAATACCCGACCCCATTCCTCAGGAGTGTTCAGAGAAAAGTTCTTGCAAGAGTACCACGGTGAAGTTTCCGTTGCGGTTAAGTTGTAAGAAACTTTATGAAAATCCAACCCTCATGGATAAAAACAACAAGAAACCAAAAACTGTACAAAAAGGAACAGACAATCTCTTGGTAGAAGAGTTAATAATTCATCCGAGTTTTGCAACACCAATTTGCGGATGGTTAAAATATCACCATTTAAGTTGAAGGCGCGTGGGGGGCAGGAAACAAGAGGAAGTTGACTCTTGAAGATTTCAAAATGCTAAGTTCAGTCCCTCGAGATGGCATGTTGCTTGTTAAAGGGATCTCCTAGATCCTTTCTGAATTATCCTTAAAATTCTTAATTTTTTTCTCTTCCGTATCTACCGGGAGTAAGTAGGAGAAAAAAAAGAAGGGCCTTTATCGAGTGTGTGTGTCGGAGAAGAAGGGAAAGGCAACTTCGCCATGATACTTAAACTTCCGTTGCTGTTTCCTTATCCCCTCTAAGGTGCCTCCCCCAACCCGCCCCCTTTAATCAATTTCCCCCGAGGATTCAACAGCAGACTTTCGCCAAAGTCCTTCACCTCAGTTAATCAGGTTATGATGTGTCTCTCGCAGATGTTTCGCTCTTGTCAGAAGTGACCCATTTTCGGAGAGAGAAGTGTGCCGCGCATGTTAATTGTAGATGGAGCGGAAACTTCTTAGTAATAAATTGCCAGACAGTTATGCTTACTAATACCTCAAGTATTAATGTCATCCTCTTTTAAAAGCATTATTATTCGTTCTTCAAATAACATTGATGTCTTAAGCAGAACATCTCATTGAATTTGGATCGCGGTGGCCATACTTTATATTGCATGTATAAATTCAATGACTACTTCGTATTTAATGCAGGTGAATGTTTAAGTCGCAGAGGAAGATGTAGCAAGATATTAATCACGCCAACGTAAAGGGGAAAAGAACACAAAGAAGTCAAGGCAAAGTCAAAATCAGTAAAAATTCATTCATTCAATCATTCAAGATCTAGTTACACATATGATCGGATGGGCCACCACCAACGCTCCGAGTTCCTTAGAAGGAGTCATCAGACCTTGTAAGGACCACGACAAGATCGACTCCAAGCGACAGGGTCAGATGTCGCATAATAAATGACACAACAACGACAATATTCAAACAAACATCAGTGAAAGTCAAGTACAGTCTAGTCCACCATGTTCCCAGCTATTGGCCCTTATAATTACAACAAACCCAACACAAGTCCTACCCCAAACGACAGACGAAGGCAGTATCTATTGATAGACGCATGATAAGAGGAAGAAGAAGAATTTGTATTCTATAGCATGTTATTGATAGGTTGTTATAGTAACCGTGTGTAAGATGTACGTGAATGGCTTCCATGTATTAAAGTTATATTGTTTAATTTGAACCTACGTATTTTGTATGTCTTGTGCATGTATAAATAAGAAATCACAACAAAACAAGGCTTACATCTATGGCGCAGTCGTACAGGATATTCTTGGTAATCCTTCGTAAGAAGAAGAATGGATGAAGACGTCACGAAGAGTACGCGACGATCATCATTCCAGCATATGTTTATGCAAGGAGAAATTGTGTCGGCTTGATCAATTTCTACGGTAAGAACCAAGATTACACGGTTTGTGTATTGATTACAATAATTGTACAAGAACAAAGTTTAAATCAGTGTGATACGGATTGTGTTTAAGATATTGTGATATTTAGTTGACCACAATTATGAATATGTTCGGTTTGAATTTATTCTCTGAGTTCCGGCCAGATTCGGAAGAAATAGAAGATTATTTAACGAGGTTTGAACAGTCTTGCTTGGCTCATGATGTTAATGAAGCCAGGAAGGTACCCGTACTGATTGCAGTTATAGGGTCTGAAGCTTTCAAAGTGTTGAAGAACATCCTTGCACCTGAACCAGTCGAACGACAAACGTATTCGATCCTCAAGGACAATCTGCTTAAACATTATGGCCAGAAAATAAACAAATATGTGGAACGTTTCAAGTTCAGGCAATGCACGCAGGAAAGTGGTGAGAATGCAACACGATTTATGGTACGTGTTAAGCAACAAGGACTTAAATGTAGTTTTGGTCATTACTTACAGGAAGCCATTGTAGAGCAAATAATTGTAGGCGTTCGGTCTGACGCCATTAGAAAGAAATTACTATCTGAACCTACATTGACTCCAGCAAAATGTCAAGATATTGTGCTTCAAATGGAATTAATTGAACGGGAAACACAAATGCTCACACATCGTGAAAAGGAATGTAGTCCTAATCTAGTTGCATTTGCTGGGACACAGAAATTTAAACCATGTTTCCAGTCCCCGCAAGCAAGCAAAAATAACTTTGTTACTCCTCGGGATAAAAGTAATAAAAGCACCGAAGAATGTGATAGATGTTCCAGAAGACATGATCTTGGACATTGTCCAGCAAAATATTCGATATGTTCATTTTGCAAAAAGAAAGGTCAAGCTTTCATTGATTTATCATTGAATGATGTATTGTATAAATTACCGGTTATATTGTGTGAAGAAGAACTGCGTTATCCGTTGATTGGACGTTCATGGCTGGACAGGATTCATCCGGGTTGGAGAAAACTGTTAGCACAATGTAACACAGTGTTCACAAATACGGGGTCCGAACGAAATGATAACGCAGATATTAATACTAAAATACCGGAAAGTGAAGGTTTGAGGGCACAGCTGGAGAAGAAACTTGACCAGAAAGGAAAGGAGAAGAAAGAAGAGCATCTGAGGCAGTTGGCTCAAAAGGCGAGAGAAGAGAGAGCTGGAATTCGAACACAGGCAATGAGAGATAAGGATGTTGAATCAAGGGAAAGTGACCAACCGCGATACAAGAGACATAAATATATGACTGAACGGGAAAGGCGAGTGGATCGCCCACCATTTCTTGGATCACGGCGAGGCCGAGTAGAGAGGAAGAGACTTGACAAAACTTATCTTGCATATCTTCCGAATGATCCAGTCTGGGTGCAGACCCCGAAGGTAAATTCTCCGAAGCATGTACCAGGAATGGTATTGTCTAGAGTTGGCAACAGCCTGATATATAAAGTACAGTTGTTCGACGGATCGACACGAACGGTACACGTCAGGTGGCTACGAAAACGTGAGTGTGAACCAAACCCCTCTTCAACAGATCTACCTGATCCAAACCTTGAATCGATACCAGAAGGACAACCGGAGGATGTAGAGGGAAGAGATAACCAAAACCAACCAAATACAAACGCTGGGCACACACCAATCAGAAGATCGAATAGACTTAGGAGACCTCCTGATAGATACGGTGAGACCAGCACTTAAAACAAAAAAAAGAGACTCCAGGAGGAGATGATAGACGCATGATAAGAGGAAGAAGAAGAATTTGTATTCTATAGCATGTTATTGATTGGTTGTTATAGTAACCGTGTTTAAGATGTACCTGAATGGCTTCCATGTATTAAAGTTATATTGTTTAATTTGAACCTACGTATTTTGTATGTCTTGTGCATGTATAAATAAGAAATCACAACAAAACAAGGCTTACATCTATGCTGCAATGAACGATCCAAATTAAATAAAAGTCAGGGTAACGAAACTTCACAAGAAAGGCCAAGTAGCTAGTCAATGAGTCAGAGTCCGCTAGTTTCTTACACACATTGCAAAGCCTGCAGCCACCTTAGCCGTTGCCCAGGATTGGTTGATTAATTTGAGAATTCCAACATTCAAGTTCCGTAGCGAGAACAAAAGACTAAGGCTTGATTCACATCTACGCTCAAGTAACGCTGACATCACCCTCCGCTCACGGTTAGTGTTGCCCACGAGACGAGACTTTGGCCTGTCTCGTCTCGTGGAGCCTCGTGGAAATGCTGTCTCGTCTCGAAAATATACGTTTGTCTTATGACACATGGTCAATCTCGTCTCGTCTCGAATTTTTAAAAGCCTGTCCCGTCTCGTCCCGTGGGCAACACTACTCACGGTCCGATCAAATATTGTTGAATTATTTTTAAATAGAAGCATTCATACCTAGTGGTACGATTAAGGTTCGCTTCGATCACGCTCAGCTCGCACTTCCGTCAAGATCAGGTGGAAAGAATATTTGGCTGGAGCGTGAGGGGGCGGAGTTTGACTTGGCTAAGCGTGATCGTTGATGTGAACATGTGTAACGCTCAACCCACGGTTCAATAGCAGTCTTCAGCCCTGTGCCTGATAACGGCAGGCACATGATTAACACGTGGTTGCTTCCAGAATTAACGGCAAGAGGAATAGCTGACATCGTTACACTTCAACAAGACTGCGCTCCACCACATTTTGCTGTGAGTGTCCGCAAACGTCTAAATGAACTGTTTCCAAACCGCTGGATTGGACGTGGACCATGTGACCTTTCAGCACCGTTGCCATGGCATCCACGAAGCCCAGACCTCACCACACCGGACAATGCACTATTTGGCATAATAAAAGAAGACGTTCGTAAACGACGATACGTGAACGACGATCAGCTGAAAGACGGAGTTCGCATGGCATTTGAAAGGATAACCCCTGATATACTGCAGCGGATGCACACAACATGGCGACGCACCAACCTTTGCATCGAACATGGAGGAGTGCGCACTGACGTTTTGATCAATGAACCTTTAACCCTTGTAACAATGTTAATATGTTATTCACAATAAATGTCAATGTTAACCAGACATTGTTTATTCAAAATAAATGTTGAAATTTAAAAAAATATACTGTTTTGTATTCATAACAATGTTTATCTACATGTCTAACTCTACTATGCTAGTAACATGTAAAGAGACTTTTCGCCCACCCTGTATGTTCTCCAATCTGTTGCATCATTTTTGTGTGAATGATCAAACGGACAGAGATGTTACAATCACACTGACACACAGGCACCAATTAATCCCTCATTCTGTACAAATTTGCAAATATATTAATATATATAATAGAACTAGAATGTAATTATCCTCATTTACAGATGAGGTTCTAAACTCTTCTTTTGTTTTGCGGCTTGCACTAATTGGATGAACCCAAAGCCGTTTCCGCTTTCGTAATTATTTTTCAATTTCTTTTAACGCCAGTTGGAAAACTCATAAACATCGTAATTAGCACAACCGGCAAGCCCTTAATACCAGAGAAATCGGTGTACATTGTGAAGAAACTGACACCAGACTGACGGCGATCGTACCTTGACCGGAGCGAAGTTTTGCCGTTAGTGTGGATACTCCCTGACCGTTAGCAGAGCGCTACCTGAACGTTGCTTGAGCGTAGATGTGAATCAAGCTTAAGAATAAGTATTGATGTATTCATGACTCGCTCGCCCTTATGTTTGGTTGGTTGTTTGTTTGTGAGTGAGTGTGTGTGTGTGTTATAGTTTGAAAACGTGAATTGTGGGAAAAGTAACACCGAAGTTTGCAAAAATAACACGCGAAAAATTGAGGTTCGTGTATATAAGCATCAAAAATGTTATCTCAGTTTTAAAGTACAGGGTTTCTATGAATTAGTTATGCAAAAGTAACCGTTAATTGTGGAGAAAGTGTATGTGTAACAGAAATTGTTTATACATCAATGAATACAGCATATCTTCAAGTTTATTGTCACACGTCATTTGCTTCCAGTTATTAGTTTCAGAAGCCGCCACTGGAGGCATGAACGTTTGTTTATCTTAAACAAGTACCAACTTGGATTGGTCATGGTAGAACGATTCTGTGGCCACCTCGTTCGCCTGATTGGCTCCTTGGATTTCTCTATCTGGGGTTATATTAAAGAACGTGTGTTTGTTTCCCCTCTTCACAGCAACGTCGACGAGGTGGCCACGGAATCGTCCCATCACGACCAATCCAAGTCAGTACTTGTGTAAGATAAACAAACGCTCACGTCTCCAGTGGTGGCGTCTGAAACTAACAACATGGGACAATAAACTTGAAGATATGCTGTACTCGTATTCATTGATGTATAAACCATTTCTGTTACACATACACTTTCTTCACAATAAACGGTTACTTTTGTATAACTAATTTATAGAAACCCTGTATTTCATTTCGCAAAGTAAGAATTGGAGCTATTAGTGGCTAGGAAGATATTTCCATACCGTTAGCGGCAAAATGAGTTATGAAGATGGACGGAAAGTAGGATTTTGTCGCACACAATTCGTTCATGGAAATATTGCCGTTACATGGTAAGCAATGCTGAATTCAAAAAATAATGTAGTAGTGAGAAATTTCAGAAACTTTTTTTCAAACCTTGGGAATAATAAATATATAGCAAAATTGCAAGAGCTAAAAATTATCAACCAGAGTGCAGAAGTAATCGAAGGAATTCAGCCTCATTTCGCTTTCACATACCTCTCTGATGGCAGTGTTTGATTCAAATATAAAGTTTATGAACATTTCACTTGCTTGTACGGTATATGCAGCTTTGTCTCTCTACTGTCATTTGATGTTTCGAAACTAGAAACGAAGTATAAAAGAAGAGCAACTGCAATACTTGGGGCCTCTAGCATAGACTAGTGGCTAATGCTGTCACCTTGTAATAAAAGGGCTCAATTCCTGAAGCACGTTAGTGGTTTGAGTCCTATTTAAACTGTAAGTCCAGTCATGACTAGACTATCTAAGTATCATGTGGTGTGGCTTTTTAAAAATTTTCAATTGAGGGGAGGATTCTGTAACATATTTCAAAGCACTGGTGTAGCATTCCCACCAAGAGTCTACAATTTGCAATTAAAGGGAGGAATGTCCCCAACACACCCCATTACAAAAACCACCCTGTTTGCTGGAGACCGAGAAGGATAGAAGAGCTTGCCTAAACGAAAGTGAGGACGAAATCGCTGTAGCTATGTCACGCTTGTGTACCACCATCCCTCTAAATTACGCGATTCAAGAGAGAATGTTTGTTTATTTGACTAATTAACACTGATGTTAACCGGGTTGGTTGAAACATCCCTGCGTAACAAGAGAGTAGTTGGGAAAAATTCGATATATTGCTCTAGGCAGAATCAGATATGCACAATTTGCATGTACAGTCAAGGACACTTCTGCGTTGTACCGGAGGGCTCAATGGACTTTTGCTATGGACATTACAAATTGGAAGTATTCATGACTGTACTATACGGGTAGCTTAGGTTGATAGTACTATATTGTTGATAAAACTGTCGACAGCGTAATTTTTAACTTGTACTCAGCTGCTCAATACAAGAAATAGACTACATCATGTTGTGTGGTATTCGAAAGTATACAGGGTGATTACAAAATCACTGTACATTTTTGCGATAATTAAAGCCGAACTCACACATTCATAATATCGGGCATTTGTGGAACTGATGCGATCAGGTACCCCAATACGAGCCGGAATCGAAAGAGAGACATCTAGTATGGATTTTGAGACACAACGTTCCGAAACAGCGGAACTGAAATATAGTTGCATCTAGCCTCTACGCCCCCCCCCTCTCCTCGCCCCCATTCAACACAGAAGAACCTGAAACCAACAGTATATCAATAGAAAGTGCTTTCGCGTCGCCACCTCCCGCAATTACTCACTCGAAACGCGCATTGAACTTGTATGTATGAGGAAAACCAGCTCTTGCAATTTGGTCCATTTACAGCACCCGAGTGTGCTTCTTGCAGAGAATCTTCTGAAGTATATATGGTAATCTGAAACTTCAGACGAAGTAGCTTACGACATTAAGTTCAGCACAACAAAGTCCATATCGATACTTTCATATTCGTGCAATGAAAATAGAAATATTTTAGGTCCGGTTTCTATCTCGTTTGATAGAAGGAAAGAAAGCGAAAATCAACACCAACTCCAGGACTCATACCAAAAACCAGACGGTGATGAGGCTCGCAACGCGCTCAGCCACCGAGGTGGCAGACCGATAAAAATAAAATTGAGATTGCAATTTGCTAATTTTACTTCACTTTTCTGTCGCCTTACACTAATTGCGACAACGAGGATGAACCGTAGATCAATGAACTTGATAAAGAGACGCGCTGAAAGGATCACTGATACGCACGCCAGGATTCGAACCTTGAATCCTTGCGTGGCGAGGTAGCGAACTATCAACGCGCTCAGTCACCGAATTTCAAGATAATGGTCTGAACATAACTGCTCAAAAAGTTGTCTGGAGATATTACGGTCGACCGTTTTTAAGGTATTAACGGCTATTGCAGAGTTAACCTAATTAGCATGATTTTAATGGTCCAGTTTTTAAAAATATATTTATAGTTCACGCAACTGCAATTTATAATCATTGTCTATCTTCGTGCATGAAAAAATATTCAAATTTTAATAAAATAACAGTTCTGTACCAGTTTTGTAAATTAAAGGCAGGCTATTGAATTCTGACGGTAACTTTTACAGTTGGGACGCTCTAGCAACCGGCGTGGAACCACCCGCTCTAGTAGCGACGCGATGTTGCCGGATTGACCTACTTCAGGATTTTCGCGAGTCCACAGAAACACGTGTAGGATTAAACATCTGGTTAAACAGTCAACAACGGGACACTTCCATTGTTCTCATTCTCAGCAAAAACAACTGATTCTTTAACTACTACTTCTGTTCTTTCATTTTTTGTTTTTACATACAGGTAGCTCGAAGCATTAATTACACATGTACCAAATGTATCATTAATGTTAAGGAAATCGAGCAATTGCCAAGCGTTTCGTTATAATTTATTGAACTCTGTATTGCCTTGCCAGAGTCTGTATTTTCATGTAGCTTCCCAAATTATCTCACTTCACACACCCATATGTGCCTCCCCGATGGTACAGTGGTAAGGTAAGCATCGTCGCCTTGTAATCAAGTAGTCCTGGGTTCGATACCCTGTCGAGGCACATAGTGGTTCGGATCCCACTTCCAGCTGTAGGTCCATTCCAGATTAGCCGTAGTGTGCATAAAGTGGATTTTAAAACCAACTCAATCAATCAATCAATTCAGATGCAATTGATTTGTTCTTGATAAATTCTTCTCCGTGATACAGTAACTCAGTTCTGTGAAATTATGTTTTAGAGGTGAATTTTTGTAGGTTCCGCAAAATATAATTTAAAAACGTGTTAACGAAACCAAGTTGTACGTAATTTGTTTATACGTAATTCGCCCTAATTTTCAAGAAATACATTTCATTTGTACGTTCTGAAGCTTCAACAATGTTACAGAAGTATAAATTCCATGTCTTTACAAAACAAAGGGCGAGGTTCGTATACAAAAACAATAGGCGGGCATAGCTGCGGTCGGTATGTTGCGAAAAAGACGAACAAAGAAGGCAAAGAGAGGCGGCATGAAATCATAGGAGAACGATTTGCCACAGTTGTTCATAACACAAGACGCATTTTCTTTTGTAGTAATTGTGATACGATTCAACACAAGTAAAGAGATGCCGGTAGCTGATGCTTGCAATGCACCATAATAAAAACACAACAGAGGATCATTCAGTGAAGGTTTTCGGTTGCTGTGTAGAGCAGGAAGATAAAATGTTTCATGCTTGCCAGAATGTAAAATTCACACGGAAAGTTAACGTTAACTTACAAGAAACTTCAGATTCAAACTTCTAGATTCGTTAATTTATCACTTTACGACGGAAATAACATATATTAGCGTACTGATACGTACGTGCTTAATTTCGGGTGACGTTTTATTTTTTCCCGAGCTTGCCAACAGCTGATTAGCCTGTCCGCCTGTTTGTGCGAAAGTGGCAACGCAGAAAACCCCCAGCCACATGGCGGCCAACGGGAAGACAGAATTTGATGTCGTTCTGCGTTCTGATTGCACACCGCTTCTTATCGCGTCGCGACTGTAACAGTGAGGAGGATTAGTTTAAAGTGAACTTGGCCCCCGCCGTGTTGCAGAGATTGTTCCAGTTGGTCACTTCTTCAAATCTGGATACTGTGAAGGCCTGTTCGCAGGAAAATAATGCCCGTGCGAAATTACATTCATAATGAAAATCTCAAAAGTCCGACTGCAAACCAAGTCCAAGCGGTACTTCTACTCTCGCCAAATCTTCTCAAGCATATCTTGTATGACGTTTCCGATTGTACTCAGTGTGCAATTTATGCAAGTGGAGTTTATTTAGAGGTATTTAGAAAGGGTCAACCCTTACACCACAAAAGAGAGGGAGTGGGAGAGAGTGATTGAAAAGAGAAAAAGAAGTGGAAAGTAAGAGCAATTTAGATATACAGAAAATACAGAAATGTATGAGTAGGAGACAAAACAGGAGAAGAGAAAACAATAAGAAAAGAGAGAAAAAGAAAAGGAGTGGAAAAGAGAGTAAAAAATTAGAAAGAACGATACACAAGGACAGGACAAAAGAGGGAGAGAGAGAGAGAGAGAGCAGCAAAAATATAAAAACAGGGAGATACTAAAGTGAAGAAATAGTGAAAGGAAGAGAAGGAAATCAGCGAGAATGAACGAGATAGAGATGGAATATGATGCCGATACATTCTTAAAATCCATTATCACTGAACTTAATCGTTCCTACTTGAAAATATGTAATTCACTTTTGATAATACTGGAATAAAAATATAGGAACGTTTAACCTGACGTGAATAACACTTGCTGTTACAATGACCTGGAAATATATTTAAAGCGATAGCGACAAAAAATAAGTTACCGTTCCTTTGCCCATTTTTTATATGATTTGATTTAGCGTCGATTTTCTGCCACTTTTGGCAAATTGCGACGGTTGGGATGAGAAATGTGTACTAATTTACTATTCCACAAACAGATTTCTTCATATTTACACAAGAAACTACTTACGGTAATAAGTTCCTGTAACATTGTCTAACATCTGGAAGGTTTTTTCTATCATCTGGGAATGTATCATAGCGGAAATTCATTATTTTTGTTGAAAATTAATTCTCACAATAGCCTTTTGCGCGTACACCTCCGTAGATTATCGCCCGTCGTGCTGGTGCTTTCCGATTGCAGGGTTTCCAACCAAGCCATTGTTTTCCGAAAAGATGACGTGTCGTGGTTGCGTGGTGAAATTCATACCGGGTGTGGAAGATCCACTGGATTTTGTAATTAGGTACTTGAAAAACGGGTAGCCCCACAAACCATTGACGGATAGCCCCAAAAACCATTCACGCATAGCCCCACGAACCATTTCCGGCAAGGATAAGTTAGGTTAGGTTAGGCAAGCATAGTTAAAATTTTGGTAGTAAAATAATGCGATGCTTAAAAAAAATCACTTGAGTATTTTTTGGGTTACGAAGGTTGGAAACACTGCATCGACAAAACACAAGCACGAAGCGCGATGATCTACGAAGGTGTACGCGCCATACTGTTTCTTACGCAAACGAAACAACGCAAATAAAGAAGTACTCGTAATGTGAAAAACTGAAATTACTTTCATAAAAAAAAGTTAATACACCTTCAAGAATGTTGCGCGAAGCAGATAGGTAAGTACGAATGTTAAAAGTGACGAAACGAAGAAGATACATGTGTTTGCGGAATAGTAAATTTTTACCGCCCATTTTTTATATGATTTTATTTAGCGTCGATTTTCTGCCACTTTTGTCAAATTGCAACGATGAGGATGAGAAATATTATGATAAATCGAAAGAAGGGACACTTACAAACAGTGCCCAGGCCGATGCCGGTTGTTTGATTGATTGAGTTGGTGTTTTAAGTACACTTTATGCACAGTAAGGCAAATCGGGACTGGACCAGCAGTTTAAAGTGGGATCCGAACCCGGGACTCCCTGATTACAATGCGACGGCGCTATCATTACGCCATCGGGGAGGCACCCGTGGCCATGGCACCTGGCGTCGTAGCATGTTGTGCTAACCACTCCGCAACGGAGGTCGGCTCTCCCTTCCCCATTCAAACTTTGCTTTTAGCAGTGGGGTCACTGCTCAATGCTCAATTGCCCTTTCAAGCACCGAGATTGAGTACAACAAATATGTACCTAAAGCTTAGCAATGTACACTCGCCTTGTGCAAATATTTATGCGGCAGCTACATCCAAAGTAACTTCTTTCTTACGTATCTGCTCATCTAACATGGTTAACGAAGGCTTGTGAGAAACTTCACAATTGCACTTCACGATACTCGGCTGTTGTTTTGCTCAGACAATACGGTAGAGAGGTGTACAGGAGAATGCACTTGTTTCAAATGGCGTTTTCATTTCACACAGCAGCTTCAAATATTAATAACACAAGCACACAAATTGTGAAAAGAACACAAATCCACTCGGCACATTTAACACAACGACGAACAGCTTGTAGCTGCAGTAACAGTCGCTACCGAATTCTTTCTTCGGAGAACACATCCAGTCCGCGCAGCAGCCAGGTTGCGAACACAACTGATTACGTCAGCCAACTGAATCAAAGCACTGCAGAGAAATTCACAAGGTCAAGAACATGTATGCTGATAAGGTAGGCACTGCGAGGAACGATTTATAGCACCCAGTAACTAGATTTGGGTATGACTCATGGCACATAAGTCAAACACCTTGGCTATCAAGCGTCGTTTTTTTATCATCTGACAGAAGCGCGGAATGCTTTCCTGGTAATGTTAGACTTGATAGGTAGCATATTATATTACTAAAAACGAAAGCAGACGTGACGTTTTGGCTTACGTGCGACAAGTGAGACCCACCGGGTTTTGCGTAACTAGAAAATCTGCATTTCTGAACTGCGTGGTTTGGTTTGATTTGGTGTTTTAAGTCCACTTTATGCACAGTAAGGCTAATCGGGACTGGACCTACAGTTTAAAGTGGGATCCGAACCACTATGTGCCTCCACCGGGTATCGAACCCGGGACCCCTTGATTACAAGGCAACGACGCTACCACTGCGCCATCGGGGAGGCCCTAGCTGCGTGGTGCATTGGCTATTTCACCTTCCTTCTACAGTGACGCATTTTGGTTAAGTTTAAGGGCTTTGATGGTCGTTCTCTTTATTGCTCTTTCGTTGTATCTTGAGTTGAGTCAAAGTCCAATTTTATGCACGGATAGGCTAATTGGGACTGGACCTACAGTTTAAAGCGGGATCTGAACCACTATGCGCCTCTACAGGGTATCGAAATCGGGACCCCTTGATTTCATGGAGACGACGTTTTTCTCGTTGTGCTTTCCTTCTACTTTTCTTTTTCTTCTATTCCTCAAGTTTTTCTTCAATTATTTCTTCCCCTTATGTCCCGAATTTTTTAAAGGGAAGGGGGAAGCTACATATAAGTTTTTTAGGAGTCAGTTCTCATTTTGCCATTTTTTCCTGCATCTGACGTTCCCTTTTCTTAGGCATACAGGTCCAAAGCGGGTTTGGGGTATGGCCCCACCAACCTCTCCCCCTTTGGACACGCCACTGATGCTGCTGTTTCTCATTCTATCCTCTTTGATTTGATTATTGCTTACGTTCTTATTCTGTTTCTTTTTATCTGTGCTTCCTTTTCTCTATCATTCTGCCCCCTTCTTCTTATTTCTCTATTTCTATCTTCTGAGATGTAAGAGGTGTCCCTTACCAAAAACACCCAAATGTCACTTCCACGTTGCATTTTACAGACTAACGAGGCTCTGATGTCTAAATTTACAGCCAGCATAATCTGATGTGGGACTTGTCATGCGTTTGTGATTGTCCCTTGGTCAATTTAAATGTCGCCACCATTCTTCCTCATTCTTCGTGATTAACCAAAGGCGGCAGAAAAGTGAAGTAAAAAACAAATTAGTCGATTTCTCTCTTCATTTCCTTTAAATTCTTTCTGCGTTTATCATTTTCTGTGTTTCAGTCGCTCTATCCTTACTCCTGCCTCTGTCTTTCTTTCTTTCCTTCTCTGTCTTTCTCTATTACATTCTCTCTATCCATATTTCCCATTTCTCCCCCTATTTTCTATTTCTCCCTCTACTATCCATCCATTCTTTCTCTCCATTTCTCTCGTCATCCTAAAGTAAGTTACCACAATAAGGTCCACCTAAAACTGTTTGCCTTTGAAACTGTCAATTTAGAAAAATCGACAATTATTGTTACAGGACATGAAACTTTATTATGTTGGTTACAGACTATCAATATATAGCAGTCGTAGAATTCCTCAAAATACAAAATAAAATGTGATGAAACAATGTTTGGGCCTTATTTTGTACCCTATTTCACAATAAGGCCCGCGTAGCAACACTCAAAGTTCGATGGTAAATTGTTACAAAACTATGCTTCAAAGCAAAAAAAAAAAAGAATTAGATCAATTTCATCAGATTATTAACCAGTTACGAAATAAAAGTCTAAGCTTACAATTCAGTTTCAGTTCATCTAGCAGCGAGGGCAAGTGAAATTGTCCACGTCCTGAGGTAGTATCCCAGCACACTCCTCATGGCACCATGTCCCGCATACCACACAAGCTCTTGGGCCTTGTTGTGTAACATGGCACGACATGTCGTTTCGTAATATTACAGCTCAGTACAATAAAATTACAACGGGAAACACTTTGTTGTTGTAATGGACACGGTTAATGTTACATGCAGACCAAGTATTATCCTACTGTTTACAATACATGAACATATATATGACGAAATATGTGGTTTGAAAGTTATATCTCACTTTTTTGCAACAGCAACAAAACTTCGGACTGCCCCAGTTCCGCGACGACTCATACGACGCGGGAATTACGGGTAATGTTCTTCCTTGAGTACTTTCAGCTCTCATACAATGTTGTCATCTGACAGTCGCTCATTATAGTTTCAGAGAAACAGTCAGTGGACTTTATTGTGATCCGGGCCTTATTGCGGTATCTCACCTTACGTATGCTTGTACGTCTGCACTATAAGCAGTGTTGTTAAATGTCCAGGAATTTCAAATAAATTCAATTTCGGTCCAGGAGAGAAAATCAGGAAGCGTATATGTGTTCTGGACGGTAAATAACATTTTTTAAAACGGATTTCAATTCGGTCCAGTAACAATTTTTCCGGCTGAATTGAAATTCGGTCTAGGGACCTTTTTTCAGTTTCAATTTAAATTCGATCCATAAACATTTTCTCAGATTGAATTTAAATATGATCCAGGAACCTTTTTCCGGTTGAATTTAAATTCGGTCCAGGAGCCTTTTTTACGATCAATTTAAATTCGATGCAGGAATTCTTTTTCTCCGGATCAACCTAAATACGGTCCAGGAACCTTTCTTCCAGATCAATTTAAATACTGTCGAGGAACCTTTCTTCAATGAAACAATACGCAACTTTGTGACGGTCCTGTGGATATGTTTATTGAAATTATTAATTTCATATTATACAAATCACTTTATATTAACGGTTCGGAAAAAATGTATAATTATTACTTTGTACAACGTTAATTATGTTTTATGTTATTCATTGCACTATACGCTGTATAAACGAGATATTTGGAATTTTAACGTTGCTATAGCAACGAGAATCAATAGTCATTATGTGGTAGTGTGTCTGACAAAAATGGAAATATAAGAAATAGTGAACTGCATATTGCTCAGTTATTTCACTAATATATAGACCCATAGAAGATGTATCTTCACCTTCGCGTTTTATTTATATTTTATTTTTATTTATATTATGTACGCATCAAGTAATCCTTATAATCTGAGATCCAAAACAAGTCTTACAGCTAGATCTATCAATTGTGGTGATGAACCTGATGAATCACAAAATAAGAATGGTGCCATGAATATGGTGAAGTGCTGCAAAGATCCTGATAAGGAAAGGTTGGTAGCTTGTGAAAATTGTGGCCATTGGTATCATTTATAATGTTTGGGTTTGTCCGATAAGCATTGGGATTGATTGATTGATTGATTTAGTTTATTTTACTTCGCATTTTGCGCTTCTTGGCTAATTTGCGAAGATGGGGATGAGTGATGAAATGATGAAATTGATGAATGGACATTCACAAACAACCAAGCCCGACCGGGATTCGAACCCGGGACCCTTGGCGTCGCAGCGCGATGTGCTAACCACTCGGCCACAGGGTCGGGCGATAAGCATCGGGAGTTATACCAGTTAAATGAAAATTATTTCTGTACAGATTGTGATCCATCTTATGATCCGTTCAGTATTGAAGCTTTGTGCAATGGAAAAGAAGTCAAGAAAATGTTCAAGAAATTGTCATTCGTCCTTCTGTGTTGGCAGAGACGTCAACGGGGCAAAGTAATGTTCCTTTTCAAATGTTTGATCTGCTGGCAGAGTTAAGAAAAATCAGCGAGTAACAACAGATGGAATTTACAAAAATTAGGGAAACTCAAGATTCTATGAGGCAAACTCAAGAGTCTCAACAGCTTGAGTTTACAAAAATGAGGCAAACTCAAGATTCTATGAGGCAAACTCAAGAGTCTCAACAGCTTGAGTTTACAAAAATGAGGCAAACTCAAGAGTCTCAACAGCTTGAGTTTACAAAAATGAGGCAAACTCAAGATTCTATGAGGCAAACTCAGGAGTCTCAACAGCTTGAGTTTACAAAAATAAGGCAAACTCAAGAGTCTCAACAGCTTGAGTTTACAAAAATGAGGTAAACTCAAGAGTCTCAACAGCTTGAGTTTACAAGAATCAGGGAATATCAACAGGAAATTCAAAATTCACAGCAACTACTCAAGTTTGACTTCCACGAATTGAGTACATCGTTACGAAAGGAATTAGCTGAAGTTGCCGAGTCCTGCAAATTAGCTACACGTTCATTACATCAGGAAATGGAAAGAGAAGTGCAAGGACTAACAGAGAAAATCGAAGAAGTCAACACTACTTGTACAGAGAATTCTGATAAACTTGCTGGATTGAATGATCAGATTACAGAATGCCAGAACAATGTTTCAGGGTTGTCTCGGCAAGTTCAAAGATTTGAAGTCGTTGTGAGCAAGGACGAAATAACTAAGCGCGTGGAAGCATGTGAGGAAAATATTACTAAGTTAACATCTAATATTACGACTAATGTTGAATCAAGTAATCCTGTACAAGTTTACAGTTCTCATGTGAATAGTAACTGTCAACTGGTATTCCTGCACGGAACCTAACCTCTCCTAAATCATCTGATTCTTCAGCGTGTGATGTTTCTGATGATGAACACAATCGCATTGCTTCACAAAGACACAAACGTTCTAGAAACAATCGAATGAGAACTAGTAATACTAACAAGTTATGTCAATCAACCCGTTCTTTATATTCTGATGGTTCTGGGCAGGAAAGAAAGAAGCAAGTAAACCAAAAGTCAGCAAATCCGCAGAATCATCGATGTGATTATACTGATAATTGTATGCGTTCGCTTACTCAAGAACCTCGACGGTTGGTAAGATTGAATGAACTTACTGTTCTTCCTAAATATTCTGGAGATCCTGAAAAATCAAGCCCACGTAAGTTTATTAAAACTTTAACGTCCTACTTAGACTTACTGCAAGTTCCTGACATGCAAAGGCTTGAATGTATTACTAATTGTTTTCAAGGACCTGCAGAAGGTTGGTATAATACTCATGTCGATTCGTTTACATCGTACAAACAGTTTGTTGACGAATTTCTGAATCACTACACGTCTTATTCGTTAACTCAGGCTCAATTATCTGAACTTAGAAGTCGTAAATATGATCCTAAATCGACGAGTAGTATGGAAGTTTTTGCTATTCGTACGCATTCAGCATATTATAATTTAGTTGATCGTCCGAATGATGCAGAAGTTATTGATATTTTAATCAATCTGTTGCCCACATCTATTGCACAAACAATATTAGCTGCTAGATTAGTTAAAATGGATGTAATCGCTTTACTAAAGAGGTTGAATTTAGTGAATTCAAGATCAAACAAGAGTTTTAATGTTCATGATAATGTACGTGAAAATTTTTTTCGACATGATGGAAATAATTCTAAACGTTTTACCGACAATAATAGTGCAAGGGCAAAACTGAGAGTTCAAAGTGTTGCTAAAAGTTCATCGTTTGTGAACGATGATGAACCTAATGGAAATCAAGGTTCAAGACGTAACGTAAGACCTAATGATAGTGTTCATTTTGTTTCTTGTAGCGATGAAAATAAAAGAATTAAGATTCCACGTACAGATGTTCCATTTGTTGCTGAAAACAAACAATCAAACTCCAGCCAGAAGACGATGATATTTAATAGAAATAATAATTTTGGGAAACCTAACCTAACTAACAGACCATATAATCGTTACAGACGTAATGGTGCAGGAACTCAAAATTTCCGGCAAAATAGAAGTCCACAAAGCTCACGATACTTCAACAATAATGGTAGATTTATGAGCAACAGTTTCAATGCCAGAAACGAGCAAGAACAACAGCAATTTACACTGCGTCCTAACTCTCAGTTCTCTAACAATAATTTCCACTCATTCCAACCATGCAGTGTATGTGCCAATTGCGGATATTCGTCTTCTCAGTTGTCAACGGGAAACAGTTGCAATGCAACTGCAGTGGCGAATACTCCATTAAATGAAAATGCTCCATCTTTCGATCCAAGAGAAACTTCTTGTAAACAGTTCATTTCTTCTGTCCCTGAAGCAACATTAAACGAACGTCGCGGGTGAACGTGGACCAGTTTGCTCGCACTAACATAATGGAGGGTCCGTCTAAATCATATCGTAGTAATAATATAGGCACAACTTGTCAGTATGCTGTATTAAGTAATTCCGTTTTATCTGAAGTTGATAATTGTCATCCACTTTCAATATTTTACCAATTAGATTGGTACGAAGATAAACCTACTTGGATTTTAAATGATACTGGTATACCTACTCCTATTACTGATCAACCTTTGATCACAGGAACAGTTTGCGGTATTACCATACAGTGTGTCATCGACAGTGGAAGCCAGTGTAATTTAGTCAGTTATGAATTATGGTGCAGTATAAAAATCAATTATTCCGAGTGCCAAACTGGATACAGTGGATCAACTTAAGTTATTGCCTTTTGCAGGACATCAGAAGTTTCGTGTTGCTGGTCGGAAGATTATAAGTATTTCAATTAACTCGAAAGATTTTCTTTGGAGATGTGTGTATTGAAGCAACTGCATGCTGAATTATTTCTCGGAATACCATTTTTAAGGCAATACAAAGCTGTACTCGATTTTAGAAGAAACGAAATTAGTTTGATGGCGTCTACTGGTTCCAAATTGGTTCAGCCATTTAACTCTAGCAAAAGCACAACTGATAGGGATCGCTGCCAGATGCAGGAAGTTACTATAGTCAAAGAAGCACAAAATGTACTTGTCGTTTCTCTAGATCAGATCACAACGAAGGTGCGGTCGTGTGAATCACTCAACACGGAGCAGCAGTCTCAGCTTGAGAATCTAATAATAGAATACCATAGGTTGTTTTCTGATCGACCCCGATCTGCATTCGTAGAACCTTATCAAATTGAACTAGACACAAAGGAACCAATCAAGGCACCTGTATATCTGGTACCGTTCGCCAAAAGAGCAGCGTTAGAAAGGGAACTAGAGAAATGGAAGGCCTGGGGATTAATTAAAGAGATGACTTCGCCTTATTTAAACCCAGTACATATCGTTCCAAAATCTAACGGTGAGTGGCGTCCAGTAGTAGATTTTCCTCGCCTAAACCAACATGTAATTTCACCACGTACCCATGTTGAACCTATAAACGAGCTACTTCAACATTTTAAGAGTGCAAGATATTTTTCTTCGATTGATCTCTCCTGTGGATATTTTCAAATACCACTTACGCCCGACTCATATAAGTACACAGCTTTTTGGTATCGAGGACGACAGCACGTGTTTTGTTACTTGCCATTTGGTATAAAATCAGCTGTTTCTGTTTTTGTTGAAAGAATGAATAAGGTGTTTGGACCAGAGACTCATTCATTTCTGATGATATATGTGGATGACATTTTAATATTTATCCCAACAATAGAGAAACATTTTGAACATCTTGAATATGTTCTACAGACATTGCAAAAGACGAACATGTCCATAAAATTTGCCAAATGCAATTTTTTCCAAACGGAAATTAAGTTTTTGGGTCATGTGGTGTCTGGTTCCGAGATTAAGGTCGATCATGATAAAGACTCAGCTATTCTACAGTTTCCTGTTCCTCAAAACAAAAAGTAACTTCGCAAATTTTTAGGACTGGCAAATTGGAGGAATCGTTTCATACAGGGATTTTCAGATATCGCTATTCCATTATATCATCTTTTACGCAAGAATGTGCCATTTTATTGGACACCTCAGTGTCAAGAAGCTTTCTTGTTATTAAAGAATGCGCTAATTTCAGCACCAGCATTAAGTCAACCCGACTTTGAGTTGAGGTTTTGTGTTTCTGTTGATGCAAGCCAGAAAGGATTGGGTTGTGTACTTTGGCAAGTTCATAATGATGAAATTCGTGTCATACAATACGGCAGACGTGCTCTTAGAGGAGCAGAGATTACGTACAGTACACACGAATTGGAATGTTTAGATATATTATTTGCTCTGGAGAAATTTGCTATATATCTTAAAGGAACTGATTTCAACTTATATTCAGATCATAAGTCGTTGTCTTGGCTTAAAACTGCACAATCACTTAATTCTCGTCTTACGAGATGGGCTCTCAAACTGCAGTGTTTTGATTTCACGTTATATCATGTCCCAGGAGTTTCGAATAATATTGCTGATACATTGAGCAGATTTCCGCCTTGTACTACTTATTCTGCACTTGATGATAAATTATATATCAATCAAGTAATTGTGGAAGATTCACAAGATGATACTTCTATTTGGTTAAAAGCTCAACGAGCAGATGAAAAATTCAATAATATAATTTCTCACCTGGAAGATAGTACAACTGATAAAAACTTTTCAAAGTATCTTCTTCACAAGAAAATTATTTTTCATAAACCCAATTCAGATGAAATTTGTAAACTTGTAGTGCCACGTGAGCTTATACCTTTGGTATCACACAAAATGCATGATTTAAATTGACATTTTGGTTATCAGAAGGTTTTAGCAGCTTGTAGAAGGGCATATTTTTGGCCGTACATGAAAAAATCAATTAGAAATTACCTGAAAGATTGCTTAGAATGTGCACGAACAAAGATTGTAGGTCGGCCGTTGCGGAGAGATGAATATCACGTCGTTTCTCACCAACCTCATGATTTCCTCTCTATTGATTTAATCGGAAAATTACCAAGATCACGTACATATGAATATCTCCTCACAATTGTAGACGTTATGTCAAAGTTTGTTATGATTTATCCGTTAAGAAAAGCGACTGCCAGGGAAATTATCAATCGTTTTGAAGAACATTATTTTAAACATTACCCTGTATGTAATGTATTATTATCAGATTGTGGAAGCCAATTTACATCAAATGAGTGGAAAGCCTACATGGATTCAAGGAAAATTAAGCATATTACTACCACTACATACAATCCGAAATCTAATCCTATTGAGAGGTGCAATAAGGAGATTGTTAGGTTACTGCGATTATTCTGCAATGATAATCACACCAGTTGGTATCCAAAAATAAATTCTATTATTCAGTTATTAAATCATTCATGCTCTTCAGTTACCGGATTATCTCCTAGTGTACTTTTCTTACATGAAGATATGAAGGACTCAATATTTGAAGAAATCCGCTGGCCAGAACAAATTAAATCTTTGCCATGGAAACGCAAATTGTTTTTAGCAGAAATCAGGATTAGACAATCTAGAAGAAGAAGAAAGATTAAGAATGCATGGAACTCGATCAAACTTCAAACAGGAGATTTGGTTATGATAAAAAATAGGCAAGTTAGTTCTAAAATTAACAGCCAGATTCATAAATTGTTCAACTTGTATATTGGACCATTCCTTGTTAAGGAAATTAAGGATAATAATGCAATTCTTTACACAATGAACCAGCAATATTATGACAAAGTGAACTTTTCAAATCTTCGAGTGTTTAACTGTTCGGAAGAAAAGAGGAATCAACTCTTGTCTAAAAATTAAATTTATGAGAGTAGAGAGTAGATACTGGAAAATTAAAACCATTCTGTTTATTATTTTGTACAATTGAATGTTCTATTATGGTCTGATTTGTTATTACCTGTTAGGCACAAATCTGTTTATGTGCACATTGTTGTCGAATGTCAGATAATATTGTGCATTTGTAACTTTGTTTTAGTTATGTTGATAAACATCTGACTGATTTTTAACAAACGCGAACAAAGAAACTGACATCATCAAGGCGTGGTGCTGGCCTAAACAAGCATCTTTCGTTACCAGCGTGTAGTGCAATCCGGTTTGCCAATTTTCGGTCGGTTCGCGGTTCGTGAACGCGTCAAAATGGAGCGAATTCTCGCAGCAAAGACAGTGCTAAAACGTGAGATTACGCGTCTTGGGAATCGTGTAAATTCTGGGACTTTAGACAATGCCACGATGTCTTTGTGTGGTGATAAAGCGACGCAACTATCAAGTGACTGCAAACAACTACTAATCGATCTTGCTGCAAGGGACGCTAGTGACTTCGAAAGGTATGAAGGTGAATTAGGTGTGTAAGAAGACAGACTTGATCAGATTGTCTACAAGCTTCGGTCAGTACAGTTAACGGCATCAGGAAGTCTTACATGAGTGACGTCATCATCACGTGACAGCCCACCCCAGCAACATGTAGGTGAAGTTAAACTACCGAGATTGGAAATTCCTTCCTTCAGCGGATCGCTGGAGGACTGGCTAAGTTTTCATGATTTGTTTAGTGCAAGTGTCGATAAAAACGCGAACTTAAGTGGTGCACAAAAACTTCAGTATTTGAAGGCTTCTCTCAAGGGCAAGGCTACCTTGCTTATACAATCGTTAGCAGTGACAGATGAAAACTATCAACATGCGTGGGAGTTGCTCAACAACCGCTATTCTAACAAGAGGGAATTAGTTAGCAACACTGTCCAGCGACTGGTGAATCAGCCGCAAGGGAATGAGAACTCGCACACAAGTTTACGTCGTCTTATCGACACTACAAATGAGTGCATTCGTGTTTTAAAGGTGCTCGGTGTACCTGTTGAATCTTGGGACGCGATTCTTGTTTATCATACAACAAAAAAGCTCGATCCTGAGTCAAGAAAACAATGGGAACTCTCTCTCACGTCGCAAGTGCCTAGTTTTTCCGAGTTGACCCAGTTCCTAGATCAGCGTGCGCGTGAATTGTCGTCAATTGCAAGTGAAAACAACAATCGGCGGAAGGCGGTGAGTCATAATACGCCTTCAACCTCTTCCTTTGTAACATCAGCTGTTTCCTTCTGCCCGAAATGCCGCACCAAGCAACACAAACTACACAAGTGTGAAGAGTTTCTTCAAATGTCCGTGCAAGAAAGGCACAGTTTTGTGAAAGAGAAGGCGCTTTGCTTTAATTGTTTTCAACAGCACAAATTAAGAGTATGGACATCAAACGGGTGTCGCGTCTGTGGAAAATATCACCATACTTTAATTCATTTTGACAAGGCTAACAAGAATGGGCAGTCGACTAGTTCCTCTCCCCCACAAGTGTCGTTTCATGTTGCAGAAAACAAATTAGTTAAAACCTCTGGTGTACCACAAGTATTGTTATGTACTGCTATTGTTAATGTTAAAAACAAAGAGGGTTACTTTCAGCCTTGTCGTGTGCTCCTAGACTCGGCATCGGAAGTGTCCTTCGTGTCTGAGACGTGTTTACAAAGGTTGCAGTTACCTAAGCAACGCACAAACATAAATATTTCTGGCATAACTGAAAGGGGTGTTTACACAGCCAATGGTATAGCCAATGTTCAGTTTCTGTCAAAGTGCAAGACACAACTGTACAGTGTAAGGGCTGTGGTAGTGAAGAAAATTACAGGTAATTTGCCAAGGGTGCAAGCACCAGGGGCGTGCACTTGGTCACACATACAGGGCTTACCGTTGGCTGATCCTACATTTAACGTGAGTGCTCCTGTGGATATTTTACTAGGCTGTGACATTTTTCCTTTATTGTTGGGAATTGGACGCTGCGTGGGACCTCCTGGTACTCCATCAGCATTAGAAACAGTCTTCGGTTGGGTGTTATCAGGGCAAATTGATGGTAGTGTTGATAATGCAAATACCAACTCAGTCTCATCTTTCCATGTGTCATGTGATTTGAATACTAACGTACGCAATTTCTGGGAACTTGAAGCATTGCCAACCCTTAATCATTTAACGTCAGAAGAGAAAAAGTGTGAAGCACATTTCATAGCTACTCACCAACGAGAGAATGGTCGATATGTAGTTAGCTTACCATTTAAGAATGATGATGTGGTGTTAGGGTTTTCAAAAGAAACAGTTAAGAGACTTAAAAGTCAAGAACGCAGAATTTCTCACTCCCCTGAACTTCGTAAACAGTATAATGCTTTCATGACTGAGTATAGAGAACTTGGACATATGGAACTCATCCCCCCTGAAGAAATAAATAAGGTGCCTAGTGAAAGCTTTTATTTTCCTCATCATCCTGTATTTAAAGACAGTACGACTTCACCTATTCGTGTAGTTTTTGATGGCAGTTGTAAAACGTCTACAGGTGTTTCTCTTAATGACACTTTAATGATTGGCCCTAAGTTACAAAGTGATATCATTACTGTGATATTACAATTCAGAATGCATCTGACATCTCAAAAATGTATAGACAAGTGAAAATTAATAGAAAGGATACAGACTTTCAGAGAATTGTGTGGAGAGAGGATCCTAGTGAACCATTTCAAGACTTCAGATTATTGACTGTCACTTATGGTACTGCTTGTGCACCATACTTAGCTACGAGGTGTCTGCAACAATTACGTGAAGATGAAGGTGCAAATTTCCCCCTTGCTTCAAATGTGTTACTTAATCATGTGTACATGGACGATTTCTTAAGTGGGAGTGATTCTACGGAGGGTGCTATAGAACTGTACCATCAACTCACCCAACTCCTGCTTAAAGGTGGTTTTGAACTTCGCAAATGGTCCTCAAATGATCCTAAGGTGTTAGACATTATTCCAACCCAATTGCTTGAAAGAAACGTGCCGTTTCAATTTAATGACAGTGACTGTAAGAAAACATTGGGGATTCAGTGGTGTCCTTCCTTGGATCATTTCTCCTTTAATGTAGTGAGTCCAATTGTGCATTCTGCGTTGACCAAGCGACTTCTCCTCTCAGAGATCTCTAAGTTCTTTGATCCTTTGGGCTGGCTATCACCTACCACAGTGAAAGCCAAATTATTGATACAAGAACTGTGGAAATTAGAACTTGACTGGGATGATGAACTTCCAACTAATGTAGTTGATGAGTGGGTTAGTTACTGCAATGATTTACCAAATTTGCAAACTATTAGAATTGAACGTTGCATCATTCCAAAAGACTGTATCGAGCTTCATTTAGTCGGGTTTTGTGATGCATCTGAAGCAGCCTATGCAGCGGTTGTTTACCTTAGGTGTGTGTGTGCTGATGAACAAGTCCAGGTAAAACTTGTTGCCTCAAAAACAAGAGTGGCTCCTCTGAAAAAGATAACACTTCCACGACTGGAACTTTGTCCTGCATTATTGTTGGTTCGCCTCATTACTTATGTGCGAAAAACATTGCCAGTCAACTTCACAACTGTTACCTCCTATTCGGACTCCAAAATAGTTTGAGCTTGGATAGCTTTATGTCCTAGTCGTTGGAAAACTTTTGTGGCGAATCGGGTCTCTAAAATACAAGAGGAAGGTGATATAAAGTGGTGTCATGTCAGCAGTAAAGACAATCCTGCCGACTGTGCTAGTCGTGGGATTCCCCCTTCCAGCTTAGTGACACATTATTTATGGTGGCAAGGGCCTCCATTTTTACATGAGATATAATTGCTTCAAAACAAGTGTGACATACAAGAATGTAATGAAGTGAGTGTAGAACAAAAGCAGTCTGTTGTAAGCCTTGTGTCAACACAAGACAACCCATTATTTGAGAGGTATTCTTCTCTAAATAAACTGCAACGTGTAGTGGCCTGGTGTAAACGGTTCATTTTCAATGCCCGCAAGAAAACTAACAAGCTGCATGGTCCTTTGAGCACTAAAGAGTTGTGCGACACACTCCTGGTGTTAGTGAAAATTGTGCAACAGAGTGAATTTGCCAGTGAAATTAATGCTCTTAACAATGGTTTACCCATATCTTCAGGGAGTACCTTGCATAGTTTAAATCCATTTTTTGATGAACTAGATGTTCTCAGGGTGGGCAGCAGATTGAAACACAGTAACATTCCATACAGTGCCAAATATCCTATTTTGCTGCCTAAAAAGCATAGATTAACAGACTTAATTATTGCATATGATCACATTATTCTTTTGCATGCAGGGCCACAACTGGTTCTTGCAACGCTACGCCAGAAAGTTTCGATAATTCATGGTCGTGACAGAGTGCGTCAATTGTAAAGCTATGTCTTTTGCCATTTAATAATGATTGTGAAAATTGAAAAATTGAACATTTGCATTCAATAATTTCAAATAGTTATAGTGTACAATATGTGTAAAATTGTTTTTCATATTTTTTGTTTGCAGTGTACCATTTAATTTTTTATTTTTGTATTTTTTATTTTTTGAAATTATATATTTCAAGGTGGGCGGTATGTTGGCCCCCACAATGTACTTGGATCCAACATGGCGGCCAAGACATTTTTCTTTATATTTGCCAAGTAACTGTTGGCAACACTTGTCTTCGAGTGCGCAGCAAGTATGGCTGCAAGACGTCGTTTCGTGTCTAATTATATATCTTGTGATCTGTGTGACAGGGTATGTGTAATGAATGTACACTTATGTGTCTGTCATTAAACATGTAGTTTACATAAGGTGAGTGTCCTTTGCAAATTCACCTACCCAACCACCGAAAGTTTTTGGATACATATCGGAACGGGGCTCGCTCCCCGACAAGCATGAAACTATTATGTCTTACAAATAAGACTTACACGGTCAAATATCACTTTGTGATCATACAAATCAACCAGTACTAGATGTACACTTTGTATTGGAATCCGAAACACCATTCAATGTACTTCCACCAGGATTTGAAACAAGTACACTTTGGTTACAGATTCTTTTATACTACTCTTGTCCTTCCTCTTTTTAACCCTCCCTGCTATCATTGCCTTTCCTCTTTATCTTTAGTTTGTTCACTTCCACTTCTTTCATACATTATCCTTGTCTTCAACTTTCCACCTTCCCTTCTTACATTACCCTTCTATTTTCCTTCTTCTTTGTGCATATTTCCTTTTATTTTTTTCACTTCCATTTCTCTTTCATACATTACCATTCTCTTTTCACATTTTACTCTTCCCGTCTTGCATTCTGTTTACTTTTCCTCTAGTGTCTCAATTATATTCACTTTTCCTATGTTAACCTTGTCTTTTCTCTTTTCATCCTTCTTTTCTTGCGCTTTCTTTCATTTCCTCTCCTACTTACATTTTATTTTAGTTTTCCATTTTCTCTCCATTTTCATTCATCACCATTATAACGATCAAATCTTGCTAACAGCCAGGAAAATAGATTAATCGCCGTAATAAGCAATAACAAGCATTGGATGGTGGCTGTTTCACCGAGAGTTGCACTGTGGAGTACTGAGGACAAGCCGGTTTCCCGAGCGAAGAGGCCGATCCTCGGGTAAAAAGAAACTAAAATTACAACTTTGGAACGGGTTTTATGCATGTGTTCTTATATAGTAATTACATCATATATATATTAAACTAACCCTGTGTTGTGTAATTTGTTCTACCCTATGTAATCTCTTGGGCTCCAACTGATGGCACTTACCCTGGCACAAAAGGTAAATATGTTATTAATGATTGCCTTTTGTTTATTTGTTTAATTGTTTTTTGTTGGTTTGGCATTACCCATGTAATGTAGAGCCAGAACGTTCGTCAGGCACATAAAATAAGGTAGACGTCGTTACACCATTCTCTTTTCTCTTTTTACCTTCACATCTTGCATTACCTTCCTACTTGCTATCCTCTTTACCTTTCCATTTATTCTTCTTTATCAAAGTCTTCACCTTTCTTACCAAAAGTCCTGTGGGACTAGGCTGTTCAAATCAAACAAGAACAACGACCTTCGATAGAACTTAATCAATATTCAAGCTAGTGTCATCATACCGTGCAATATCTGGCAACATTCAAATTCCTTAAGATGGCAGAACCTGCTTACGTCAGAGTGTCGAGCGAGCTCCGAAAAGAGAGAGTGGGGGTGAGTTTTGAGGGAGAGCCTCCTTAAAGTTACCGCCCACTTGCCCTTCCAGAACCCCGGTAATAAGGCTTGGTAGTCCTGTTTCTCCCTCGGGAGCTATTCAACTCCTGGGGACTTGACAACCTCGCTAATTGCCAGAACCAATCTAACGGCGACCGGGGGAAATCAAAAATCTAGACTTTGGGTGCTGAGTTTAACTATTTCAGCAAGTGTTTAAAGAAGAGAGAAAATGGACCACGAAACTGGTTCTACCGCTGTTTGTTTCGCGGTTCCAGTGGTGTAAAACCTCAAATTTATAAAGTTATCCCGTGCTTCAGGTTTTTAATATCTTCTCCTCTTTCTGCTGTTTCATCCAGTGTTCCATGGAAGATGTTGAGTCATACTTTAATATTGTTTCTTTGTTTGAAATATAAGGTTTTCCAATAAGAACGATATGATTTCACAATAAAAAATAAAAACTATTTCAGATAGAACAAAACTTTTTATATTATTTTGAAGCATAGTTTATTACATTATGTTTTGAATAACACATCATTTAAGTGTCCACCTTGACTTCGTGCACACGAGTGAATTCGATGGACCCAATTTTCGATGACTTTGTGCAATAACTTGGGCCTAATGTCACGAATGTAGCGTTCGATGTTCAATCTTAATGCATCAAGGGTTCGTGGTCTGTTTCCATAGACTATAGATTTCAAATAACCCCACAAAAAGGAATCTAAAGGAGTTAAATCAAAACTTGTTGGAGGCCAACTAACAGTTGCATTTCTTGAAATTATCCTTTCACCAAAGTGTTCTTGCAATAGGTCGATAGTTCTTGTTGGAATCACATGTCATCCAAATCAATTTCATCTAAATTTGGCTACAAAAAATCTGTTAACATCAATGGGTACCGCTCACCAGTGACTGTAACTGCATCTCCTACCTCGTTTTGGGAAAAAAGAGGTCCGATGATGCCACCATGCCACAAACCACAACATACAGTGACCTTTTGCGGATGCAAGGGCTTCTCGTGAATCTCTTGTGGATTGTTTTCACACCAAAAAAACTACAATTGTGTTTGTTAACATATCCACTTAACCAGAAATGAGCTTCATCTGAGACGATATTTTTTTTTTTGCCCAAACTTATGATCCGTTTTAAGTTCAATAGAACGTCTACTTTCATATATCTTTTGGATAAGAACCAAACGTTCTTGAAGCGTGTATTTAGCCATGATGTATTGTCACAGTATACTAAACACAAATGACAACTAGTGACGGTTATAACATTTGAAGCATAGTTGACAGTTCATTTCAAAATCATATTATTCTTATTGGAAAACCCTTTACAAGCCTTAAATGCAGCTCTAGGTGCTTATGGAGTGTGACATAATGATCACACATTTTCCAACTTATGACTGCATTGAATATTTTTGGGTGCGTCAGGACTTAGGCTTCTTGCACCCGCCACACTATACGGGACCCAGCTCCTTGCTGTAACTACAATCAGCACATGTCTCTGAGGACTAGAATCTGCTTACCTAGTTAAAAGCCGAGGGCTCTAAGGGACACTCAGGACATATAAGGATATAAAACACGACAACACACAACCATACAGAGGACTATACTGGCTGCAGGTCCACACACTAGAGCGTCGTTGGCCTGCAACGTTACCGAGGTGCAATTCCTGGAAGTGGAGTTGACTTTTGGGTAACTTGCCATAAGGTCAACCTTATACCCCTCTAACGTATAAAGAGGAAAACATATTATCTTTATTTGTACACCCAGAACCCAAAATATGTCGATGGGCACAAATATGCATAGTTCTTTTTTCTCCAGCAACACATTAAAGTGATTAAACTGCTAATGATGTAATTTTACTGCATCACAAAACACGGTGAAATGCATCAAAGCGTACTTTTATCAGGTACTGTTCCTTACGATACACTAAAATTCATCACTTAACACTACCATTTGAAAGAATCCAAAATACACATCTATTAGTGTGGTCGAGCCAAAAGTGCCTGAACCTCGATTTCACGCATTTACAGTTCTGTGTGTAGGTTCCCTATGTATATCATGGGTGCACCCAGTTTTTCTCAGGCGGACAACTTTTTCCAAGGGAGGCTAACAATAATTTCCCAGGGAGGGTAATGATTTATTTTGAATTATTTGAAATGGGAATAACATTTACTTTATTGAACACAACAGAGTGATATTTTCACCCATGGCGTGCGGAGACCCTCTGATTAGGGGGCGGCACTGTTTTACTGTATTGATGGGTACGACACAGGGGCGTATGCAGTGTGTGCACGGACCAACCGAAAATTCCCTAGGGTAACTTAGGCACATTACAGTTCAATTACGTAGGAAATAATGCACACCCCTCCCCCATAGTTGCTTGAAACTTTCACAGGCTTGAAAATACTTAATTTTCTTTAAGAGTATAATATCGTTCAATAACGGCGATAAGATTCCTCTACACTATAGGGCATGGATGTCCTGAAGGGGGGTTAAGGATGGCCCACCTCCCCCTGGAAAATGAATGTGAAACTGAAAGTACATATTTCACACATAATATTTTATTTCAGTCACAATAATTTACATTAATTGTTATGAAGTGAAAATTTCAAACTCAAGTGATGTTTTTTGAAAGAGCAACACTATATTGAGGGCAATATGCTTCGTTTACTCTGCATGGAAAAATACCTTGCTTGACCCTCCATGGGAAGAATCTGAAGAAGTCCTTGATTAGGGGGGAAGGCAATTGCTCCTCCTTGCTCCCCCGCCGTGTACACGCCTATGTTTTCACCAATTGTTTTTTCAGGGAAGGGGATGCACACCCTCTCTCACCCGGGGGACACACCTATGAGCCACATATGGAAACAGTTTCACATTCGACTGCTTGAGACATAAGCGTAATGTGGGTTTGAAAGCTGTTCAATAAACAATTATCGTTATTTATTTTTCACAACATACCTTTCCTCATTCCGACAACTTTGGTGGTTTTTCTTAAAGTTGTCCCAATTGGATGCAATGCTCTTGTCCCAGTGTTTTGTTTTGTATCCGTTTTTTGATAGGCCCTTCGTAATCGCAGCCGTCATTACTGCTTCTGATGATGGACAATGCTTCCCGCGTAGGCTTTGCTGTCTGCTCTTTGGATCAAAATGATGTAGTCAAGTTTCATCTGCAGTGATTACCTTTGAACGAAACACCTCGTCTTCCCAAAGCATCATCTTCAACTGCGAGCAAACTTGTATGCGAACGTTCTGTTGTTCAGGTATGCGCAGTCTTCGAACCCACCACACACATACACATATCTCATGTGTTAATTTTCTGTTACCAACGTGCGGGTGACACCCAATGAAATTTTCAGTACTTCTGATAGTACTCTTAACGTTAGTAGACGATGTTTTCTCACAATGACATTGATGGTTTCTTCCGTAAAAGCAATGAACGGAGATTCACTTTCTAGCTGTGCTGTGCTATATAGAAGAACACTCTCTAATAGGCCTCCTGTAGCATTTCATAAGCCTCAGCTGACGATCTGTTCAGACAAAAGCAACATTTCAACGCAGTATATTGTTCGTTAAGCACGTTGCCGCCATTATTGTACGCGGAACGGAATATACCTCAACCTGCACGTCTGTAACAGGGGTACAACTGAAGTCAACACAATGAAAATAGTATCGCGTGTGCATTACATATTAAGCTAACACTATAAAACAGGGCGATTCACAGAAAACTAACACATTTCTTTCCTAATTTATTTCAACAAGAATGTTGCTAAACACAATTTGTTATGCCACAAATGTAGAGTAACTTTGGGATATTACTACCCTCTTCAGCAAATGCTGGAAATGTCCTCCCTGCTGCTCCAAGCACAACGCAACACGTCGTTCCATGTTACTGGCCACTGATGGAGAACGCTGCTGTCAATACCATTGATCTGATTCAAATCGTCCAAAGTCTGGGGGCGTGTGGCGTAAACCCATAGGGGTTTGAAATCCGGAGATCTCGGTGGCCAAAGGTTCTTGGAAATTATCCGGTCGTCAAAAAAAATTCAATGAGCTTCATGGATTTGTTCCATGTATGGCATGTGGCGTCGTCTTACGCAGCTCTCTGTCATTTAGTTGCTCAACGAACACCATGAAAATATGAAGCATCTGTTGTATCCTTGCAATGACTGTGCCAGTTTCAGCGACGAAAGGTACCAAATTCTGCACAGCTGCGTACCCTCTTGAGGATGTATGAATCTCCCCGATGTCCTGCGTCATGTGAAACTATCTTGGAGAATTAGGATGTATTCTTGTTTCAATAAAACGGCAAAGAAATGTGTTAGTTTTATATGAATCACCCTTTATAACATTAAATTTTAGCCCAAAAATTAAGTGAATAAAAAGAAAATGATCATTCTTAATTGAACACCAGGCAGAGTATAAAGCTCACGTAAAATAGGAAACTATAAATGAATATAATATAAATACATAATGAAATACGAACTATGTGCAGTTATACATTCGTACGTAGATTCAACCAAAAGGTAGCGAGTAATTTGAAGCAACAAGTAGCGATTACGTGGTACGAAACGAGATTCAAAATCAGAACCCATGAAACAGATTCCATTTCTGCGGGTAGGCGTTCCCACAACCTCAGTAGGAGAAAACAAGATTCCCTTACCTTCACAGAACGCAAATGCCTTCTGTTTCTTCCATAACGAAATTCGAGTAAACTGCTGGTTTAAGCGCACGAAAACGTATTTACCCGAAAACGAGGTTCTCGGATTTGGATCCCGCTTCGTAGGCACTTACGCCGAGGATTACAAAGGCGGGGACAAACAGACGGGAGAACTCATCTGCTTCGAATCCAATTTGAATTACAGGGCTTAACCAGGAATCCAGCATTTTGTGGGCCCCACGTTTTGCCTTTAAAGATTATGCAGCGGGCGGGATCTTCTTTTCAGACGGATGTGCCTCAGCGTCATTCTCGTAGCCTCTTTTTTTTTACTTCTTCAACATGACGGTTAGTATTAAATGATAGTCTGTGGAAAAGTATGTTTCGAGTTGTAAGTGCCTACCTTGTTCTCATGATACAACGGGTGTCCTTTCTCAAGGCACACAAATATCAATCCTTTTTCAAGGTAGTACATACACCCTTCGTCTTGAGGGCTAACCGAGCTCTGGCGTCTGCATTCTGTTACGCCCTTGTGCAATTTGATGAAGTTAATTATGTAAAAAAAATGTATAAAATAGAAATTAGAAAGGTTGATAATTAAAAAAATAAATATGATTCGATATAGTAGATTCGATTGTTCCGAGCGTACTAATCATGATGATGTAAACGCCAATTGAAATCTCAATTGCGTTGAGGTACTAACCTTTATGTATCAATCTGATGTCTGTGTGTTTCAATTGTATATTTTTCGATGCATAAAGATTTGTTAACTAAAAATAAATATGTGAAAACACTTTAAATAATCTATCAAATCTTTGAATCTATATTGAACCACTTTTATTGTAACAAAAGAAAACATTATGTGATAAAAAATTCAAGACAGGAGTATGAGACTGCAGAACACGGATATAAATACCCCTGGATTTGCTACTAAGTTTTTAGTATTTGATAATCCTAGCCTTGTGTTTGTGTCCAGACGAAGTGTTGGTTGTCAACACTCCGATAATCTCTGCCTGGAGACCCAGGTAAGAAAATTCAGTATTGTTAGACATTGAGACGTTTACTGAGAATAATGTACAAGTACCAAAGTATTTTAAACTAAATTTCTAATTAAGTACTCGATCATACCAATACAGTAAATACCCATGCTGCTTTATACTAAGACTTTCCAATACTAACTCTTGTCAAAATCTACCCGTTGGTTATAGTTTTCCTTCAAATCCAACTGACATGGTTTCAGTGTAGACCCTTGGAGTCGCCATGTTCTCGGCTACAGGAGGAGAGGGAAAATAACTGTGGGGTACGTAAAAACCCACAGCCAGAATAAATGCTGTAAGGGGCTTGTGTTACGTTATTAAATGCTTGATGTGTTTTATCTTACGTCTCCTTTGTGCCCCTTTAGACTAATCGTTAAGAGATGACGATAAATGTAATGCAGTGACAGAAATTATATTTATTCCCGTGCTTGACTAAAGCGAAATAACTCCCAAACTGGTCATTTCCATTAAAATCCGTTCACACAGTTCTTTCGTTTATTAAAACTGACTGCTCTTAAATATAGAGATATTATTTCCAACAGTGGACATGTTGGTTAACCAACAAAAGTTCAAAATGTAAAACCAAAGCAGATGTTTATGTCAACCACGATTTCCAGTAAAGCCGAACAGGTTTTATATACCAACAGCACATCAACCGTGTGCTACATATGAGCATATATGTACATGGATGTGCGATATTGAGCATTAGGACTCTGTTCTGACCCTTTCCTGAGTCCCTGCATGGTCACACATGCGAAATGGATTATGCAGTTCAATTTCCTTTGTGTCGTACAAGCCGGAAAAAAATAACATACAAACCGTAGAAGCGTAAACACCGCAAATGTTATGTAAACGCGTTCTGCTTTCAGATATGTTATACGGCCATTAGGTTCCGACAGGGAAAGAAAACAGAGTGCCTGTGTGCAACAAATACGCGTGTTTAAATTTTTTGCGCTGGAATTCGAACACTTGTCAAATTCATGAACCGGGGTGTAGTTTGGCATTTGTTTTTCTTATGGGGACTGCTGTTGCGAAATTGAAAAAAAGGTGTGTATAATTGAATGACTGGGTACAGCAAGGTGACAAGCCACACATTGGTCGAAAATGGTGTTTTCGTCTCGTGTGCTGTGTTGATTATCATCTGTCTACTATTTCCTGTACTCAACTATTTCAGGTGATATTTTTGTAAATTTCTAAGAAAGCTGCACCATGCAGACTGTCATGTTGTTGCCAAAATGATTTTCCAAATCTTTTTATAAAAACGTGACAAGCTACTGTGCAGCATGACGTCATGCAGTGACGTGTTTCTTAATCCAAATTTTTTGTTTAATTTTGACACTTTTCTGGCTGATTCTAGTGACAATCTAGACAATGGTGATGGGGACATTGACTTTCGACCATCGGGTGACAATTCGCCGTCTTCAGGTAAAGTAAATAAACAATAAAATAATTTGTGGCTTGACATACAATTGTGTCTATAATTTATAGAATTTCCCGGGGTAAAATATTTGGTACAAAATTATTTACGGCATCAAATAGATTACGTTTTAATCTGAAGTGTATCGGTTGTCTTCGTAAAGTGTTAGCCGGTGACATATAAAAAAGCTTAATGTTGTAATACTTATTAAAGCTATTTAGAGAATGCGGCTTATGACATTGTTGCCGGGAGACATTCAGTTCATTTACATGAGGGTAAAATCATGACAAGCCACAAAATCGTATGTCATACTTTAGAAAAGAATTAAATTGAAATAAAGTAACCCTTGAAACATACTTTAGTTTGATCCCGAGAAAATATAAAATACATATTTAAAAAATTATGATTTTTTTTAGAATTTTCCCCACCACTCCATATCGACTAAATAGCTCTTCTCTGCAGCAACTGTGCTAAACGATTGCTTCATTATTTTTTAAATTTTCAGCTGCCCTCCGTGGCGCAGTGGTTAGCACAGCGTTCTACGACGCCAGGGGTCCTGGGTTAGAATCTCGGCCTGGGCATGGAAGTTCTCTGTGAGTGTCCCGTCATTAATTTCATCACACTATCACTCATTCTTGGCGCAGTGGTAGCGTCGTCACCTTGCAATCAAGGGGTTCCGGGTTCTATACCAGGTGGAGGCACATAGTGGTTCTGATTTTACTTTAAACTGTAGGTCCGGTCCCGATTAGCCTTACTGTGCATAAAGTGGACTTCAGACACCAACTCAGTCAATCAATCAATCGATTAGCCTTACTGTGCATAAAGTGGACTTAAAACACCAACTCAGTCAATCAATCAATCGATTAGCCTTACTGTGCATAAAGTGGACTTAAAACACCAACTCAGTCAATCAATCAATGGAGTAGCCTTACTGTGCATAAAGTGGATTTAAAACACTAACTCAGTCAATCAATCAATGGATTAGCCTTACTGTGCATAAAGTGGACTTAAAACACCAACTCAGTCAATCAATCAATCGAATAGCCTTACTGTGCATAAAGTGGATTTAAAACACTAACTCAGTCAATCAATCAATCGATTAGCCTTACTGTGCATAAAGTGGACTTAAAACACCAACTCAGTCAATCAATCAATGGATTAGCCTTATTGTGCATAAAGTGGACTTAAAACACTAACTCAGTCAATCAATCAATCGATTAGCCTTACTGTGCATAAAGTGGACTTAAAACACCAACTCAGTCAATCAATCAATCGATTAGCCTTACTGCGCATAAAGTGGACTTAAAACACCAACTCAGTCAATCAATCAATGGATTAGCCTTACTGAGCATAAAGTGGATTTAAAACACTAACTCAGTCAATCAATCAATGGATTAGCCTTACTGTGCATAAAGTGGACTTAAAACACCAACTCAGTCAATCAATCAATGGATTAGCCTTACTGTGCATAAAGTGGATTTAAAACACTAACTCAGTCAATCAATTAATGGATTAGCCTTACTGTGCATAAAGTGGATTTAAAACACTAACTCAGTCAATCAATCAATCGATTAGCCTTACTGTGCATAAAGTGGACTTAAAACACTAACTCAGTCAATCAATCAATCAATTTGCCTTACTGTGCATAAAGTGGACTTAAAACACCAACTCAGTCAATCAATCAATGGATTAGCCTTACTGTGCATAAAGTGGATTTAAAACACTAACTCAGTCAATCAATCAATCGATTAGCCTTACTGTGCATAAAGTGGACTTAAAACACCAACTCAGTCAATCAATCAATCGATTAGCCTTACTGTGCATAAAGTGGATTTAAAACACTAACTCAGTCAATCAATCAATGGATTAGCCTTACTGTGCATAAAGTGGACTTAAAACACCAACTCAGTCAATCAATCAATGGATTAGCCTTACTGTGCATAAAGTGGATTTAAAACACGAACTCAGTCAATCAATCAATGGATTAGCCTTACTGTGCATAAAGTGGACTTAAAACACCAACTCAGTCAATCAATCAATGGATTAGCCTTACTGTGCATAAAGTGGATTTAAAACACTAACTCAGTCAATCAATCAATGGATTAGCCTTACTGTGCATAAAGTGGATTTAAAACACTAACTCAGTCAATCAATCAATCGATTAGCCTTACTGTGCATAAAGTGGACTTAAAACACTAACTCAGTCAATCAATCAATCAATTTGCCTTACTGTGCATAAAGTGGACTTAAAACACCAACTCAGTCAATCAATCAATGGATTAGCCTTACTGTGCATAAAGTGGATTTAAAACACTAACTCAGTCAATCAATCAATCGATTAGCCTTACTGTGCATAAAGTGGACTTAAAACACCAACTCAGTCAATCAATCAATCGATTAGCCTTACTGTGCATAAAGTGGATTTAAAACACTAACTCAGTCAATCAATCAATCGATTAGCCTTACTGTGCATAAAGTGGACTTAAAACACTAACTCAGTCAATCAATCAATCAATTTGCCTTACTGTGCATAAAGTGGACTTAAAACACCAACTCAGTCAATCAATCAATGGATTAGCCTTACTGTGCATAAAGTGGATTTAAAACACCAACTCAGTCAATCAATCAATCGATTAGCCTTACTGTGCATAAAGTGGACTTAAAACACCAACTCAGTCAATCAATCAATCGATTAGCCTTACTGTGCATAAAGTGGATTTAAAACACTAACTCAGTCAATCAATCAATCAATTTGCCTTACTGTGCATAAAGTGGACTTAAAACACCAACTCAGTCAATCAATCAATGGATTAGCCTTACTGTGCATAAAGTGGATTTAAAACACTAACTCAGTCAATCAATCAATCGATTAGCCTTACTGTGCATAAAGTGGACTTAAAACACCAACTCAGTCAATCAATCAATCGATTAGCCTTACTGTGCATAAAGTGGATTTAAAACACTAACTCAGTCAATCAATCAATGGATTAGCCTTACTGTGCATAAAGTGGACTTAAAACACCAACTCAGTCAATCAATCAATGGATTAGCCTTATTGTGCATAAAGTGGATTTAAAACACTAACTCAGTCAATCAATCAATCGATTAGCCTTACTGTGCATAAAGTGGACTTAAAACACTAACTCAGTCAATCAATGAATGGATTAGCCTTACTGTGCATAAAGTGGACGGACTTAAAACACCAACTCAGTCAATCAATCAATCGATTAGCCTTTCTGTACATAAATCAAATTCAAATAATTTTGGAACGAAATCTACTTGAATACCGTAGTGCGAATTTTGTATCGGAATGCTTGAAGTGGATCTTCACCACTTTTTTTTTATTAACAGTACGGAAAGATTTAAACTTCTCGGTCTAGTTTTTTGAAAGCTGCTCATTCTGCATATTAAATTTCCAGATGCTAGAATGATATATATGTATATATATATATATATATATATATATATATATAAATAAAAATATAAAGCATTCCGGTCATTCCCTCTTCTGCGTGGCGAGTACGGCCTCTGAAAAAAAAGCTCTCTTCGGCGCAAACCGAGCCGGCTCTCTTGAGCCATGAGCTTGAGTAATTGGTAGGCTTTGCCTAACTCGCTCGAGCGCTGGTGGGCAAGATTAGTGTGCTGGCCGGACCAATTTGGACTTGATCTATGTGCGGTATTACGTGTCGGTGCCGAATTACGGAAAAGGACTGGGACGGGATGCGACACTCGCCGTCGTAGGACTCTGTGGACGTCAACCGAACCGTTTTGGGGGGGATGGGGAGGGAGGGCTCTGCTTGACTTTCTCCTCCCGTCCTCCCAACTTCCTTTCCATCCACCACGAGCCCTTTTATCTTGAGATTAAGGGTCTGGGATAAATTGGGAAAGAGCGTACTACGCTGTGATGATAAATTGGAAGGAAAATAAAATTAACTTATAGAACCGAAAAAAGAAGGTCCTAGAGAAATCCTCTTTCTTATATAAAAGCTCCTCGCTAATGTTTACTCTTCTTTTATGACCATTTCCTTCATAATTTTTATATTTCCTACTTCTTGTCTAAGTATTAAGCATTAAAACAAAAGACGTTGAAAATATGCATGAAATTTAATGAGATTCAATGAATATACATTGCAGAGGCCCCGGTTTCGAATCCTGGGCTGGGGCATGAGTGCCCTTAATCAATGTCATCATATCATTACTCATCCTCACCTTCGCAGTTAACCACAAGTGGCAGAAAAGCGAAGTAAAAAAAAGAAAAACAAGCCAAGTACTCAAAATAATCCAACTGCAAATTTTATTAAATTAAATCATTATATTGTTATTTCTTCCTTCCCACTGTCGTCCACTTTATGCATATGTAAGTTAATTGTGACTGGACGTACTGTTAAAAGTGTGATGCAAACCACGATGCGTATCGAAAACAAGACCCCCTTGATTACAAAACTACGATGTTACTACTACACCATGGGGAAGAACTACCTATCTTTGCACTGAGTATAACTCTTCACAATTCTAAGCTTTACTTAATTTTATCCAGAATATTAATTTGTTTTTTCTTTACACCACACGAACAAAAAATTAATAATGAAGAAACAACAAATCCAATTCCCATGCAAGCAGATATGATTCTAAGAAGACAAAGTTTAAGTAATGTCTCAAGATAACTTAACGTAGGTCGATAATATTTCCGTAATCACAAGATAGGCAAAAATTAATGTAAACGTTAACAATTATGTAAATAATTGTGACGGGAGAACAGATATTAAGTGGCTGATATTTTTTTCTTCTCGAATATATTTTCTCTCTTACCTCTTTTGTTTTGCACTGTACCTATTTTCGATGTTCTTTGTCAAAATGCTATTTGAAGGATGAAAGGATTTACTAGTAAAATTTAGGATATTATGAAAAATTAAAATATTTCTAGTGAGTTGTGTTTCACACTCAAACAAACACATACTAGAAATGTATCATTTTGCTTTGCAAAAAAATGTGTGTAAGATCTTCTTGGTGCGTCAATGATGCTGACTTTCTCGTTGCAAAATAATGGCCTCTCAGATTGCGTAGTGGTAATTAAGGGTCCCGAGATTGATCGCCTGTGGAGGCACTTGCTATTCCAATGCAGATTATCCCATTTTTGCATAGACTGAACCTAATCTTTGTCATTACAAAATATTGTTTGATGCATAAGTTCGTAGCCTTTGTGTTCGGTATGGCAACACTGCTGTTTTAGCAGTTTGTTTGTCGATTAACGTTCATCAATTCGAGTGCCAATGTTGCGCTTATGAATGTAAATTGAATTATTCAGAATTGAAGGAAGTCAGTGCTATTTGTGCGCTAAAGAACAATAAGTGTCAAGTGGAAAAACACTTCCAACATATTCTTCTGTTTGAGTTTAAAAGAGAAGCAAAGACAGAGGAGGCGGCTGGATACATTTGTGCCATGTATGGGGAGAAATGCCACAACGGGGAAAGCAGGGCAAGAAAGTGATATTGCCATTTCAGAAAGATCATAGGGCTTTACTGAAGACCGTTGAAACGCTTAAATGCACGTCAGTCGACCCGAGAATTAGCAAATGTGATGAACTGTGACCATTCAACAATCGTGCAACATTTGCATTCCGTGGGTATGGTTCAGGATCCGCACACTTTACGTGAAGAACGACACAAATCAGCAAGTACGCCAGGAATACTGCTGCTGCAACACGATAATGCACGCCCACACTCCGCTAACATGAAAGAAGCTGCTATACAGGAACTTGGTTTGGAGGTTATTCAAAATCCTCTTTACTCTCCCGATCTTGCGCCCTCGGATTTCGACCTTTTCAGCTCTCAATGCAATTCCAAAGGTGAATAAATAAATCGATCAATCTTCAAAGAAATCCCTTTGGTAAGGCAAATAGTGTTGCCCACGAGACGAGACTTTGGCCTGTCTCGTCTCGTGGAAATGCTGTCTCGTCTCGAAAATATTCGTTTGTCTCGGGACACATGATCAATCTCGTCTCGTTTCGAATTTTTAAAAGCCTGTCCCGTTTCGTCCCGTGGGCAACACTAAAGACAAATACTTTAAACTTGGCTTGACGATGTCTTCAGGCATGGAATAGGAAAAACTGTCTCAGCGTTGGTAGACATTCATAGACAATGAAAGACAATATATTCCAGATTAATTTCTCTCATTTGTTCATCTCAAATGAGTATCAAATAAAATAATTTTGCCACAGTGAAAAAAGCGCTACTATTCATCAACCCAATAATTTGTGTTAAAAATTGTGCATGAATATTTTGAAGTTAGTTTCAATTTAAATTATGCTTAGATTGGTTAATTGGGATGAAGCCAACAGTTTAATGCTCTATAGAAATAGCTTGTGATCCACCGTTAATCGAATTCGCAAGCATTTGACCAAAAATACGACAACATTAGCCACTACGCTATCCGGAAGGTCCAAAGCGTTTAATGGATTTAGTGAACATTTGTTGGATGATCACTCCTGATTATCAAAAAAATCACACAAATCTTCGCTTTTGCAACACGTAACGTTTCGCTTAATAACTTCGCCTTTGTGAGTTTCTACCAGAGTATGATCCATTACCACATGCACTGTTGAACACAACAGAAAATGTTCACGCACACTATATTTAATTTGCCGCGAATGTGCACATTGCAAAAAAAATACTCCAGCAGTCATCCTGTGGGAAGGCAAAAGCCCAGAATCGGTGGAATTTCGATATAAAAGTGCGAATTCGAATCGTCGATGCTCTTTTATCTTGTGAATGTTCATTAAATCCTAGCGCCAACGGTTGTGATAAGTGTTCAATCCCAAATCACCCATTTTGTTAAACGTTCCGCGCCATTTCACGCCAATACTTTTAGAGAGGGAAAAAAAAAGGACACGAGAGGGGAAAAAAGTGGGTCAAAAAAATAGAACAGGAGAGAATCCTCATTAACAAGTTTTATAGAAACATAACCTGCCTCCGTGTACGAGCCATATTGCGAACGATAAAAAGAGGATGCTGTGATAAAAGAACAGTGAAATGGTCGTGGAATGAGGACAACACATGTTCTGCGAACACTGCAGTTCTTTTTTGTTGTTGTTGTTGCGATCTAGTCCCCTAGAAACATTGTTTCCTGTAATGGAAGGTATTACAGTTCCCCCCTTTTTTTCCACCCACATCATGCACATGTTGATTGGCTATCTCTATCGGAAGTCCATTAACATATTTTTGGTGCATAGAAGCATTCGGCGCTACATGCTTGACCGTGTAACTTTTCGAAGGACTTGCGTATATTTTGACGCACTGCGTACGGACCTAAGGGTGAGGGTGGAAGGTTGTGCAAGGAGCAGTACGTGGAAATTTTATCTAGTTGTGCTCTGACGTAATATGAATGTAAAATCCCCTTACGAACTTGTCAACTAAGAGTTTGTATGCATTTGTAGTTTTATTATTTGGCGTCGCTTTTGGCCACTTTTGTCTTAACACAACGTTGAGCATGAGTGATGATTAGATGTTAGTGATGCTGGGACGCTCAGAAAGACAGGCTGGGATTCGATCCCTGGATTCCAATCACGGTGATCGAAATTTACACTAACAGTAAATAGCAGTGTTGCACTATGCAGGTGTTAAATGACTTAACTCATGAAATACAATTGTTATATCGGAACAAATACATAATGCACAATACGGAACACGTAGGTGAAGAATTTTCAGCTGAGTGGTCAGCGTTAGCCTCTACGAAGCCAGAGGTTCCTGATTCAAACCCTTGGAAAGACATTATACCTGTTAAATCATCCATTTCGTCAGTCAGTATTTTAATATTTTAAAATAGTAGTAAGTTAATTGATGAAAAGTTAAAATGGTGTGTTAATAAGTTACTTTTGAAGTAGAGAACAGAATAGACATTTACATTTAGAGACAACATAGAGATATTGTCAAGCCTCCTCTCATCTTGATACCATTTCTAAAATAAAATACGTCGTCGCCTTGTAATCAAGGGGTCCCGGGTTCGATACCCGGTGGAGGCACAAGTGGTTCGGATCCCACTTTAAATTGTAGGTCCAGTCCCGATTAGCCTTACTGTGCATAAAGTGGACTTAAAACAACAAATCAACTAAAATAAAATAATAGAAAGAGAAAATAAGAAAGCAGAGACAGATGGGTAAATAGTATGAGAGAAAGTAAAAGACAAAACTGAAAAGAGTAATCCGAAAGAAATTGTGAAAAATTAACCGGAGTAAGATGGAAGTGAAAAAGAGAAAGAGTACAAGGGAGATAGAGAAGATAGATATAGAGAAATGAAGATAAAAATGAAAAAGGAAGCAGAAATAGAGAAAAAGCGTAAACAGAGAAAGATGAAGATGGAAAAGAGAAAAATACTACTGGGGGGAAATGAAAGAGAAAAATGAAAGAAGCATGATAAAACTGTAAAAGAGTGAACAGAGAATGATGGAGAAGAAGAGAGTGACTGCGAGGGAGAAGGAAAGAATGAAAAGATGAAGCACAAAGGAAGAGAAAAATATTAAATAGAGAAAGATAAAGATGAGGAGAGAGACTATATGATGAAAGAAAGAGACAAAATGAGAAGGAAAAGTAGAAGGAAACAAAGAAAAAAGATTAAACAAAGACAGATGGAAAACAGACAAGAGAGAAAGAAGGAGAGAAGATAAATGAGTAACAAAGAGAAAGAGAATAAACTGATGCAGATAGAGATGAAGCGAATAGACTTCAAGGGAGAACGAGAAACGGAAAAAGAAAGATAAAAACATGCAAAAAAGAAACCGAAAACAGAGAAAAAGAGAGACGTAAATAGAGAGTAAAAATTACATGTACTGCAGTTAGTCTAAGCGACACAGAAGTGGTATAAAATCTCGTTGCTTGCAACTCTCTGTTACTGCATTTTGCTTGCCTTTATGTAAACATGCACTGGCTCCATATTCAGCGACATTTTTTTTGTGTGTGTTGCCGGATTTCAACTCCCATGCCTATCCCCAACCCGCTGCGACGCAGAAACAGAGGTTTCTACTCCTGCATCTATTCCCGGACGTGTCCTGTCGGGACTTTAATCCCCAAGCACCTCCCAACAATGTCCCCTCAGTCATCTGGGAAGCGCCGACAAATTCTGGCAAGGAAAACCACCTCGGGGTAAGCGCCAGTTCTGGCTCAACTCCGCGTTCGTGATTTTCTTGTTGAATTTTGCTTCTCTGCAGATTTCCTGCCTCCAAAATCCAATTCCTAGTAAGGAATTTATTCTATTGGCTATTACGTTAATTCATCACTCAATAGAGCAATTACATTGACTTCGCCAGAAAATTGATTGAGTTGGTTTATTTTAGTTCGCTTTTCTTCCACTTTTGGCTTGTGGCGTAGATGAGGATGAAACTGTTGATGAATACCCATGCTCAAGCCGGGATTCGAACCCGAAACCCATGGCGTCATAGCACGCTGTGCTAACTGCTCCACTACGGATGTCACCTATTGGTTGGCTGATTTGGGTGATTTTATTTCTCTTCCTTGTCACTTTTGACCAAACGCAAAGATGATGATGAAATTAATTGATCTTTCCCATGGCGTAGTGGTAACGTTGCCGCCTTGTAATCAAGGGATCCTAGGTTCGTTACCCGGCCGAGGCACATGGCACAGTGGTTCGGATCCCACTTTAAACTGTAGGTCCAATCCCGATTAGCCTTACTGTGCATAAAGTAGACTTAAAACAACAAATCAATCAATCAATCAAGATCCCCGAATGAGAGGGCAACTCCTTTGTTAGTATAGATAGGGACAAATGTAAAAAGTCGAAAGTCATTGGATATGTGCTTTTCATTACATGTGCTTGAATTTTCAACGTATAAATTGAAAACCACAAAACTCCCCCCCCCCTTTCCTTATATTTCGCACTATGCACTAATAACGGAATGGTCCTCTGGTGCCTGAGTTTTGAATCACCTTGTCTGTTTGTACGTACGTTTCTCTATCTCTCTCTCTCGCTCTCTCTCCCTCTCTGTTTCTATCTCTCTCTCTCTCTCTCTCTCTCTCTCTCTCTCTCTCTCTCTGTGTGTGTAGATAGATAGCAGTGGCGTATAATGGGTACAGAATCTGGACTATCTCCCTACATCATAATGTTCGAATGGACAAAAAATTGCATGAGCGGGTTTGGCGGGGGTTCTTTTTTGTTCATTTTTCTGGACTTTAAACTGATATGATATTGTGAAATATTTGTAGGCCGAGATGGGAGAATAAAATATATAATAAACTTCTTATCTTGTATACTCTTTTGGAGCGTCTGAGACCTACATGTCTTCACGTGTTGAAGCTTTGGGCCTCCTTGTTGGCGTAGTGGCGTCGTCGGCTCGAAACAAAGGGGGCCCGGGTGCAATATCCAGTAAAGACACATATTTCGTCGGATCCCACAATAAACTACAGGTTCAGTTTTGTCTCTGTGCACAAAGTTGATTTAAAACAAACATTCAAGAACGATTTGATGCTTATTCTCATACGTAAGCCGAGCAAATTGCTCATTAATTATGTCACTCATTTTAGTTCACTATACAACACAGCACATATCATTCACATCGCGCACTAAGGAAATGAACCCAACGCGTTTCCACTGTAGAACCGAATACCTGGGGCGGGCCTTTTTCAGATCGGATATTTATAGTTGCGGTCATAACCATACTCAGGCAGCCAACAAACTTCCCAACTTACCCTCAGCGTCGGATCAACTCTGGTTGTTTGAAGAGGCCAGCGGCCTCTTCCTCTTGTCCTAGTCGTCTGAAAATGATGCTCTTGGTCCAGATGGGAAATTTTACTGCCTTTCACAACCCCTTTCCCCTTTCCTCCTTCGAAAATTCCACGTTCCTGTGAAGATTCCACGCTGGGAACGGAGAGTTTGCAGCACTGCCGGTACTCATGCTAGAGGACCACCATACTAAACTCACGGGACTCCTTCCGCGTTCAAAGAAAGCGTGCAAGATTGCCAACTCGTAAGAAATAAGTGTAGCAACTTATAAGATATAAGTGTGCCAACTCCTGAGATGCCATCATCTTGTTATAAAAATGAACAATGTTGTGCACATATTCAGATCGAATATTCTTCTCTTTTAAACCATGAGCTTCGCAGGTAGACTAGATAACCTAGAATATACGACTCTGATAGATAGATCGATGGATAGGTAGATAGATAGATATACAAACACACACCATCACACACACACACCAATATATATACGTGGGTCGTTCAATATATAAGTTTCCGTACGCTGTAAAACATTTCATTTTTAAGATACATTAGAAAACTATACATCCGAGTACATGTGTAGAAGGATCCTTCCTCACTTCTCTACACAATCCCCATAGAGATTCAGGCATTTGACCTACCGTTGCACCAATTTGTCCATACCCTCTGCAGGAAAATCAGGGCTCTGGCTATTGAGCACTATTCTCACATTACGCTCCACTTCTTCATCTGTTTCGAAACGGTAACCTTGCAATCCAGACTTTAACACCGGAAAAATATGGAAATCACTCGGCGCTAAATCGGGACTGTATGGAGGGTGGGGCAGACGTTCCCACCCCAATTCTTCAATTTTGTGTTGTGTTTGCACTGCTGAGTGGGGGCGAGCGTTATCGTCGAGATGAATGACACCAGCTGACAGGAGACCTGGTCGCTTATGTCGAATTGCGTTTTTCAGTTTATCCAATGTTTGACAATAACGGTCAGCATTAATTGTTCTTCCTCGTTCCAAAAAGTACATAAGCACAACTCCCTTAGCATCCATGCTTCCGAACTCCTTATGACGCGAGCCCGCGTTTTCCGAACAAGCATTTACTTTTCGCCCTTGAGCGCATGCGTCTTGACGTCTGATAAAGAATCGATTGTTGTTCCTTGTAGACGAAGGATGGCGCTTGTCAACCATGTGCTTCTTTTTAATGGCATTGCTTTATACAATATTTTATAGCACAGGGAAACTTATATATTGAACGTCCCTAGTATATAAATGTTACCATGCACACAAAGAGTCTCTACGGAGGCATTGTACATAAGAAGATATTGCTGTTAAGCTTCGTGGGATTACCATAAATCAGAACTGAGTAGGTTAGGTTTGCTTACATTGGCATTTCCGATCTCTTTACCTCATTTGTGACGTCACTTATGGGTGCACATGCTCTATTTTAGTGTCAAAAGTGAGGCTCTTGAATTTTTGTCGTGAATATGACAAACTGATTATCTGGTGAATTTAGCATTTGGAGATCCTCGAGTCTGGGGGGGTGTAGCTTTTTTACAGCTTCACCTCCGAGCTTGTTCGATAACATCCCCTTGGAAACGTATTTGCCTGTACAAACACAAGCCGGAGGAGACAAACAACAGACACGCAGAAGCTGCCTTTTCTGGTAGTTTATCGAGTGGGTCTGTTTACATTGTATTAATCGAGCTGTTGATTAGCTTGGTGCGAGCAGGAATTTGCCGCCGTTATTCGCCCTTGCATTAAAAAACAAAAAGTGGAAGAGATATTTGCGGACATATCTTTTTACCCAAAGAGGAAGGATTGATAAGTTAAATTATGGCCATAAATATTATGGTTATCCGTAGTGTAGGCAAGATGTTACGCTGTGTGCGGTGCATTGCATAACTTACAGGATACTCAAGCTTGCCGTAGTTGTCTGAATGTTTGTACAAGCTTGTATAATATTCGATGAAGACTAACTAATGAAGACAAAAAAAGCTCTCTCACGCGAAATGTTCCACTTAACTTCTTCTTCTTCTAAGTCGTTAGGACGTCTGACTACCATGCGAGAGACCCGGGTTCGATCCCCGGCGAGGGAGAACCGGGACATTTTCAACCTATTAAAGCGGCTCCGGCGCGCACCGAGTGTCGTGTAAAGTGGGTACCTGGAGGAAACTCTGTGGGGTAAAGTCGGCCAGGGGCATGGTGCTGATCACATCACCCCCAGTTCGGCCGAGATAAAGGAAGTATGGGGTCCTAACCCCACACCCCAAATACGCCTTCATGGCGTAGTGCAAAGCACAGGGGAGCACTTTACTTTTTTCTTTTTTTTTCTTTTTTTGAAGATATACTGATCACCTCAATAGACACTAAATACGAGTACTATTGCCGATGTGCAATAGTCAATACATTAAAACTCTGTACTTGTGAATGGACTTCGGTTCAATTACCAGCTGCAGTATTGGAGTGGGGCCCACGGGCACGTCGAGAAAGGGCCCATGAGGTTTAGGCACGTCGTGAAAAGCTAACGGGCCCCACTAAAACATATCGTAAAACGCTACGCCGAGCGCCCGTGGGCCCTCGCTATTTTAATCAAAACCGCCATTTTCGTTTGCAGAACACGACCACTCCAATACAGCTACACTCTCAGCATATGTGTTAAAACAACTTTGAGTATGAATTTCTAAATTTTATGGCTTGTTTGATTGATCGATTTGCTATATTTTACTTCTGGTTTTGTGCCACTTTTGGCTAATTTTCGAATATGATGATGAGTGAGGAATATGATGAAATTGATGAATGGACACTTACAAACATCCATGCCCAGGCCACGATTCGAACCTGGGACCCCCTGACGTCGTAGCGCGATGTGCTAACCACGCCGCCACTGGGACTGGCATGTACTTTCTGGCGTCTTTAGTAAAGTGTGTACAATTTTTAATTGCTTCACTACCACAGCACAAGTACAGCGTGTCCGAAAAAAAAAACTCCGGGATTTCGAACATTTTGTTGCAGCACACAAGGGTGTTTGGAGCGTAATCGTGAAGTGACAACAAGCAAGTTTTAATGCACACATTCCTCACTAGATAGCAGCAACGTCACGTTCCTGTACAGGCTACGCGATTCTGCAAGCAAAGATATCCAGTGGGGTAAGGTCAGGTGAACGGGATGGCCACATACGAAGAGATCCTATTCCTATCCACCTGTTGGGAACGGTGGTTCACCTGACCTTACCCCACTGGATTTCTTTGCTTGGGGTTGTATCAAAGAGAAGTCTACAAAAACTAAGGTTTCCAATCTCACAGTGCTGAAAGAACGCATACGAAATGCATGCGAGATGATCACTCCAACTATGTTGGAGAAGGTGTTTAATGCTTCTACCTTGTTCCGTTGGGACACTTGTTTTGAAATTGATGCAGGTCATGTGGAAAAGTGTTACTTTTGTGGAGGTCATGTGGAAAAGCATTAGTTTTGTGTTTTGGTGTTTCTCCTGTACTATAGTACCATTTATTTTGTTATTAGTCGCCGATTTCCCAAAAAATGTCATGGATTTTATAATCACCCTGTATATAAAATTACGTTTCTTAGTCTTTCCATGTCGTTGTGTGCTACCAGAAGGACGTAACTACAATTTATCAAATTTACAGGAGAGAAGAAATAATGTATTCCTGGGAATATGTCTGACTCTTAAAAAGAGTCAGTAAATTATCGATAGGTGGCTCCACCTTACTGCTAAGGATTAGAAGTAGAGACATGTGGATCTGACTTTAAATGGAGTTCTTCAGAGGAGTTCATTTAAACAAAAGTGAAAACTGCATTTTTGGAGTTACGTTCCTGTTGTTCTCATAGGACGATATATTCTTCATAATGCCTCTTAACGTTTACTTCTCGTCATCTTATAACTTTTTAAACTTTTCTTTCGTTCTATTTTCCTTTCATAATCTAGTAATATACCTAGTATACTCAAAGTAACGTAGAGACTCCTAAATTAATAATATTTAAACACGGGAAAAGCCAATCATGGAACGGAAAACACAAAATTGAAAGTGATTCAACCCAGAAAAAAGTTGAATCATTTACCTTGCAAAACACAATGTGCTAATTTGATTGTTTTTTGCCTCGTGGCAAAATTGCCAAGTGGCGGCATCTGTGTCGGCCGTGATCTCCGCTGCGAGGCAACGCACCCGTCAAGGTGTGCATTTTATGAGACCGCGTGGGGGAGACCACTGCCACCGCGCATCCGGCACTGATTCACACCTGTCGACTCAGATTACTATATCAAACGGGATAAAGGAACCGCTTTCAACCCCACGCATGCTCGGGCATGGGAAGATTTAGGATCTGGGGCATTGCCCCCTCCAGTCCCCCAGTGAAAACTGTATTTGTGTTTGGGTTATTTTATTGCTTAGCTTTCCTGCCACTTCATCGCGAGAATAGGCGATGATTAGAAGAAATTGATGATGGAATACTCGCGGAGATTGACTATTCATTGAATTAGGATATTCTACGTCACTTTTCTGCTATTTTTGGCGTTCTGGATGAGTGACGATATAAAATTGATGAACGAATACTTACAAAGAACATCCATGCCCTGGCGTCACACTGTGCTATGCTAACGACTCCTCCACGGAGCTTTGCTGGATGCTCACAAAGAACACCAATGTCCGTGTTGGGATTCGAATCTGGAAACTTCGGTCATCGGTATGATAAGTTCAAGAAAAGTAAATGTACATCTCTTTCCTGTGCATTTCACCAGGCCATGAAGGGAGTGTGGATCAGCACCACGCTCCGCCCTCCGCCCCAAATATGCATTCGTGCGTGAGTCGCAGAGCCACTCGTGTAGTTCCTATCTGAGATCACCCGCAGGGAATCAATCAAACCCTGATTTCAGGTGTTGTAGTGAAACGCTCTACCAGCTGGAACACCCGAAACGTTCAAAAAAGTATACTTGAAGAAAACGAGCCAGGATATATAAATGTGCTTTTCTCAAAAAATGACACAAAATTCGTCATTAACAGGTTGATGACAGGTAAGGTGCGATAGAAAGCTTACAACCATTGATGCAAGAAAAACTTAGGGAAAGAAAGAAAGATATAACTTAACAGAATAAAAAAGAAGGTGAGAGATAGGTACATACAGAAAGAGGTAGATAATGAAACAGAAACAGAAATATATAAATGTACTGATAATGAAACAAAGACGGAAGAGAGGTAGAGATAGAGAAACGGAGGAAGAAAAAGAAACAGAAAGAAACTGAGAAAGTAGAGAATCTTTGTAGCATAAACCAGTCATGGAGAGATCACTTGGAAATATTTCAGCCATCCTTGAGTCAAACGGAATGAAATTGTCTGTCGACATGAATATGACAGAAGAAGAGAGAGAGGGAGAAACATGAAGAGAAAGACAGACAGAAAGAGAAGTAAAAAGAGATGGGAAGGGAGGTAAGAGAGAGAGAAAACGGAAAAGGAGAAAGAGGAAGAGGAGAAAGAAAGTGGGAACAGCAGGGAAAAGATGAAAGAGAAAGAAGAAAAAGGAGAAAGAAAGAGGAAAAAAGAGGGAAAAGATGAAAGAGAAAGAAGAAAAAGGAGAAAAAGAGTGAAATGGAGAAATAGAAAGAGGAAAAAGTAGAAAGAAAGAGAGGAAAGGAGAAAGAGAAAGAGGGAAAAGGAGAAAGAAAAAGAGAGGAAAGTAGAAAGAGAAAGAGGGAAAGAGAGAAAGAAAGAGAGAAAACGAGAAAAGGGGAATAGAAAAGAAGACTTAGATACGCAGGCCATGTGAGAGAGTTAGTTAGAAAGATGGAGACTGAGAAAGAGAAGGAGGGAAAGGAGAAAGAGAATGAGGGAAATGGAGAAAGAGAAAGCGTTAAAGATAGGGAGAGAATGAGTAAGATAGAGAAGGAGAGAGAGAGAGAGGGGGAGAGAGATAGAGAAGGACATAAAGTGAGAGGGAGACTGATTAGTCTCATCGAACAGTCTATACTATGAGAAATAGACACTGCCATTTGAGCAACACTATTAAAAACTACACAGTAAGAAATTTTAAAATTAACTATGCCTCCTAGGCATTTATACACAAGCTGATATTACGCTAATCACTGATCTTATGTCACCCATGGTAGCTTCCTGGGTGATGGACTAAACTTCACCGCTTTTCCACACCGCCGAAAAGAATAACGAGAAAGATAGTGGCAAGGAGGACACGTCCTTACTTTACAGCCCTCTAGAATAAGAGGCGACAGCCCAAACTTCCTTATCTTCCATCAGATTGCGTATAAAACTTTACAGCAATTTACCAAGCGACAGGACCAAGAGGGATAGAGATTGGTTGGTCTTGAGAGGCAGTATTTTGTGACGTCAGAGCAGGGGAGAAACCTTTTACGCTGGCAAACTATGATGTTACGCTTCAATTGCATAATAAACGTATGGATTATATATTGTTGATCGTTTTCTCAACTACTCTTTGTCATTCGTAAACCAGAAGGTTTATTGACAGAGCAACATACGTTTCGCATCGTATGTGCCCAAAATCAATAATTTCTCAGCCATCTTTACCAATTTCCTTCAGGTCCTTGTCAATATTGACCTTTGAATATTCTGTTGGAGTTGGAGGTGGAATATAACAGTTAAAGTAGAAAACAATTGTTTTTTGGTGTCACGGGTGGGACACAGTAGAAAACACAAGTAAATCAAAAAGTTCAAATAATCGAATAATACTGTATGTAAAACACCTACTTTCTAATTTAATTATACTTGAATTTTTATCCAAAAGACAAGATTAGATTGTTGTTACAAGATAGGGTAAAGTTACAGCATTCCATTTAATTTAAAAACTGAGGTTCAGGGGCACTTTCACAGAGAATGTCCCTATTGTAGTTTTTAGGAAGAATATAAGTATCGACGTAGGCAACGGTACCTTAGTTGAGATAAAAGTGACAGGTACCTCTCTACGAGCGTCACTTTTCTGTTATCAGCAAGTTAGGACTCTCCTATACGAACATCACCTTTCCATATTCAAATATTCAGGATGCTCCTATACGACGTCCGCTTTCTCAAACAGGACATTTTGGATTAAATTATAACAGCGAATATTAATTATATTTCACTTAAAAATTAACGCAGCAGAAATTAAGAAAGATTATAATCTCAAAAGATTTCTAAAAATTAAAAGATGACTTTGGTGTATTAATTATAAATTATGAAAAGCCAGAAGGGTTAAATTATCAGCTTAGCAACGATCAAACAGTTGAATACTGCATGGCAACGAAATCAACAAACTGCGGCTATAAAAGCGGTGCAATTTCGCAGAAACAACGAGACATGCTGGGTTTTTACAAGTGTGCTCTCCACCCCAACCTACCCGCCAACTGGGTTTTACTCGTTGGTTGAAGACATCGCTGTTTGAGGATCTTTACGTAAACTTGGAAAGGAGAGAGGTCTTTACCTAAACCTAACCAGGACCTTTCATTTGGTCATCACCAGCGTCGTCAGCAGTTAAGGCGACCCAGGGTTTTCACTCGGGCACCTAATTCTCACCGCTAACAAGGCATTTAATTTATTCATAGGAATCAGCAGCATCGATAAATTAAGCAAATTATACGTTAAGGAGGTGCGTTTCCTGGAATAGCGGTGCAACGTAAGGTGGTGGGGTCAAGAGACCATATAAATCCCAAATGCGGTAACTGAATACAAAATGATTGTGGATATTAATTCGACAATCAAGTACAAATCTGCTCGAGGAAAAGACAGATAGATTCCGACCCGTAACTTATGGTAACGTACAAGGTGTTACCTTCAGCCTCGAAACTAAGTCCGATAAAAAAAGGTAACGATACCTGTGGTGTCAAACGTTTGTGATGAATTGACGCTAGCAGCATTCTACGTGTGAAAATTTTCAACTAAGAGAGCTCATCTATTTAGAAACCCCAGTTAAGCATATCTGGGCGAAACCATTGCAAATAGCTATAATAAATAGGTAAAAATTTCAACAACTCCGTTTCCATATTCTGTCTGTACAAGTAATTGTTCTGAAATAAAAATTACAATTTCTTATACGTTACAATATTTTTTTCTGAAGTTATGGGAAAATGGCTGCACCTAGAGAGAAAGTGTTTACAGTGTGAGAGTTATGTCAGAAACACTAAACTGGTTCTTAAAATGGGGATTTTTTCTTGAATGAGAAATCTTGGGAATTTTCAATATCTTTTAGGGTTACTTCATGAAAATAACCCAGAAGGTTTTGTTTTATTATTTTATCCGGATTAATGTCTAAACAGATTTGACTGTAAGAATGCAAATGGCAGTAGAACATTGAAGGAGGACAATGATAACTAATGAGGACAGATAGATAACCTTGCCCATTATAGCATACACTATACGAAACTTGCCACCCGATGACATCATCGTCTTGTAATTAATGGATTCCGGGTTCGATACGCGTTGAAGCTACATGGTGTTTCGGATCTTTCCAAATTAGCGTATCTGGGCACAAAGTGGACTTAAAGAAACTGAAATTCTAGAAGAAAATTCTTCATTACTTCAAGACAACACAGTAAGTTGCAAACAGGTACAAGCAATTATTTCTGAACTGTGTGACATGACTCCATTAAAGAACTTGTTTCCTGCAATATAGACAAAGGAATATGTATGCACGTATGTGCTATCTGCTTAGAGCCGGAATGTAAATCTAGAATTCCGGAGACATTTCCAACGTAAAGCTTACTGAAGCAAAATAGAGAGGGAAAAAATGAGGAATGGTAAAATGCAATTACCTGATGTCCCAAGGTATTCTAACAGAGAACCATCAGTTTTGAAACTATTGAGAAATTAAAATTAAACTTTTATTCTCAAAACACCAAGGTAATCAAGAACAACAAATGCATGTCATCAAATGTTTTTTTTTCGGTATTGGTTTGTTGTTTTTATGTTAAAGCAAGCTGAAACAATATGCTCCATGGGAACTCACCACAACCTTGCACATCAGCACCTCATTGCTATTTAAAAAAATTGATTAAGATAATCGATTAATAGCAATGTACTATTTATGGAAACAAGTTGAAAATAGACTTCACTTCACAAATATTTATATTAATAGTTCCTGTAGTTTCCTAAATATGAGACTCCAGATAAATAATGTTCCATCAAATTGGCATCTCACAGGCATTCCAGCAAGCAATGTTAATTACACATTGTCTAGTGCTTCTACTATTTACAGGGGGTACTTGTCACTAGGCCGCAAGCCCAGAGATGCCACACAAAAATGTGACGCGGAAGGGGCAGAAGTAACAAAAACAAACAGCTATTTAAATTCCTTAATATTGTGATTATAGCAAATTAAAACAACATGTAAAGACCTTTTATTTGCTTATTTCATGAAATAATATAGATAGATGGAGTTTCTGGTCACTATTTAAAACTTAGTTGTGAAAAAAAAACATTTAACAGTGCTTTTCTTAAATCTTGACATTGCTCTGAGAACCTTAGTTAGTATTTTATCATTAAATGCGGTCGTTCAGTGTTCTAAAAATAATTAAAACTAACCTCAGGAATTCAGCGTCGGATAGCAGTTTGGCATTCTTCGAGCAAAGGCTGCAAAAAATTGACTTTGAGTCTCTCATTCTTTAGTTTACTGCCATGAAAACCATTAGTAAACAGTTTTAGATGAGTGTTCTCTGTGTTGTTTTATCGAAGTTATATAAATAATTTTTAATCAAATTTGTCTACATTTTAAAGTTTACAAGTGTTATAATACAGAGCATGCAATTAGTAAAAGTGATGTGCCATGATAACAAAATTGTTACTAATAATGTCGGCAGGACCCAAAACCAAGGATAGACTAGGGGTCCAAATTTTATAAACCCCTCCTTGTAACATCGCGTATGGGGAGAGCACCTTTTCTCTAATCTTCAGGTGAAAAGGAGAAAGATCCCTCATGAAATAAATTTGAGCGATTATGGTAAAAAAGAACAATTGCGGATGCAGACGTTCATCAGGGTAGGATAATACCATGCGTACGGAACTATTTGCTTCAATAGATAAATTGATTGTATCGTGTGTAGTATCTTAGAAAATTGAAAACATCTTGGAGGGATTTATTTTGTTTTGTTTTGAAAATAAGGAACTTGTAATGAGATGTAATGGCATTTTGCATCGATGAAAAATCTATTTCATAGTTTATTCCACTCCTCAAAAATTATGTGCTTGTGATCTGATATGAAATATTACTCTAATGCCAAAAGTTATCGTCAATTGTTTGATTCCCATTGAGTAACAGGCAGATTTTCAGTAAATTGTCCATATGTATGACTATATATATATACAGGAGCTGGACAAAAATATTGAAACACCACGACATCGGAACGGGTGATATCGACGCAACTTTTTCACTTGAAATCGGACGAGGTGCGACATTCTTTTGTTTTGCGCTGTGAGATAGGACACTGTTGGACTGGTAGGAGTAGACAGTTGCGCTGTAGATAGCATACAGTGCAGTTGATACTGAATCATGTCCGCGCTGACAGCGTTTCAAAGAGGGCAAATTGTTGGTGCCCGTCTTGCAGGCGCCTCTGTTACCGAAGTAGTCATGTTATTTGGCGTATCGAGAGGGACTCTATCCAAGATCATTATGACATAATAGTGTGTTCGGAAAGACATCATCAGATAAAACACCTGCGTGGACGAAAATGTACACTGAGTGACAGAGACAGAAGGACACTGAGGAGGATTGTGACCATGTTTTGCATGAAGAATAGTGCAAGATCCCATTATCCTACATCCAGGACTTGTATGTGTCTATTCCTCGGAGACTGCAACCCGTTTTGGAAGCTAAAGGCGGTCGGTCCTGCACCTTATTAGCTACAGCATTCCGGCTTCTCTTCGCAGATGTTTTGATATTTTTGTCCATCCCCTGTATATATATATATATATATATATGTGTGTGTGTGTGTGTGTGTGTGTGTGTGTTTTCATTCATTCTCCGGTGAGCAGCTTTTTTAATGTTACCTCCAGGATTTGCGATCTTACACATTACATTACATATCGGTTTAGCATTTAATATAATTCATTATCATCTATTAACTGATAACTTCTTCTTTCCTAGATCATTTCCCCGTTAAATAATCTCTCCACGACACATTTGACTAAGCAGTTCCTTTTTAGCCAATGTCCGATTTTTTTTTTATCGTCTTGATCAACTCCAAGATTGTTCTCATTCAGCAACTGTTTCCACCACTATATATTTCTTATTTTCTCCATTCATTTCAACCTCAGCTTCTATCCGCTCTCCTTCACTTCTTGAATGCTTGAATTGTTGTTTTAAGTCCACTTTATTCACATAGAGGCTAATCGGGACCGAACCACTGTGTAATGTACCTCCAACCCACTTCTTCGTAGTGTCCAGGTTTTTGCCCCATACAACATTACACTCCACACGACACTCTTTATTAGTCTACAGGAAACACTTCTTGTGCCTTTGTATGTGTATTTATTTTATACAAACACACACGCGCATATACATATATACACAAAGGGATAACTTTCAGCGAAACGGACACACAAACATTCATTCTACGTTGTTAGAAACTAGTTTGAACAAACAATGAATCCAAGTACTGCGTCTCACAGCGCAGCACGTCTTCGCAAAGGAAATATTGGCACAGAAAACTTACCCGAAAAATAAAGAAAGAAAAACAATGAAAGACGAATGAAATTCTCGGTCGCTCGACACTTTCCAGGGAACAGTCGATTTTTACGTTCGTGAGCTCTATGATGAGTCCATTGTTGACAATTGTTTGACCTCACGGACGTGCCAATTATTTATTTATTTATTTATTATTATTGAACTCAACAGGTTTACACCACTTTACGGAGTTCACATATTAATTGTACAATTTCTTCCACATACAGGGTAACAATACTGTTCATAACATATTTCATCTGTTTTTCTAGTCAATGTATTCATAACTGTTTCCTTGAATTGTAAATATGACATTGCAAATAAATCCATGTATTTATTATCTGTTTCTATAGCATTAAAGAGCGAACTCCATCTCCAAATAGGTCACTTTTTCATGATATTTGTTCTACTCAAATAGAATGTTCCATGCTTGGATCGTGTTTTAATGTTCGGAATACGTATTTTGAATTGTGAAAGCCACAGAGGAGATCGGAGTTTGCGATTAAATATTTTCCAAAGTAGCATAAGGTCTGGGGCCATCCTTCTGTGGTCAAGTCTGTCCATATCGAATTGCTCTATTAGGTTAGTAGCTATATGAATCGAACCTGGGGTATTCATTCCTTTTCCAGTTTGAATTTCATGTGCCATAATAATTTTGACTGCTCACGTTCTAAATTTGCGATATGTTTTTGAACTTCTGTCTTCCATATGAAAGAGCCAAATTCGAGTATTTTGCGCACTAGAGAATAATATAGTAGTTTTAGAGTTTGAATATTTCTGAAGCCCCTGCAGGTACGAATAATAAATCCAACAAGCTTCTAGACTTCGCTTATTATTTTGTCTACGTGATAGGCGAATGTTAATTGAGAATCATAAAGTATTCATAGATCTCTTGCCTTTTCCGCTTTTTTAAGATTAACATTATTTATTTTATACTGGTATTATATAGCTGTTTTTTGCTTTGTGTATGTAACAGAATAGCATTTTCTAACATTTAAGGACAGTTAGTAACAGGGACATCACGCACTCAAGCTTTTTATGTCGAGTTGTAGAGAGGTACTTTATATTATTTTATAGAACTTTAAGTCGTCTGCAAATAAAAGTTTACGCCGGCCCTCGTGGCGGAGTGGTTATCACATCGCGCTACAACGCCAGGGGTACCGGGTTCGAATCCCAGTCTGGGCATGGATATTTGTGAGTGTCCATTAATCAATTTCATCATATCGTCACTCATTCCCATCTTCGCAAATTAGCCAAAGTGGCAAAAGAAGCGAAGTAAAATAAAGCAAATCAATCAATCAACAAGAGTTTACGAGAATTAATCATATGTTCAGGCAAATCATTAATTAATAAAAATAGAAGGAGCCCTAAATTAGATCCCCGAGGGACGTCCGAGCTCACCAAATATTAATCGGATGAAGAGCCTTTGTAGATGACATGTTGTCGCCTGCTCATTAGGTATGACGCCATGAGGGTGTGAAAAATTAAAGGTACTTATTCTCAGTAATATGTCATGGTCTACTGTGTCGAAGGCTTTTGAGAAATCATTATATATTACATCTACTTGCCCCCCATCATCTAATACTGTACTTGAATAATGCAATTTGTCTCCAAGTTTTGAAAATAAATTACGTCCCTTTGAAACTAGTTTTTGCTAGGACTTCACTTGTAGAAATTTTAGATGGTAAAATTCCGCTGGCTTTCAAGATATCGTGAGCTCACATTTTATCGATTGTTACGTATCGCGGCCAGACAGACAGGCCTATCGAATTGGTTTATATCATGCTTAACTACCATCCTTGTCTATTAGTGCACTCAAGTTTGCTTTTTGTACGTCTTGTAGTTTCTGAGATAATTGGCAAGACGGATACGTTATTTACAGATGAGCGCACTAAAAGGCGCAATTGTTTGAAACATCGTAAAGGATTCTCCTTACAAATTGCAGTAAAATGAGGTAAAAATCAGGAAAATACAACCAAGGTTCAAGCGAAAAAATGCGCAAAAAGGACAGAAACGCATTGGAAGATGTGGATCACGTGACCTCTGCAATGTTTTTACAGTACCACATTCCACCACTTAACCTCACACAAAAGGAAGACTAAAAGTGTTTTCCTGCATCAGGTTATTATCTTAAGTGGCTTCCTGACGACGAAAGAAATGTATATGCGCGATTCGTACTTTTTCCCTGGAAAAGCAGAAAAGAAACCTTCAGCAGAGCATCGCGGAACACATTCTTTTTCTCCTGAGCAGGGGGTGAAGACAGATGATTCGCAGGTGATACGATCAGACCAATCCATCATCTAAAAAACCCTCGCCTTAGCTCCAAGGGAGGAGAAGACACTGCCTAACTGGAAGATAGATGGCAGGATTCTGGAAAGGTGTAATTTAATATGAATTTGGAGATTTCTATTAATTCAACCACGAGATGTGGTTGTTCTTGCATGCGTTTTCTCAAGGCGCTGCACAAGGATCAGTTATATTTCTGACATATCTATTTAGGGTTATGGAACTGGAATTAACTCTCCATTTCTTTTAGTTAAACAAGTTGAAGCTGTGCTTATTAACAACAGTATATCAGTACTGAAGGATTTGGTATCCATACAATTGTACTATTTCTTGTGTGTTATTGTACGTTTGTGGAATTTATGTTGCTTTTCTGCATCGCGACGATGAGGATCAATTATGATAAGTTGAATTTTCTGCAGGGACCCTCGCAGAGGAAGAAATGTGTATGGACAATCTTGGTCGATTCTCATGCATAGCCAAAAGTCACAGAAATGCGACGTTAAATGAACTAAACCATTTAATGGAAGCAATCTGTTGAGAAAACGTGAACTGACTACTGAATACACCGCCTCGGCGTATGTGCGTGTCAGAGTGTCTCACCCTTTTTACCTCGGGATTTTGTACTTTTTTAATGTACGTGTAGGGCTAAACGTGATATTGGTTGTTAAGTGCAAGACAACACATTATATACTTAAATTCCCATGTAAGCAAAATCGTAAATAATGTTAAATCATACTGCTATTTTACAGTAGAAAATACAAGGTGGCCCAATAAAGAGTAATGAAACGATTAGTATTTCGGTTACCGTTTTGGGCCACCCTGTATATAGTTCAGAGAGTTTAATTTTATCTGTGAAAGAGTGTTCAATCCTACCACATGCTGAGAAGTTTGGTTCACACGATGAGCAACTTTTACCTTATACTGCATGTATTTGACACAGTAGTTATAGGGAATTGGTTGATTAAATAATCGTAAGCCATTCTGTTATATTGAATAACGTCGTTGACCATGATTCGCCACCATCTTCTACGCTCAGCCTTAGCGTGTTACATGTTAGCAACAAGTACACAGTTGCCTACCTGAGGAAAAGATTGCTGGGTCGTCTGCATACAGTGCTTGAGGCATGAAGTGGGAATCTGCCAGGTACTGAAAGAAACCACCAATGGGGTAATGAAGCATTGGTGAACTTCAGCATTGACTAGACAGGTGGATGAAAGAGGCTGTCAAGGTCGACCCACTTAGAAACCAATCTGACCCTATTATCGCATCCTGTCAAAAGCTTTTAGAACATCAAAGCACACGAAAAGTGAGTGTTTCCAGTTAAATCGCACCATGACATAATCTACCAACTACACAAGCTGTTCAGTGGTGGTATGAGCGCATCAAAAACAACATGTTTACAGCAGAGTGTTCGATTTACTTTCATGTAACCCTATGTTACACTTCCCTATTTTCAATTACTTTTTACATACTTTCCTGTTCGAGTGCACGATATTACCATAGTTTACCACATATAAAATTACAGTCAAAATTACTGTTTATATATTTGATCCTTCAAGTTATTTGGTACAAGACCAAATTATTCCACTTTTGCTCAGTTGGGCTAAATTGAACTGACATCCGAACCACTCTGCAACATGACTCCAACGGGATCGAACCTGGGACTGCTTGATTACAAGGCGAAAGCATTAACATTAAACCACTGGGTAGGTTCTTGATACTATACAACACATTGCAAGTTTATGAACACAAAAATGAATCATTCTATTTGCTTCCAGTTAGTAATATTGTCCCTAATGACCTGTATGCTACGATCAAGCGAGGAAAAGCGACCAAAAGGTTAAGAAATGTGTTTATGCCAAAGGATGTGAGTGAAATAGACAGACAACGAAATAAAACTGTGAATTGATTTGTTCTATCGAGTCCACTTTATGAACATATAGGCTAATCGGAACTGCACCTACAGTTTAAAGTAGAATTCCAACCACTGTGCATGTGTTTCCACCGGTGAAATGAAGTTGTGTTGGAGAGGGTTGGTGAAAGAGTAATGCTGGAGGTGATCAAGAAATGTAAACGAAACTGGCTAAGAAAGGGACCGCGGAAGAAGAAGGTATCAGATGATTCATGATATTAAATAACTGTATAGTGTATAAGTGTAAGTGAACGGTAAGGCGGAAAGAAAGCTGGATGTTACAGTGAATAACCTCCCTATTAACGGAGAGAACAATGAATAGTCACGTAGGCATAAAGGAGAACGAAGCAGCGGATGCTACCGCCAAGTCTGCTGATGCAGACGGCGTTGATCTCGTCCTCCACCTGCCAACCAGGGACATGCAGACTGTTTTTGGGTGCTCCCTTCTTAACACATGGCAGGAAGAATGGGATACGCTAATGGGGAACAATCGTAACGTTATGAAGCTAATTCTTGGTGCATGGCGTTCCTCGTACCGTCCCTCCCGTCGAGAAGAAGTTACAATACTCGTCTTCGAATTGTACAAAGCCGTCTCACACATCGTCATTTGCTACAAGGACTCGACCATCCGCTGTGCCTTGTCTGTGATGTTGTTTAAATGTCCGGCACATCCTTCTCGAATGTGACGACTGCCTCCTCAATGGCGGCGTAGTGGTAGTGTATTTAAGGGGTCCCAGGTTCGATTCCCGGTAAAAGCAAATGACACAGTGGTTCAGATCCCATTTTAAACTGTAGGTCTAGTCCCGATTAGCCTTTCTGTGCATAAATTGGACTTAAAATAACAATTCCGTCAATCGAATGTGACGATTTTTATTTCTTCAGACAAAGTTTTTACCTTCCCTGCCATTTATTATTCATGATCACAGTGTTTAAACTAATATTTTTAGTTTTGTGAGAAGAACGGCCTTTTCTACTCTCTATGAGAACACTTTTCTAATAGCCCATGTAGTTCGCTGAACGTTTTGACACTAGGTGTAGTGCAAGTGTATTCCACTGTCAGGGTGGTGCAAGGACTCGACGTTCAACCAAGTAGACGGAAAGCGGTGTTCAAGTTCAGAAGATTCAATAAATGCTTGTCTGCTGCTTTAAACGTTCATTTGATTCATTAGCACACACCACGTGACCATACACCACACATACACCGGTCCGGAAGATAATGCAAACAGTGCAGACACCAAATACACTACTTGACACCAAATCAACGAAGTAGACGACTCGGTGTTGCACCGTGTAACCAACTAGACGCTTCGGTCTAAAGAGAGTTAAAAAGTGCAGTCAAATAGACGGGGCTAATGTGTATGTCTTCTGCATTTTCCTTTACAACCTTTCTGAAGGTTTTTTTTTACGCCACCCTTTTAAATCACAAGTAACGATTTTAGACAAGTATATATTTCCCCGTATCCGTACATAAATGTCCATACGTGCCTAGGTACCCCCAAAATTTTAATTCAATCAACCAATCAATGTATGAAATAAATTCCTAATGAGTTGTAGTCAATGCTAAAGTCTTGAGTAATAGTTAAATTAAACTGCCAGCTAACTGAACCTGTTCGCAGGTGTAATGCACAAATTTGCTTTGAACAATCTTCAGCAAGTTCTCCAAACCTTCTCACCTAAAGCCTGCGACGATGATCGCAAGGGCAGGTGTACAGAAATGAACGGAAAGACGCTTCCAATAAATATAAGTTACCCGGGAAACATGAAGAACACACACGCGCTTCCCCACATGGTGTAAAAGTGTCTCCAAGCGTATTAACAATTGTTGAATATTCCACGGCGATAAATGACAACCTCTTAAACGTACGAGGTCTTCTCATGTGCTAAATGACCTCCGCCGCGGAACATTGTCATCCGTTACGTTCAAAACCGATGCTGGAAATTGCTTGCTCCGTCGCCATGGAAACAGGAGTTACGCTGATTCAAGAGCATGCTAGACGACGCGGCTCAAATGCGCCACGTTTCGGCGGTGGAGATTTTTCACGTGCGAATTGAAAAGCCAACAGGAGCGTGTGAGTTTCAACAATCGCTTCGGTCTCTGATTGAAAAGCCGCAGAGAACAGCCGCCGCCACCCACCCCCCTAAAAATCAATACGTAAGTCAATTTGAGCGTCGATCGTGCAGTTAAAAATAGGGCGACTGCAGCAAAGCGGTTGGGGAGGGTAAAAGCCCCCCTCCGCAAAATGCCCACGCCATCCTGATCCCGGGAAAAAAATGCCGGAAAATTGAGGCTCAAAATGCTCGCGTATTGGCGGACCTCATAAACAGTCCAAAAAATTGGGTTATAATCCCGTTTAGGGTTGCAGTTGAAGAACAGGAAAAAAATCCAAAAAACAAAAACAGTCTCTCCAACGGCCATATTAACAAGGGGCAGTGTAATCTTCGCTTTTCATTGGGATACGTTCATGTAGCGTGGGGTGTGGGCGGCGAAGGACGAGGGTGGGTATTGTATTACGGGGGCGAATTTTATGCGTGTATGGGTATTTGGCTTTCTGAATCTGTTGTGACACTGGTTCTATATCGCATTCCAGAAAACTCGACATTGGCTGGAAAATTGTGGAGAAATTATCCGTTACTAAACAAAACAATTATCACCACCTGTGTAAGAGTGGAATAGGTGCACGTAAATGCATGCGTTATCCGTTCGCACAGAAAACAAATTACCATCATCTATGTAATAGGGGGGAATGTACCGAAATGCATGCAGATCATTTTAACGTTTCAACAGCTTCATGGGGAGGTAACCTAAGATGCCCAAATGTCAATCTCCCTCTTCGTAGTACATCCCTAACTGCATTTTTCAGACTACGGGCAGTATAATCTTCTGTGGGTCTCATTATATTCAAGCCATATACGTTCGTGATTGTCTTTACATTATCTTCGATACCCGGAGGGGGAACATAGTGCCTTACCGTGGATAAAATTGACTTAAACACCAACTCAATCATCGGTTTTATCTTATCATCATTCATCCTCATCTTTGCGATTAGCCAAAAGTTGCCAAAGTAAAACAATAACAAATAAATAAATATCTGTTTCGTTGTTATATTTACTACCTCTTTAGGTAAATCGCGACGATGGTTGATGATTGCATAAAGTTACAAGCACATCCATGTTCCAATCTAGACTGGGTTCCATAACTGTCTTCTATAAAGCTAATTTAAATTTAAATAAAACAAATCAATATGCAAATCCATAGCATTATAGTGACTTTTTACGAATAAATATTATATTAATGATGTATTTCTGAACTTTAATAATTGATTCGAAGATCGTTCTCAGAGGAAAAAAAAATATTCGCAGGAGGTGAGGGTTGAAAAGGGTTCCACCGTCTACAATATGCAAGTATCTTTTTGCTACTTAAATATTACGAACCATTTATGCGTTTTTACTGGTATTATGGAGAGGGTATTTCGGGTACTTCTTGATATATACGGTCTCTTCAAGGTCGCGTCTGTTTGATAGTCACAAGTACATATATTTTTATTAAAATTTATGATGAAGTCATGAAGGGACAGGCACGAAGGGACATCCACGCCCAGGCCAGAACTCAAACGCGTGACTTTCTCTGGAGAGCCGGTAACTTGGCAACTGAAAGCACACTAACATGCAACAACATATACATTGCTACTTTTGTATGTTTAGCCGCGGTAGCTCAGAAGTTATGACGTCTGATGCGAAAGATCCGGATTCGATCCCCGGGCGGGGAAGAATCGGGATTTTTTCCACCTGTTCAAGCGGCTCCGGCGCCCACCAAGCGCCGCATAAAGTGGGTACCTGGAGGAAACTCTATGGGTTAAAGCCGGCCAGGTGCGTGGTGCTGATCACATCACCCCCAACTTCGGCCGTGATCAAGAAAGTGTGGGACCCTAACTCCACATCCTCTATACGCCTTCGCGGTGTGGTGCAAGGCACAGGAGAACACTTTACTAATTTTTCATTTCTATGTTTATGGTGCACTGGATATTATACGAGAAGAACTGAATGAACTGAAAATAAACAGCTATCCTGGTGAAACACTGTTCTGGAATCTTTCTGCATTGAAATCTGTCAACTGCTCTCCTAAAACAAGAAAGAGATCCTTGTGCAATTGTTGCCGAGGTTTTGCGGACTTGAGAAGCAACTTTCACTCCCAACTACAACGCTTCCTTCGCTCTCAGCGGCCTACACAAAATCCTTTTGGTGTGGCCATATTCTCCTCTCTCTGCGGTCTTTGTTCCCAAAAGCTACAGCTTCAATTGGTTAATTCCATTAGCTCCAGCGATTCTGGATCCCAGTTAACTCCTATGTTTTTCTCCAGCATAAAGCGAAATTGTCTCTCCAGGCAGTTCTTCCAGCGTTCGGCCCTTCCAATCTCGCTCATCTGGAGATATTTCGCTCTTGGATGATTCATCCTTTCTTGGAAGGCCTTGATATCCATCTGAGGGATGATTCTATTTCCCCCCCTCTTCCTCTCTGTGTACGAAATGGTAGCCAATGCTTGGCAAATTGAAATATACAAGATGTCTGCATTAAATGAACCGCAAATAATTAGATACTCGGATAATAATAAGGTGAATATGGTACAGCAGCGGGACCAAAATTCTAGGGCTGCTTGGGGGTGCGGAATTAAATTCAGGTGCTGCGATGTTGAAAACAAAGAAAACATGAAACATTTATGCAGGCATTAGTCACTACATCAAATATCAACGAACTCTTAGCAAGCTTTTATGAAAATAAGCGAATGAAAGTGAAAACTATATTCTGTCCCGTTATATCTGGAGCAAGGACACGCATAGCGGCAGGGAAGGGGAAATCGAATGGGCAGAGCGTAGCAGTACACATTGCTGCGAAGGCTGGTTATTGCAGTTGCTTTCCCCCTCCACGCACTCCCATTACCTCTCACGTTTTCATTGGGTGTTCATTGGTGGAGCCGTCTTGCGTCACTACTTGCGTAGAGACTTGTTTTCGTGCGTTTGCTACAGAGACACCGGGACAGGGTGTACTTCTATCTATCTTTATTTTTGCTTGCTTAGACCACAACAACCACAGGATTTGTAATTTGAAACGATCAAACTCTTCCAATGCAGGTGAATGATATATATCTTAGAAAAGAAGAAACCATTCTTAACAACAATGCTGACGAAAGAAAGATAACAGCCAATGTTCTTTGTAGACACTGCTGCTATATTGCTTTCATTTCAAAACTGCGCTTCAAGGTCACGGCATCGTCTCCCCACGCAGTCGCCTGTTCCCTTACAAACACAACCAACACACGCCTTCGATCGTGAATACTAAAAATTTCTTCGCCTTTCAAGCGTACATAGGCTAGCGCCATATATTGTGTTATAATAGCTTCTACCCAGGGTTCTTCGAGCTTCTCAATTATACCGAATATGACTCACCACAGATGCCAAATGGCGGCTCATGACGTCATCGTCGACTGTAAACCAACCATAAATAGCCAAAAACGTCTCCTCGTTAGTGAATAAAACGCATTAACTTCAAGTTCCCACGGCTGCATGAATCATACATGACTCATCCTCGCCTATAAGAAAATCATAAATTGGGCGAAAAGGGCGAAACTGGGCTCCATAATAGTATCTATTGTATGCAAATTGAAAACTAAGTTCCCACAAAAATATAAATCATCCACAACTCATATCCGGCTGTAACACATATAAAAAAAGCATAAATGGGGATGCAAAAGGCCGAAAACAGGATACACAATAGTATCTTTTGTACACTAATTGAAAACCATTAAGATCAGATTTGCACGGAAGCATACATCATCCATAACTCATATCCGGCTGTAACGCGTATGCAAAGTACAACCATAGGGTTAGATTAGGGTGAAAACGGGATATATAATAGTATCTATTGTGCACTAATTTGAAATTAATAAATCCAAGCTCCCACGTGCGCATGAGTTATCCATGACTCATCTTCCTCCCCCTCCCCTATACCCTCCTCTTGATTCAGGAACCAAGCGGCGCTTTTGTTTATTAATTAACATCAATTAATAACTAATTAAAAGGGTGGCTTGATTGGTTTCATCTCCAACATCATCTACTAGTAGGAATTTTACCTTAGAATGTAATAAGAATATAGTGGTATAATTCGTAAAATTTGGTAATTAAAGTAAGATTTTCAAAAGTAGAACATTTTGCTATATTTTTAGAAAACATAATTAATTATGCATATTATTTTTTTCCGTAAGATTGTAAGTGGGACCTTCATCCTGTGCACCCTTTCGCGCCACCTCCTTCACCTCCAAATGTTTGTATATGATCCCTAGTACCTAATATTAACTCAGGGTGTAATTGGGAAACGTTTCTTAGATGATGTGGATTTAATTTTGAGAGTAAGAATAATGAAATTATAGAACATAAAAATAGAGTATAATAAATTTATGATTACATCTAAGATTATAAAATAAATATAATACATAGAATCCAATAATGAGGTATAATATAATATTTAAGAATTTGATAGTAGAATATAAGAAATTAGAATAGTTATTACCAGTACTATGTGTTGAGCGATTACTGTTTATCAGGTATTCTATGCTTTGGAGGAATCTTTAAGGTTCCCTACTTAAATTATATTTGGGTTTTGTACTGTTGTTAGGCCTACTGTAATGATGGTTTCTAGTTGAAATTTTTAACTATTATTTTCTATACCTGGTACATGTATTTTGAATGCGTTTGATAATTTATGTAATAGGAAACTGTATTTAACACCATCAAAGGCCTTCGAAAAGTCAAAGTAAGAAGTTACTTCTAAAGCCGCTCCCTTATTATCTTGTCATAAACGATTTCACTATGAAATTATAAGTTAGTATGTTTATCTCCTACTTCTATTTGGCAAATTTGATATGGAATATGTTTCAAGTAAGTCAATTTATTTTTTTGGTTTTATACGGAGTTACAGCTTCAAGAAAAAACTCCCCGGCTTCGATAGCATTAAAAGTATTAATAAAGAGATAGTCTCCAGTGAAAAATGAACGCTCCAAAAAGAAATCCAATACGTCCTTCCAGTTTGCTGACGTTGGCATTTGAATACAAAATTCCTCCGAAGGATTGCGAAGTGGGATCAAGGGAAGATAGAAGAGGAGAACGAAGAGTAGATGAAAACGGAAGAAGATGAAGATTGAGAGATGTAAGAGGGATGACTTGCCTGTTCCATTTTATTATCTTCCTTCACTCATGTATCTGTCTCACCCTTGCCTTGAGAAGAGGACGATCAATCACGTCCCAGAACAAAAACTGATACTCCGGGATTATCGGACGAGGCCTGACAAGAAAAAATAGTCCGCGATTCTTTGCTCTGCTCTCTTCCGAGTTAAAAGTTGGTAAGAAATTGAGCGGTTCTCAGTTGCTCGCCTTCTACGAATTGGGCATTAGACTTTTCTCTTTCTCGCTTTTCTTCTTTTGTGTGTTATTTCAAGAAACGTGCAACAGATGCCGACCTAAGACAGCGTCAATAAAATTTGGAAGTTTCATTCCGAGAAAAGTTAAAGGAACGGCGGGACCAATTAACTCCCCTTCGGAGAAAGATTTTCAGTGTTGGAATCGGTTTGGATGGATCACTGAAGTAAACGGGAAATCTGTAAAGTTAAAATCTGTAAACATGTTTTAAATGTGTGCTAGACAATCCTTATGTTATGTCCTCATTGTCATCGTAATGCCACATATAATTACTTTAATTAACATGATGTACAAGATTAACCTCCGGTGTTTCGACGCAATGTTAAAAATCAGAACATAAAGTTATGACAATCCAGTCCTTGTACTTGGTGCCATATAAGCTCACGTTTGTGTGGTTTCTTCTTGTTAGTCATGCTTGGCGGCGCTGTCGTTGCTTTTGTGAAAATTGCGTCTTCTGAAGAGAAAGTACACGCTGTGGTATTGTTTCCCGAGTCAAAATCAATTGTTACGGTGGAGCGTAAGTTTCGGCGTGTTTTAAACAAAACGCCGCCAACGGGCAAGAGCATCAGGGCATGGTACAGAAGTTTTCTTGAAACGGGGAGAGTGTTGAAGAAGCCAGGAGAAGGAACGCCACTTTTCCAGACCGTTCGATCGGGCGAGGGGTCCCTATCCCCTGGCCACCACGTAGCCCAGATATTATCACTCCTCTGGACATCTTCCTCTGGGGGTAAGTTTACTCAACGTATGTGCCAAACGTGAATGGTTCGCGTGACTCAATTGATGCTGCCATTGATACCATCCCTGATGACGTGCTGCAGCTCAAAGTGGAATACCGGCTGGGCATTCTTCGTGTCACTAATGGTGCTCACATAGAAGTGTGGTAATTTCCTAAAGAAACTTTTTGAGTTGCTCTTTGCAATAAAATTACCAAAAGATGTGAAGGTGTGTTCGTGTGTACATTTCAACAGATATGAAATACCTCAGAAGAGTGGGAGGAAAACCCAGACGAGATAAAATCAGGAACACTAAAATCAGGGAACAGCTATGTACAAGTAGAATCAATTGAAGAGATAATAGAGAAGAGCACTGGGCTGGTATGGCAACGTCATGAGAATGGGAGAAGAAAGAGAACCGAAACAAGTAATGGAAGCGAGAACAGAAGGAAGGCCTCGGATAGAATGGGAACAATACCTGTCAAGAGATGGCTGCTAAAAGAGTGAAGACCCTAATGGAACTTTAGAGAATGGCACAAGATAGGAGGAGTTTGAGTAGATGGCTGAAGGACCCCGACGACTAACAGCACTAAAGGGAAGAAGTAAGTAAGTAAGTAAGTAAGTTATCGTTTTAATGTCCCATAACTTCAATACCATGGAGGTACATCGTGTACACCCTGTATAATATCCTATTTTTATTTTTGTTATTTTATCTCGCTCTTTACAACGCGAATAAACATGGCGATGAATGAAGAAATGTATGATGGCACAAACACAATGATCAGTCTCCTACGGCCTAACGGGACGCCGTCCGTTCCTCGGGGATGTAGTCGACGGTAACGCAGGTATACGCAGAATACCCCCTGGTTAACCTTACTCGTTAGCGCATACCTTCTTTTACAATGTGTATACATGTCTACTTACGTTTCGTTTATATTTGAGTTCTAAGTTTTATATGTAACTGTTTGTTTAATCTCTGTACTGAATCATCTTATGCAGATGTCGCCCTCTTATTTGATGCACGTTTTCTAACCTGGTATTGAATCATCTGCGTAGTTGTTGATCTCGAGGAAAAACACCTTGATAGGAAATGTTGGGTTTCGGCCTCTGAAACGGACGTTGCTAGATACGTCAATAAGGGCTTTTCACCCTTAAAAAAGGGGTAAGTTCTCCTTCATGGAAAAAAATTATGTCAGTGAGTGAGAGGTTGGATTGGTGCTGGATAATGATAAAACATGTTAAGTTGCCGATCTCCTTTGCCAGATGGACGACGCCAGGGTTTCCGGGTTCGAATCACGTCCTGGACAAAGGTGTCCTTTGTGAGTGTCCCTTCATCAATTTCGTCATGCCAGTATTCATCCTCACCATCGCGATTATCTAAAAGTGCAGAAAGGAGAAGTGAATTAAATAAATCAAACTACAAAACTACCGTAACGGCATAGTTGTGTTTAGAACAGATTTGTCGAATATTCCCATTTTCTGATATGCATTGTACGTAAAGTCAAAAACTGATAAATGCTACAACAATGAATGCCCCAACGCCTGTGACTGCCTGGTCCATTCTTCTACATTAGTTACATCGTGTTTATTTGTTGATTCTATTTTTATGTAATATATTCTTTGAAATTGTCTCCACGGTACACACTATATCCTGAACGGTAAAAAAACTAAAATACATACGCGTGTTTGCACATTGAGAATACGTGTCACATATTAACATTGGATGTTAAGAAAAGGACAGAATATAATTGTCAATAATATTTCGTATTTTAACATTATGATATTTAATCGAAAAACACTTGACACATTACTCACTGACTCCTGGCACCACGATTCCTCTGTCAACGTTAAAAATGTGACATATTAAAGATTATCTTATAATTGAAAACTGTCGAAACCCTGTTGACGGAAATCGTTCGCGTTTCAATAATTCAGCCGCCTTCGGCGATGTTGTGGTTATTGCGTCCTGCCCATAAACGTACCGTAATATTGGATATTGAGCGATTAATGGTGGTTCATGTGCGTGGATCCGGAAGAACGCACACAGAGATTGCCATATGCCCCAGGACGAAAAATATCCAAAAACGCAAATCAAAGAATCAACATCCTTGAGGTCGTTTAATTTACTCAATAACATTTCTAGCTTTCTCAGTTAGTTTCCAATTTTAGTGCCTTTATCCCCTTCAAAAGGAGAAGGATAATTAACACTAAAAATTACTATTCTGCTACACAATATACCGAGAAAACGCATAATAGATGACGGAAATGTTTATTTAGAGGACCTCCCGATGGCGCAGTGGTGGTGTCGTCGCCTTGTAGTCAATGGGTCCCGGGTTCGATACCCGGTGGAGGCACATAGTTGTTCGGATCCCACTTTAAACTATATGTCCAGTCCCGATTAGCTTTACTGTTATTAAGTGGACTTAAAATACCAACGCAATCAATCAATTTATTTAGAAAGCAGTAATCGTTAGGTGTGCAATCCTGTTAGCAAATTAACTGATAATTGATGTTTTGATTTATTTTGATTTGAATTTGATTTTTTAATCTTTCTTTTTAAGTTCACTTTTATGCACAGATAGGCTAATCAGGACTGGACCTACACTTTAAAGAGGGACCTGAAGTACTATGTGCGATTTTGATTTAATTTGACATGGTTCATTTTACTTCGCTTCTCTGCCACGTTTGCCTACTCGCGAAGATGAGGATGAGTGATGATATAATGAAATTGATTAAATGACACTGACAAAGAACACGCATTCTCAGACCGGGAGCACTGGAGCGCGCCGTGCTAATCACATAGGTCGGCAATTTATGTTCTTATATGCAACACTACATGTAAAAAAAATCGATTTCATAAATATAACATGAGGCAATAAATTAAGCTGCTTAAAATACGTGGGAATTCTATAGAATTCACTGAAAAACTTTTGATATATTTTTCATTTACCTTCTAAATATATTTTTCTATCAAGCCCTTGAGACGAAGGCCACCTCCCTCAGTCGCCGCGGATGCTGCAGAGTCGTTAGATATGCTACTGAATAGAACCATAGTTTAATTAAGTATGCTGTACTCCATAATATTAAATTATTAGTAATACTGACCTCTTGTGTATCGTTGGTTAATTCGTACACCATACATGTGGCATAATGAACGGAAATGAAGCAAAGCAAATCGAATCAAAACATTAGGAAGTGTTACAAATGGATTGGAATAGATTTTGAGGCAATTGATTTTTCTTTTAGTACTTCACACGGTTTACTACATGTTCTACATGACTTTTACATATTCTACGTATTTTACACAATCCGTGTGACTATAGAGCAGTGGATATCAACCTTCGTGAGCCCAAGGCTAGGTACATTCGTTTCTTTTAAAAGGCAATGTCCCAGTTCCAAAATGGCTTTTAGAGACCATCTTTTCAGGTAGTTGCCAGCTCGGGCTGCAAGTCATTTCACATTTATGGCCCCAAATCGAGAAAGGCAGCACGGTTGTAATACAAATTTCGAGGCTGCACATTCTCTTCTTAGCGGCTTTGATTTCTCACCAGCAGTGGCGAGAAAAAATATCCTCTTAACGCTGGTGAACCCTGGTCATCTTTCCAGGTGGATGCCATGTCGGGCTGCAAGTCGCAAACTTCAGGTGAACCTGCCTTGGACCGGTACAATTGACGCCAGATCTAGACGGGGTAACGATAGTATAAGTCGGAGACGGATTTCTTAAAATTTACAGAAGAACAGACGAGAAAGTACTTACGGAATTGCGTTCTTGAGGACTTTCTGAAGCCGGGGAAATTGTTTTTTAGAATCGTGCAACGTATTTTGCCTGTAAATAAGGTATTTTTCGTCAATCATGTATCTCCGTTGTACGATAGCTCGTGCCGCCATTACCGTCGACTACGTGAATCAAATGTTCCGTGCGTTCGGTTATGTAACCCCCTCATGGTGTAGCAACCACGCGGAAGTTTGACAAGATGACGTGTGAGCGGTTTTTTTTTCAATGTAAGGTAAGACTCTAGTTTACGTCCTTTTCCTAAGGAATACGTGTCATATATCGTTGGAAAGCTTATTTTATAAAGAATTCAACAACGTAAATCCCAAAGCGAGCAAAAATTTCCTGAAGGAGTAAATCGAGAAAAACCGATGTCCGGATATGTTCAATTGAACGTACTGAGGAATTTTTTAGATGATGAAGCACACATTTAGGGGTGAAATAAGTGCTAACGGAACCTAACTTAACAGGCCTAACCTAACCTCGTACGCATACCTCGACCCCGTGAATGGATAGTGGGGCTATCGTGAACAGAAAGTGTAAAAAGAAAAAGGTACTTACCCGAAGAGATGCCGGGTGCCGCACCACGAAAACAAAGAAGCAATCACCATGCAGATAAGGACGTAAAGTAGAGTCTAGCCTCAATTTTCGCTTAAAAACCTTTTGTGAATAGTTTGTGCGGCATTTATCGGTTCATAAGTTTTGAAACACTGCACATCAGCTGACGATACTGGATATCAGCTGACGATAGAAAACGTGAGTCAAAATTTGCCCGCCGAATTAGCAACGACCAATAAATGATTATAATGTTAAAAATAAAGCTTTTTTCATGGAAAAAAAGTGATCCCCAGCTTGAAAAATCTTCCGCTATGCATATGAAGTAAGTAGCAATGATTTTTATTTGAAAACAAACGAGTTTAATGTGTCTCCGGCTTATACTACTGTTACCCTAGACGGTTGAGAAGCACTGCTGTAGGAATTGTGACAAATATTAAAAAAGAACAAAAAAAAAACAACTAATGAAACACTCTCTTGCCTTTAAACCTGGGGCAGACATTATTTTCTAACATCATATTTTATTGATGAAATGAGAAAACTCTCTCAGAACGAAACAGCCGCTGTCGGTATCTACTTTCACGTTCATTCCATTTCCATGTTCGTGATCCTCTGTCTACATTTCTCTCCGGTATTGGAGAAAGTAAACACAATTCCACAAACGCTGATTCGTTTCGCACCAACGAGTCTAGAAACTCAATGCTCACATAGTGATATTTCATCCTTTGGTATCTGAAATGCAAGTTTTCATTCAGTTCATGAAATCCAACTCGTGAATTCTTTATCAGTAAGGCAAGTGTTGAAAACCAACTCCATTAACTTTTCCAGAGATATCGACACATTTATTTGGACACTCCTACCTCTTACCTTGCACTATTATAAAATAGTTGCAATAAAAATGAACTCATTTTATACGTAGCAATTACGTTATCTTTTTAATGAAGTAACTCACCGGGCAATTCTACGGTGAGGGACATACTTTCGAAGTATAGGTCACAGATGTCACTTGACACACACATTACTTCACATGGAGTATCCAAATCACTTCACGGAAACTTGTTTCTAAAATTATTGGAACATTTCTCTATTTTATTGTTATTCAAAAGATAACATAGTAATTTCGGTATTTATTAAGAACTTTTTTGGATTAAACTCAAATCAAGTTGTGTAAAATATAATCAAGTTTATTTTTCATTAATTTTAAAGTCAGTTAACGTAGAGATCGGTTAGGTCATCGAACTATCCAGTCTAACTATTGCCTCTCTTTGGAGGAGCAGGAAAATGTTTATAGTATCCTTGCCTTGACTCATTTCACCCAACAGGTCGTTAGGTGCCGGGGCTTGGCCCGAGTTGATAGCTTCCTGGAGATGAGGCCTGCTCGAAAAAGGTTTATAGAATTAGTTTCCACGAATAAAATCGCAATATACATGGTAGAAAGAGCGAGAGAGAGAGCAATATTTGCTATAGTATCTTTGTATGAACATTCTACATATATATATATACACACTCACGAAACTTTTATGTAAAAAAATCTCTTTGGCCATCACAGCTTACAGTAACTAAGAAAATGGATTACGAAATATCTACAAGTCGAGTAGTTGGTTAGAACAACGGAATTTTACAGGCTTGTCATAGCGTCGATCCCCACCATCGGTAAAAATAAATTTGTTCACCTGAAGACGAGGTACTCTCTCAAAATGCCATGTTCAGAAAGTATATCTGAAAGCTCTAGACAGTTGGTAATGTTCAATTGAATTTGCACACTAATACACAACTGTTGTCACTAACATTCAGAGTTATTAATACGTCATTACACCTCCAAGATGTGTATACGGCCATTGCTGAGTTGATGTGATCAGCACAACTTCAGGGTTACCCTAAGTTACCCATTTTTTAGAGACTGGGTGAAAACCGCTTCAAGCTTGAATAATTTCTAGCTGAAATTAGCCAGTCTGATCTCCTGAATGACAGTCAGACACCCTGCAATGTGTCTCTAGTTACTACAAATAATGAGACGTAATCTAATCTAGTTAGAGATAGATGGCGCTGAACTACTTATTACGAAAATGCACCTACAATTTGTGTATCATCTAAAATTTTAAAGTAAACAAAAATTATTAATATACTCATTACATATTATTATTAAGACAGTAGTTCATGACGCAAACGGCACACGATCATTTTTAAAAAAGGGAAACAAAAGACAATCTCTTGTAACAAAGCATCTGATCTTCTCTTTCATAAATGATACAGAGTCGACACTAGCGCCACTGGATCTAGGTCAAGGATACAGATATATGGGTGGAGCATTACCTTTGGAATAATTTTCGAACTCACTCTGTTTTGTTCAGCACGGCGAGTTCAGCAACTACAAGCTTGGTGAGCGCGAAAGTTAAACTCACAACATTTGCTACATCATTGACCCGGTCGTGCCCACAGCTATCGAGCACAATTTGTAGATGAGTGCGGAAAGTAGAAAGGCCCAGCTGTGACCAGCCGCGAAGGTTCTCATGTTTCGAACTTTACCCTTGCAGATACTTCCTGGGAGGGAACCCGTAGTTACAACTGGTGCCGATGTTAACCCCTAAGAACCTCCCCCAACCCCTTCAAACCCTGCAACCTCTCTCTGTAGCGGTTGTGTGCGAACTTGTGGTACAAGGCGTGCTTCCGGGGGGTCTTGGTTTACGGGTTTATCTCGCCCAGAGCTCTTGGGAAAGGCGAAAAAAAAGAGAATCTCTGGTTTCGATTCTCCATTTCCAGCATCGTCCTTTCTGCTTCGGTTCCGGACGAAAACGAAGACGAATATCATAACCTGACCCATTTCCAGCCTAATTAACCTCTCCTCTCTCTCTCTCCTACGCAAAAGTTAAGCCACAATTTCTGGTATCGATTCCCATGATTTGAAGTAATGACGTAGACAAACCAGCCACTAACGAGCGATAGCGCATTGTAAGTAAACACAGTGAAATTATTTTTGCTTCATTTTGCATATTTGTTAACTTGGAGTCTTAACAAAATAGTACCGGCTGGCGTAAACAATAACATTTTAATAAGCAGTGGAACGAAGCAATAACTAGGGTACCACCATCTTGTTTTATTTGCTTTTGACCCTCATGATGGAATCGGGGCAGTAGAACATACCTTATGCATCGAAGATCGAGAATACGAATTTTATATGTGCAGTTCAGAGTAGTTCTAATATTTTATTTGTTTCATTTCATTTTTGTAATTTAGCTTCTCCTTTCTGCAACTTTTGGATAATCGCACCAATGAGGAGCACCTGGTGTCCTTGCGCTTTGTGCTGACCACTAGGCCACTTTTACCCCCTCCCCCCGGTACTCATTTATTGGAGACTGGGTAAACCGAAGATCCTCTCGATATTGTTGGAAATATTTCCACCTGAAATCCAGCACCTCCCACGTACCAGTTGGAAGCCCTGCCGATAGGTACCAACTCAGCTTTTATACACACACACACACAGACAGATAGACAGACATGAAATTTTACATAATAGCTGCTTTCAAAGAGGTACTTGGAGATTTTCAAACTTAGAAATATTTATGTTGTCTCCCGTCAAATCTAGCTGGAGATTGAATTTACTTACCATTGTGAGAGGTTCCATTAATTGCTTCTGTAAAGCCTAAGTAGGATGTGATTGTATTTGCAACGAAACTAACACTCATTTAGGGATGCGATACACAAATGATGTGTGAAATGGACAGACAAAGTGATGGAAAGAGTTCGAAGGACAATGCTGGAAGTGATGAAGAAAAGGAAAGATATCGGTTAGGACACTGGGTAAGAAGAAACTGCTCGGTAAACTATTTGCTAGAGGGACTGGTAAACAGGGAAAGGGTCCTTGGAAGGATACGATTGCTGAAAGATAATTTTAAATTTAGCCTGTTCTACACTGTCATGAACTTCAAGTCCCAAGAATAGAAAGCGTGCAGGTTGCGATGAAAAAGTGTCTATCAAGGCAGAGAATGATACAATAATAAACGTGTGTGTGTGTAGTCACAAAAGGAAAAATTTAGTAAAAAATCACCAGATGGAGTACCTTACGAGAGTAATATAGAAAAACGTAGATACTGGAAATGAAACAAAAATACTTGCAATAATTTTCCATTTACATCTTATAATTCATTACATTATAATAATGCAGAAAGGTTACTTCCTCCATTCACCCCCAGACAGAGAAATGTAAAAACCCTCGATATCCCAGATTCTAATGTTAAATCTTCAGTAATAAATACATTTAATATTCTATGACAAATATTATCTGTATCTCATTCAACTTAGTAGAAAGTTCACTGATAACCATAATATGTTTTTGTTTTTATATACTGTGTTAAGTAATAGAACATAACGTAATAACCACACATAATAAACATTATATATAATATCTATTGTATTATATATTGCGTCGTTATTCACTCGCATTTACACATTTTGAAAAATATTACATTGTTATATGGATATGCATAATATAATACATAAACCAATACATATTAGTATTGATAAACGAAGTACAGAGTAGTACAGCAAGTCCAATTGAAAACCTCCTATCTATTCTTCTCCATTCTCTTCTTCTTTGTTGTTTCTTGAACTTTGTGAAATGTTCAGTGAAAACGATAATAAGATTTTTAGTATTTATTTTTTATATTTATATACTGCGTTATATAATAGTACATAATGTAATAATAATATGTAATTAAAATATATATAATACATAAAAGTAGTGTAAGTTAAGCGCTTCAAAATAATACTTGGTACGAGTGCTTTTTTAGCCTCTTTTTTTATCAATTGAATATCAGTTTTTGACATATATTGACAATTTTTTGTCGATGTCTTAGCGCTTAGCGATGTTTTAGCAAAGTTTCCCTTTTTTCCCACTCATACTTGGTACGAATGACACGATCTTACGTGATATAACTTAACCTATTCATTTTTTTTCGTGCTAAACTACACGAGAGCCTCTACATGCTTTGACCTACTTGTAGTAGACCCAAATAGACAGTTCTGCAACCGAAAGTGAGGCTCGAAGTGAGGCTCGGTGAGACTCGATTTAATGGTTTGCTCTTGTAAGGCATAAACCTCATTTTCTCGCAGTGTTGCCAACACCTTACTCGATATAAAATCACCAAGGTTTTTTTTCTTGGTCTAACCAATGTTATTGAACTGCGTCGTCACGTCCAAACCCGCATGACTTCCGGACACTATTGGTTCTATTCATACTTTTTCTTACGTATAGGTGTACATGATGAATCCCCAAACAGATTTTTCCTAAGTCTTACTGTTTCCAAGATAATTCCACTTCCGGTCGCCATTTTGGATTTCTGAGCATAGGTTCTATTCATACTTTTTTGTCACGTATAGGTGTACATGATGAATCTGCAAACAGATTTTTCTAAGTCTTACAGTTTCCAAGATAACCCCACTTCCGGTCGCCATTTTGGATTTCCGAACATAGGTTCTATTCATATTTTACTCACATATAGGTGTACATGATGAATCCGCAAACAGATTTTTCCTAATTCTTACCGTTTCCAAGATAACCCCACTTCCGGTCGCCATTTTCGATTTCCGAACATAGGTTCTATTCACATTTTTCTCACATATAGGTGTACATGATGAATCCGCAAACAGATTTTTCCTAAGTCTTACCGTTTCCAAGATAACCCCACTTCCGGTCGCCATTTTGGATTTCCGAGCATAGGTTCTATTCATATTTTACTCACATATAGGCGTACATGATGAATCACCAAACAGATTTTTCCTAAGTCTTACCGTTTCCAAGATAACCCCACTTCCGGTCGCCATTTTGGATTTCCGAACATAAGTTCTATTCATACTTTTTCTCACGTATAGGTGTACGTGACGAATCCGTAAACAGATTTTTCCTAAGTCTTACCGTTTCCAAGATAACCCCACTTCCGGTCGCTATTTTCGATTTCCGAACATAGGTTAAGTAGATAGTAAATGTGATTCCCACCGCAACTCTGATTTCTTGACTCCACGACCACCAAAACCACAAAAACTCACTTTCTCTCCACGTTCCGCGCCTCATTTATTGCGCTGACGATGTTTCACGGCGCAGAAAAGCAGTGATGAGTGAAATTCACTCTCTCATCCTCTCATCCTTTGAAGGATGAATGCACCTTATCGTAATTTTCCAAGTCCGGGACCAATGTTTATATATCGTGACCTTTGTAAACCTCTCTCGGGGGGGAACGATGTGCCACACGCTCGCGCGCGTGCCTCTCATTATTTCCGTATTGTGACGCAAACAAACAAATAATAACATAGGATCCCTGGCCCCTATAACCTCGCCAGGGTGCGTGGTGCCCCAACCAAAAAAAAAAAAGTTCTAACGGCTGCGGTTAGATAACCACATACCTCTGTAGAGTTTCACGTGTTTTTTTTTCTCAAAAATCCTATGGGACACCTCTGTTTATCAAAAATTCGAGATATTTGCAATTTAACGCAGGACTTAGAAAATTTTCGATTGATGAAAAAAATTGGTTCTATGACGACCTATGTTTATTTTGGTATGGGAGGACAGAGGACACCGAGACTCGACCGACGCACTAAACCCGACCTCTCTACGACTATTCGTTCAAAAGTTACGAGTGATCAAAGTTTTTGGGAGGGGGTGGGCTAACTTCTTACCCCTTGACCCCAGGACCACCAAAACTTGGTACACGTATTCTACACCTCCAAAATCGACAGGGGCAATCTAACGATGCCGTATGGGGGTGTTTTTCGATATATTTTTTCGATAACTCTTACCATTTTCGAGATATTTGCAATTTAAGATTTTTTTAACGCTGGACTTAGAAAATTTTCGATATATTTTTTTTTTTTTGGTCCATGACGACCTATGTTTATTTTGGTATGGGAGGACAGAGGACACCGAGACTCGACCGACACACTAAACCCAACCTCTCTACGCGTAATCTACGTCACCAAAAAAAAGGTTAAAGGTTCCAAATAACAATAGTTAGAGTTTCCCCAATCTAGTAAAGTGGATTGGTTGAAATCTCCAAGGCGTATTTTGCATTTTTTTTCAAATATGAACACGTTAAAACTGAACTGTCTCGGATTTTTGAGTTTTGTATTCGCCCTAAGAAAATTCTATATAAAATAACATACCTGAAAATTATATTCACAGTAGATTGTTTTTTTTTTTTTAGTTTTGTAATCACCTCAAGAAATTCTATATAAAATAACATACCTGAAAATTGTATTCACAGTAGATTGAATTCTTCAGTTTTTGTATTCGCACACAAGAAATTCTATATAAATAACATACCTGAAATTCTATTTACAGTAGATTGAATTTTTGAGTTTTGTAATCACTCCAAGAAATTCTATATAAAATAACATACCTGAAAATTGTATCGCTATATACTAGACTTTTTGATTTCTGTGATTTTGGAGAAAGCAATGGCATCCACCACCAGTTTCAATCATAAAAATGATAAAACTGAATGTGTTACTTGCGAAAAATTAATATCTAAAACTAATATTAGCAAGCACAGGGCAAGATGTAGCGAAACAGGTTCGAGAATTAATCGTTCCTTACCTTCTAAGCCCAGTGCTCGATGCGGAAAAATGATCAGCATTGCAAATTTAAGTAAACACCTCAAAATTTGCAAACCATCGACCGGACAAGCATCGAAAAGGAAAATCGATAATTCAGAAACGGAAGCTTCCACTTCTAAGCAAATTAAATTATCCAATGAACGCAAACCAATTAGATCTGCATTCAACAACCAACTCTACGGATTTTTCAATTAAGTCAGAACCAGGCCGCGAAATCCTTAGTTTCTTGGACGAAACGAAAACATCTGTACTAAATATTTTGAAAGATAAACTTGAAAACAACTCTATAAAAGTATATGTTGTTCTGTTTTCTGAATACGAGAAAGTTGATGGCACAACGAGTATTTTTTATCATCGTACAAAATACCAGACTTTTTATTTTGCTGACGTCGAAAATTTAGACAACTTCTATTATAAAGTTTCCAACTAGCTGGTTAAGAAACATGACGATTTCGAGGCTAAAGGGTCGGGATGGTCTCTATGTGGAAGTCCTCACACGTTAACTGTTTACGTGAACCAATTCTCGCCTCTTCGCGCTTCCAGCTACGTTCCTCTTCCACCGAACATTCAACACAAGAGGGCTGTGTTAAATATACAGAACAGCGATAACAAATGTTTCCTTTGGTGTATATTGGCTGCACTGCATCCTGTTTATTGCAAAAATAATCCACAGTGGGTTGGACATTACAAACAATACGAGTCCGAGTTTGAAAGTGTAATGTCTGACATTGAATACCCGGTGACATTGTCGGATATAACAAAGTTCGAAAATCGTGCAGGAAAACGCATCGCTATTAATGTATATTCCTTCACGTCAGATAAATATCTCGTGCATCCCGTCAGGATAAGCGATATCGACGATGACGATGCTCGTGTAATAAATCTTCTTCTAATTTCAAACGAGGATGTTCATCACTACACGCTAATTCGTTCTCTATCACGTTTGGTCAGAAGTCAAACTACCAAGTATAAACATTGCATCGAAGTTTGCCCGAGATGCCTAACCACGTTCGACGATCAAAAACAACTCAATTACCGAAAATACACCGGACGTCAAATTGCTATCGATAAACTTGCCGAACATAAAATTTATTGCGGTGACAACAGACCGGCTAGAATGTTGATGCCCGAAACGAACGAAGTCGAAGAATTCAAAATGCACAAGGCATTGTTGGAACATCCCGCAATCATCGTCGCAGATTTCGAGTCTTTCCTCAAACCACTCTCATACTGCGAACCGGATCCTGAAATTTCCTCCACAACGCCGTACCAGCTTCATCAACCTAATAGTTTCGGCTATGTTGTTGTGCGACGTGATAAAATAAATGAAGCATATATATACCGCGGGCAAAATGTAATCGAACAATTCCTGGAAAAAATGGTGGAGGAGGTTGAGGTAATTGGTAGCGTACTGCGTACATCAAAACCGATGGCACCTTTAACTGAAAATGAACTTCAAAATTACAATTCCACTGAGGTGTGTCCGGTATGTGATCAAAGTTTCACTGATGAGAACAAAAAAATATTCCACCACGATCATTTCAGCGGAAACTACATAGGTGGAATTTGCAACACGTGCAATCTTAAAATCCAGAAACCTAAATTCATCCCCATATTCTTTCACAACGGAAGCGGATATGATTTTCACCACCTGGTGAGACATCTTGGCTACGATCCGAAACGTATAGGTGTCTTGGCCGAGAATGAAGAACGCTACATTAGTCTCAGCAAGCAAGTGTCGATTCCGGGAACGAAAAATACAATCGAGATGCGCTTCCTGGATTCGTATTGATTTCTCTCTGCAAGTCTGGATGCTTTAGCGAACAAACTCAACGACGATCAATTTAAAATAACTAGAGCTAGTTTTCCCAACGTAGACATAGAACTCGTTAGACGTAAAGGGGTTTATCCTTACGAATATGTTAGTGATGGTTCTAAATTTAACGACGACGCTCTTCCACCTCCAAGAGAATTTTACAGCAGACTCAGAGAGAAAGGAATCACGGACGAAGAATACCAACACGCGCAACTCATGTGGGAGAAATTAGAATGTAGGACACTCGAAGACTACCACTACGCATACTTAAAATTAGACGTGACGATACTCGCGGATGTTTTTCAAGCGTTCAGGAAAACGGCAACGAATATTTACAAATTAGATCCAGCGTATTTCTACAGTCTACCGGGATTAGCGTGGTCGGCAATGTTATTCCAGACAAAGGTCAAGCTGGAACTGATATCGGACGTTGACATATTGCTATTTATCGAAAGAGGGATACGAGGTGGAATGGTGCAATGCGTACAGAGACATGCAAAGCTAATAACGTACACATGAAAGAAGATTACGATTCAAATCGAGCATCGAATTTCATCTTCTACGCCGACGTTAATAATCTCTACGGACATGCCATGGTTCAGAAACTTCCTTACGGGGGATTCGAATGGTTAGATCCCACTTCGATAGACATTATTCATTTCGACGATAGCGAGTGTGGTTTCTTCGCAGAGGTAGATCTCCAATTCTCCGACCATCTGCACCACACGTTTTCGGATTTGCCTCCGACTCCCGAAATCAAATGTCCACCCGACTCGGTTCAAGACAAGCTTTTGTTAACATTGGACCCTAAACAGAGATACGTCGTCCACTACAAGAATCTCCGGTTTTTGATTGGGAAGGGTGTTCAGATAGTAAATGTTAGAAGAATACTAAAGTTTAAACATTCCACGTGGTTAAGACCTTACATAGAAACTAACACACAACATAGAACAGCTGCCACTTCCGATTTAGACAAGGACTTCTTTAAATTAATGAACAATGCGGTGTACGGAAAGACCATGGAGAATGTTAGAAAGCACGTAGACGTGAAATTAATTTCCGATAAGAATAAATGTCGGAAGTGGATAGCCGATCCTAGATTCAAGTCGAGAAAAATTTACAACGAGAATTTGGCACTTTTCAATCTAGATATAAAATTGATGAAATTCAGAAAACCAATTTACGTTGGCGCAACGGTTCTCGACTTGTCGAAACTTTACATGTTCGAATTTTATTATGACGTGATGAAACCCTTCTACAATGATAAAATATCACTTTTGTACACGGACACCGACAGCTTTATTTACAGCATACAAACACCTAACCTATACGAAGACATAAAAAATCCTTCCATGCTTGAGTATTTCGATACTTCTGCGTATCCTCAACCCAACAGATTTGGAATTCCATCTCGTAACAAAAAGTCCTAGGTAAACTGAAAGATGAATGTAACGGTGATATTATTGTCGAGTTCGCGGGTTTGCGTTCGAAGATGTATGCCATGAGAACAGAGAGTAGCGTCACGAAGAAAGCAAAAAGTGTGGGCAAAAATTCGGTGGAGAACAAACTCACCTTCCAGGATTACATCGATTGCCTTTACTCACAATCGACGATACTAAGTATAGAACAAAGAATCCAAAGCGTAGACCACGTGATTACAACAAACAAAGTTAGGAAAGTAGCATTAGATCCGCATGACGATAAAAGATGCATTTTGTCTTGTGGAATCCACACGTTGCCTTGGGGACACTATCGTTTAGAAATTAGTAAAAATTGTAGGCAATGCAAATGAAAAAATAAACTTAAATAACTATAACTAAAATAAAAAAAATCTTTAACTGTCTCAAATTATCACATACTCAATAAATAACTAGCAAGGACAATGAATCTCTTTGGTTTCCGAAAGCAAACAATGGAGACTGTACACCGCACGGCAGATCATGAATTTCTACCTTCCATGTTATCTAAACTCAACGGCCTGTTGATCAATCAATTTTCGGAACGCTGCTCTTCTTGCTGGAACAGTGACGATTTCGGATTCGCGACTATCGACATGACGAGGAAACCCAACGACGGAAAATACAGAAACAAAATCAACGACTTTCTAAACGTTGCAACGTTGTGAGAAACGTTTCTCGAAAATTTTCTAAGTCCTGCGTTAAATTGCAAATATCTCGAATTTTTGATAAACAGAGGTGTCCCATAGGATTTTTGAGAAAAGAAAACACGTGAAACTCTACAGAGGTATGTGGTTATCTAACCGCAGCCGTTAGAACTTTTTTTTTTTTTTTGGTTGGGGCACCACGCACCCTGGCGAGGTTATAGGGGCCATGGATCCTATGTTATTATTTGTTTGTTTGCGTCACAATACGGAAATAATGAGAGGCACGCGCGCGCGCGTGTGGCACATCGTTCCCCCCCGAGAGAGGTTTACAAAGGTCACGATATATAAACATTGGTCCCGGACTTGGAAAATTACGATAAGGTGCATTCATCCTTCAAAGGATGAGAGGATGAGAGAGTGAATTTCACTCATCACTGCTTTTCTGCGCCGTGAAACATCGTCAGCGCAATAAATGAGGCGCGGAACGTGGAGAGAAAGTGAGTTTTTGTGGTTTTGGTGGTCGTGGAGTCAAGAAATCAGAGTTGCGGTGGGAATCACATTTACTATCTACTTAACCTATGTTCGGAAATCGAAAATAGCGACCGGAAGTGGGGTTATCTTGGAAACGGTAAGACTTAGGAAAAATCTGTTTGCGGATTCGTCACGTACACCTATACGTGAGAAAAAGTATGAATAGAACTTATGTTCGGAAATCCAAAATGGCGACCGGAAGTGGGGTTATCTTGGAAACGGTAAGACTTAGGAAAAATCTGTTTGGTGATTCATCATGTACACCTATATGTGAGAAAAAGTATGAATAGAACCTATGCTCGGAAATCCAAAATGGCGACCGGAAGTGGGGTTATCTTGGAAACGGTAAGAGTTAGGAAAAATCTGTTTGGTGATTCATCATGTACGCCTATATGTGAGTAAAATATGAATAGAACCTATGCTCGGAAATCCAAAATGGCGACCGGAAGTGGGGTTATCTTGGAAACGGTAAGACTTAGGAAAAATCTGTTTGCGGATTCATCATGTACACCTATATGTGAGTAAAATATGAATAGAACCTATGTTCGGAAATCGAAAATGGCGACCGGAAGTGGGGTTATCTTGGAAACGGTAAGAATTAGGAAAAATCTGTTTGCGGATTCATCATGTACACCTATATGTGAGTAAAATATGAATAGAACCTATGTTCGGAAATCCAAAATGGCGACCGGAAGTGGGGTTATCTTGGAAACTGTAAGACTTAGAAAAAATCTGTTTGCAGATTCATCATGTACACCTATACGTGAGAAAAAGTATGAATAGAACCTATGCTCGGAAATCCAAAATGGCGACCGGAAGTGGAATTATCTTGGAAACAGTAAGACTTAGGAAAAATCTGTTTGGGGATTCATCATGTACACCTATACGTAAGAAAAAGTATGAATAGAACCAATAGTGTCCGGAAGTCATGCGGGTTTGGACGTGACGACGCAGTTCAATAACATAGGTTAGACCAAGGAAAAAAACCTTGGTGATTTTATATCGAGTAAGGTGTTGGCAACACTGCGAGAAAATGAGGTTTATGCCTTACAAGAGCAAACCATTAAGTCGAGTCTCACCGAGCCTCACTTCGAGTCTCACTTTCGGTTGCAGAACTGTCTATTTGGGTCTACTACAAGTAGGTCAAAGCATGTAGAGGCTCTCGTGTAGTTTAGCACGAAAAAAAATGAATAGGTTAAGTTATATCACGTAAGATCGTGTCATTCGTACCAAGTATGAGTGGGAAAAAAGGGAAATTTTGCTAAAACATCGCTAAGCGCTAAAACATCGACAAAAAATTGTCAATATATGTCAAAAAGTGATATTCAATTGATAAAAAAAGAGGCTAAAAAAGCACTCGTACCAAGTATTATTTTGAAGCGCTTAACTTACACTACTCATAAAGTAAATACATTGTATTATATATTGTGTCTTTAATCACTTGTAGCTACAAATTTTGTAAATTTTACATTGTTATATGGATAACATAATAAATATAATGCAAGAAACAAGTACATAGTAGTACAGTAGGTCCAAATGGAAACTTTCTACTTCTTCTTGTCCTTATGGTACTTAGCAAAGTGTTCCGGTAACCAGGTAAACAGCACTTCACAGTCATCTTTCGCTTGCCAAGTAATGATCTGCACACTCTGCATTCTTTCGGTTCCCTGCGCGAAATACCACGCATCGGAAGATCAGACATCATGTGAAATGCTGTTTTTGTTGATCTATTTGAACACAATGTATTTGTTATTACTGCATAACTTGGAGAATATTTTTCCAGAAGTTGCTTGCACAATTCTTTACTAGAATGGAGGAATTTACATTCTGGCCTGCAGACTTCATGTACAAAACACTGGTATTCAGGATCATGCGTTGGATAAAATGGAAGCCAAGTTTTTTTGAACAACGAATAGTTCTTCCTAGTACAGAAATATGGCTCAATCAGCTGATCTATGATGTCCACAGCACCCATGTTTTTATTGTAGTGTTCTGTGACGTGCGGTTTCTTGAATGGGTACATAACTCCACTAGAATCATATTTTTCACGTTCTGACAAATTTGCTTTGTGTTTTGTTAACAAAATATAAACATCACGCTTGTCTTTGTAGCGGCAGATCAAAATCTTTCCCTTTCTCACAAAGCAAGAAGCATAGCGATTCAGAGGCAAGTTACATAGTTCCCGCGGAACTCCTTGTTTGGTCCTAGTTGTTCCCGTTACATATGTATTCTTTGATTCCAGAAATTCTGCTAGTCTAGAGGACAAATACCAGTTATCAACTACTATTTTCCGACCTTGTCCAAGAATGGTTTCTGCGATAAAAACAACAATCCTCTCTGAAATCGAGAGATTCTGTGTCCCTGAAATATGATTCAGTTCATATAAGTCTTTACCAATGTAAATGGAAAAATTATACTTGTATCCAGATAATTCTGCATTCCTGGGTCAAAAACTGAACAGTTTTATTGCAAATCGAGCCCTCTTTGTCTTAATGTATTTCCGAAAATGAAGCCTTCCTTTATGTAAAAGCAACGATTCATCATTTGCTACTGTTTCACCTGGATCTACCAGTAGCATGCACTTTTCATTCAGTGAAGCTGTAAACATTGCGAGTCTTGTCATTGGGAAGTTCCTCCTGTAACACTGTGGCTTGGAAAAACGAATGAATTTTAGTATTTGAAGAAATCTGTTCCTGCTCATAATTTCTGCTGTAAAAATTCCTAGACCATCAAAACACGTGTCTTTGGAGCAGTAGTCTTTTATCTCAGGAATGCGGTTTATTTCCATCACCAATAGCAAAGAAATAAAAACATACATTTCACCATTATGTACCTCTTTCCACTTTAGACCATGCACAGTAAAGTGTGTACACAAAATTTTCATTGAAGTACATACCTGCACGCTCGTTCATCCACTCACATAAACTTGATATCACTATCTTGTCTACAAATGCCTCAAATCATTGTAGAGGAGATTGAAACTCATTCCAGTCAATAGCAGGGTGAAAATCATACTCAGTTTTAAAAATCTTCATGTTACACTGATGTGTGTCTTCGGTTGGATATGGTAAAACTTTCCACCCATCAAATGATATTAGATTCCGAAGATACGTCAGATGTTGTACGTCCGTAATATAGTCTGAATCACTATAATCACTAACATAATCCATTTTCGGAATGAAAGAAATCAACCGTCCTTCTTCGTCAACTCTAAACAAATAGGCACAACAAACGCTCGTTGTTTTTTCCATATATAGTCATAAGGGACACTACTGTTTCACACACCGGCTGGTTATTACGGAAGGCAACAATAGAACCTTCACGGTAGATCGTCCCAGAAAGAATTTCTCTTTTGCTTGCCTCAAACCAGATACCCACGTTTACAAAGAAATCCATAAACTACGAACACATAATAAGTGATGTGCTTGGTCTGCACGACCATTCTGTCAACACATCATACGTGATGTGCCTGGGGGTGAAAGGGTTAATGTTCAAGATATAAATAAGTAAATATTGGCAACGCAATTCCGTTGAATTTTGCAAACTTCCGTTATAAACATCACCAGATGGAGTAACTTACGAGAGTAAGTGAATGAAAATGAAATGATACAAACACATAGTAATTATTACACAGAACCTTAGATAAATACGAATACAAAACGTTATACAAATACAAAAGTTACACAAATACAAAAAATACATATATATGTATATTACAAATTTTGAACAGAGGAGAAAACTAAAGGACAGAAGAAACAAAAAATAAAGTAACAAGCTATAAAAGCTTGAGAATAATGAAGATAATTATACAAATGCCATTCTTTAAATAAGAAAAAGCAATAATCAAAACCAAGCAAAGTTCAAATTTCAATTCATTTATATGTATACAAAATGTAATTCTAGTTATATATGAGATAAAAGCTATAAGTTGATTTGAGACTATAAATATTGTATATCACTCTAGAATTGGATCAGTTTTATTTGCATATTATATCTAATATGTTATTTAAACTATATAGAAAGTTTATAATATTAAAAGCAAAATCCAAATCAATTCCATTCGAGACAATATTATTATGTTTACTTAATAATCTAATGATTACAGATTTTTGATGGAATTTTGTGTTTGATTTATTGTAGTAAAATGGTTGTCTTACTCTTAATACCTTATAATTAACGTTAAAGTTTATCAACTGTAAAAGATTTTCACACTCAAGTATATTATATATATATATATATATACAGGGTGTTTCTAAAGGTCGTTTACAACGCTTGGGAGGTGATTCCTCACACGAAAACAAGCAAAAAGTCTAAGTTCCATTTTTACGACTGAGGCTTCGTTTCCGAGATAGGAGCCTCGCAAAAGGTGACAAAGTGAACGTCACACCTAACTGGGACGAATACTATCACAGATAGAGAGGCGGTTCCAAGGGAATCATAAAGGAATCGTATGTGCTCAGTCCGGAAGTCACTATGAAAAGTTCACTGCACGCATGCGCAATGGAGTCCTCAAAGGAATTGGGGATTTCCAGCAACAACAATGCATGGAAAAGGTATGTAACGCAGCAAGAAGGACCGTGACAATGAGAAATGCGTTCAAGACAACACATCCCGACCTCAAACATCAAAACATGACCACCGAACACAAAATCCGAAAAGTTGAGCACGGTTGCATACCCCAGTTACACGCGAGGAATGAACGAATCATGTCATGTGGCATACGAGAGACAGGAGGAGGGAAAGAAAAACACAATATCAGATGATTGCGACAACGTGTATTTTTACACGCGACAACTGCGTAATATCCCCCCCCCCACACACACACACAACAAACAACAAATGCTACAATATCTTACGCACAGACAGTCCGTGTCACTGTACACAAACTGAAGATGTCGCTTTCACCACACAAAGGGGGTGGGGAGCAATACCAAAAGTGTTCTCACTGGTATTTGCCGAGGGCAATAATCACAGACGGTTTTCAAAATGTCTGCCGTTTACTTCTACGCAGAGATGACAGCGACGAATCAAAGATTGTCGAGTACGAGCAAACAAGCCAGGTGTATCTGCTACCGTCGCGGCGGCGACGTTGATGCGAGCAACGAGGTCCTCAGCTGATGTGACAGGTGTGTCGTATACGAGGGTTTTCATTTCTCCCCAGAAGAAAAAATCGAGAGGGTTGAGATCTGGCGACCTCGGTGGCCAAGGCACAGGCTCATCCCTACCAATGAACCTATTGCGAAACACGTCATGCAGGAAATGTCGTACATTACGATCGAAATGAGCTGGTGCACCATCGTGTTGGTACCACATTTCTTGCCGCAGTGCCAAAGGTACGGTCTCCAACAGTTCAGGCAGAACCTCACTAAGAAATGCATGATACGTGCGACCATTCAGGCGAACAGGGAGAATGTATGGTCCAATTAAATGATCATGTACTATCCCGCACCACACATTCACTGAAAACCTGTGCTGGTGATGGGCCACAAAAAGTGCATGTGGGTTGTCAAAGTCCCATACATGACTGTTTCTACTATTGAAGACATCCATCCTGGTGAAAATGGCTTCATCTGTCCACAATACGTTTGCCCCGAAGTGAGGGTTTGTGTCCAGCTGATGCAACAACCATTGGCAAAACTCCATACGAGGGCGAAAGTCACGAGGTAACAGTTCTTGTACTTTCTGCAGTTTAAAAGGGTGCATTCCTTCATCTGACAACACTCGCCAAACATTCACATGAGACGTGTTTCGTGCCCGAGCGAGCACTCGCGTACTGGTGCCAGGATGTTCTGCGACCGCTGTTAACACATCTTCTGCAAACTGATGTGTGCGTACACTTCGGGGTCTTCCAACTTCTTGTCGCGGTGGTAACACTGACCCTGTTTCACGCAGTCGACTGTCCACTACCTGAAAGAAGGTGTGAGACGGTAAACGTCTATGTGGAAAGCGTTCTCCATAAAGACGCCTTGCCTCACGGCTATTACCACGTGCCTCCCCATACATGAGATGCATGTCTGCTAGCTGCTGGGTCGTATACGCAGCCATCTGTGTAATAGGGAGCTGGAACTGCAAAGTATTGTTTTTGTTTAACACTGGCACACTGCACAAATTGGCCGTATCACCGTACGAACACCACAGACCAATTGTTGCGATACTTGACTTGCCCACTCCACCACGTCAACTTCTTTCAATGCAACATGCTAGTACTCTTCAATGCGTATGACAACCTAGAGCGAACTGCTGATCATATCCCAGCACCTGCAACACGATTGGGACGACTGCCGGAGAGAACCAACCCTTCGAGCTCCTCTCTCGGGAACAGCAGTCATGAAGGTCAAACGTAGACTACGAGAGCCAGACTTGCCTGTGCAGCGCTTCCAAAACTGGTCTCTTTTAAGTCACAATGATCGCGTGCGAACACTTTTGGTATTGCTCCCCACCCCCTTTGTGTGGTGAAAGTGACATCTTCAGTTGGTGTACAGTGACACGGACTGTCTGTGCGTAAGATATTGTAGCATTTGTTGTTTGTTGTGTGTGTGTGGGGGGGGGGGGATATTACGTAGTTGTCGCGTGTAAAAATACACGTTGTCGCAATCATCTGATATTGTGTTTTTCTTTCCCTCCTCCTGTCTCTCGTATGCCACATGACATGATTCGTTCATTCCTCGCGTGTAACTGGGGTATGCAACCGTGCTCAACTTTTCGGATTTTGTGTTCGGTGGTCATGTTTTGATGTTTGAGGTCGGGATGTGTTGTCTTGAACGCATTTCTCATTGTCACGGTCCTTCTTGCTGCGTTACATACCTTTTCCATGCATTGTTGTTGCTGGAAATCCCCAATTCCTTTGAGGACTCCATTGCGCATGCGTGCAGTGAACTTTTCATAGTGACTTCCGGACTGAGCACATACGATTCCTTTATGATTCCCTTGGAACCGCCTCTCTATCTGTGATAGTATTCGTCCCAGTTAGGTGTGACGTTCACTTTGTCACCTTTTGCGAGGCTCCTATCTCGGAAACGAAGCCTCAGTCGTAAAAATGGAACTTAGACTTTTTGCTTGTTTTCGTGTGAGGAATCACCTCCCAAGCGTTGTAAACGACCTTTAGAAACACCCTGTATATATATATATATATTAATAAGTTTGTATAGTAATATATGGTCAGCCATTTCGCGTCTTCGTTGAAGTGAGAATTCATTTAGTAATTTAACATAGGAGATGCGATCTGAATATAAAGATCTCTTGTATTTTTGTAGTAAATATGTCGTAAAAATTTATTATGAACTTTTGAATTTTATTGATATGGCATGACATATATACGTTATATACCGTACTCCCGTATTCTAATTTTGTCCATACAAGAGTATTAAATAAATATACTAAAGAGTTGATAATAAATATTTTTTTGGAGTTTCTTAAAACAAAGCCAAGTATTTTATAAAAGTCGTTAACTACTTTTTCAATATGAGTATCAAAAGTGAGTTTGTTGTTTAACCATATTCCTAAATCCTTGGAATGCTTTTTCTATTTAGAGAATTACTGTTAATTATATATTTGTGAGTGTATATTATATGTTGTCGAGCAAAGGAAAGTACAAAGCATTTATTGGCATTAAAATAAAGCTTGTATGTTTGTGACCAAACGTAACAATTATTAAAATCGGATTGGAGAGCTAGACAGTCAGTCTCATGATTTACTCTCTTGTATATTTTTACATCATCGGCAAACAATAAGCACTTGGAGTATTTAATTGTTCGTGGTAAGTCATTAATATAGAAAAATAAATAAAGGGCCAATAGAAAAAATAAAGGGTCCAAATTTCAACCCTGTGGTACGCCTGAGTGCACAATAAACGAAAAAGAGGTTATCTGATTACATGATACAAATTGGTTTCGATTACTTAAATAGGAAATTACTAGTTTTAATAAACTTATGCAAAAGCCAAAGTTTGATAATTTCTGAAGCAAAATCGAGTGGTCTAATTTATCACAAGCTTTGGCAAAACTAATATATATTACATCTACTGGGGATCCCTCATTAAATGAGTCATAAACAAATTGGGTTAATGTGATCAAGTTAGTTGTAGTACTTCTGTTCGGGTAAAACCCATGTTGCTCTGTAGTTATAAATGATTTGACTCGTATCTTAGACGGAGCATAAATGAAAGACATAGGTCGATAGTTTTCTTTAAATCACAAGGACTACCAGATTTAAAAATGGGAACTACTTTACTAATTTTCCAAATATCGGGAAATATTTTAGTTTTTAATATATGATTAAATAGATGACAAAGTGGTTGCGTAATACGTCAGCGCAAGCTTTAAATATATAAGTAGGAATTTGATCCGCACCACTAGATTACTCGATTTTAATTTTTTTACAGATTCGTTGTAATCATCATTAGTTACTGAGTGAATGTTAAGACAATGAGTTACCTCAATATAGGAAGGTTCAGGAATTGAATATGAGGAATGGAGTAGAGGAATACACACTGTTAAAATACTTAACATAGGAATCGGCAATTTCCTTGCTGGACTCAAGATTTTGGGCTTCATAAGTCATTTGTTTCTGTTTACTTAAATTTCTCTTTTTGTTTTTAATGAAATTCCAGAAAATCGTTGAGTTGTTGGTGATATTTTCCTCAACATTTCTCAAATAAGACTTGTATGCTTTACCTTTCATACTCTTTAAATTCCTACGTGTCTCTATAAACATAATGCTGTTATAATAGGATAAGTTCTTCCTTTCCTATAATATTCTTTGTTCTCTAGAGTTCTTATTATTTCAGATGTGAACCAGCTTGGATATGATCTTTTATATCTTTTCTTTTTAGGGACATACCTACTTATAACAGCGTCTAGTAATGAGTAGAATTGTGCTAATGCAGAATTTGGATTTGGATGTTTAATTATTTGATCCTAATTTTCTTTCTCCAGGTCCTTATATAGGACAAGAAAATCTGCTTTGAATAATTATAAGTTGGTACGGCACTCATCTTTTCCCTGAATTTTATAAAATATTTTAGAATTTCGACATCAATGCAGGGTGATGGTAATCTTCAGGTACAACCGTATCAGTAGATCTAATATTAGTTACATTAGTTTATATAAAAATCTAAGGTTCTTCCATTGCCATTCCTAATACTATTGAAAGAATGGAGATTAAACATAGAAAGAAAATTTGCTAATGCTAAAAAAATACGATCACCATCCAATAGATCATAATCTGAACCAGTTACAAGAGGTATATTAAAATCACCAATAAGTATAATATTATAAGGGTTGTAATTAATAACATCTTCAAATTTTACAAAAAAATCATGATATGTTTCAATTTTTGAATTTGGTGGAAAATATACTGAGACAATAATGTAAACATTTCCGTCTATTACAACCTTAATACAAACCACTTGTACATTGTCAATGTTAAATTCAATTTGTTGAGCACGGAAGCAATTTAATATAGCTATTAATGAACCACCCACATTTCTATAATTTCTGTCTTGACGAAAGACAAGGTATCTATCATCTAGAAATTCGCTGTCAAAAATACTATTATTTAACCAAGTTTCAGTTAACAATATAAAGTCATAATTGGCGGCTAATACTTGATCTAATTTAGTTCTAATTTCTCTTACATTTTGATAATATATTGAAACATAGTTGTCGGTTTCGGTCATACCTTTACTTCAAGTTGAGGACATCATTTATTGAGCTTAATATATGCACCACCGAATCTTAACATTACAAGACCAATCAATCCATAGATATTCATAACCTTTTTCCCATTTAACTTTCCGTGCTCCACTGAAGGCGATTTTCCCTTGCATTGTGAGACTTTGATTTACATAAATAGCCCCCCCTCCCCTTATGGTGAGACCAATGTCTTTACGGTTTAGATTACGTTTAACCTTTCTCCTTTGAACAAATTAATCTTTATCAATTCTCCTTACAAATTTAACAACAATATTGGGCGCACTTTGACCTGGATGTTTCTTGAGCCTGTGACAGGCATCCATCATACCGTCATTAATTTCGATGTCGAGAGCACGACCTAAACTTTCAACTGTTGCAAAAACATTTTCATTTGGAACGTCTGGTACGCCGCAAACTTCGAGCGTATTCCTCCTGCTGTATTGATCAAGTTCATCAACCTGAGTATGAAGTTTGTCAATTTGCTTTTGTAATCTCGCGTTATCACTTTTGAGGTTCTCAATAGTGGTCATACAAGTTTTTAACAACTCACTTTGATTTTTCAGGAGGTTAGAATTTTCGAGCAACTTCTCGTGAGATAAATTTATTGATTTACCTAGCCCATCCTCGGTTTGTTTTTTAGACTTTTTCAAGTATACAAATCATATTTAACACTTAACAACAACTGATAAACTTCATCATAGGACATTGAGTTTGAACTTCCAAAGGTGCATCGCTGGTTATACTACGGCGACGGTCTTCGTTACAGTCGTTACAACAACGCCATAACTGTTCATTAGAGCGAAGAAATTTGATATCTTCTTCTGCTAGATTTACACATGCACTGTGTAATAAATTTTTACAACCTCTACATTGCATTTTTAAGCTAGTGTCTTGCCGGGTAACGGGTTTTGAACATTTGCTGCATAATCCCATGATTTGTGTGGATTTTGGGATACCTGGCACAATATCTAGATTATTCGGTGAGTAATAATGAGTATGCTCGTGTTTCTTATTTTTAGTGAAGGGAGTAAGAGAAGATGGCATTACTAAACGTAGAGACAGATAGAATGTACTTTATATATCAGAAAGTAGCCATTTTGAGATCGATGCGTCATTGTTTGTAACTTGCCAACACTAAGTGAGATGCTGATAATTTCTGATAGTATATTGGCAACACTGCAATCCACTTTGTTTACATTTGCATCGGACTAACACCAACTTTTTTTGTATGTAATTACATTTCAAAGCTTAAATAAGTATATAAAGTCAATTCCTCATGATCAGTAGTACTTACTGTTAGTCGTGCACCTTAATTTCATCACTAATGAACTATTGTTCCCATTGTATTTTCACGTAAATACGGAGCACAACTCACCGTCGCACTGCTACATAACCAGGTTGGCAATGGTGTTAACAGCAGCACGTTTCGGAAACCTTAACGCCCCCAGATTTTTCCCATTTATTAGAGGCTATGTTGAATTTTATTAGAAATTTGTGTCCTAATTTTGATTCCTGTAAAAGTTAATTTATTTATTAGTTAATTTATTACGTGAAATACCAAAACGTTTGGTAAAAATATTTCTCGCAGAGCACTAGCTAAATCTTAGTTTCATCACTTTCTGATTATTATCATATCCTTGAGGATCATCATTTTAAATCTAAACAAAATATTGTGCACCACCTTGTTACTTAGAGCTAAATTCTGACGTGAAATTCCATCCATTAAATACATGAGTCAGCACTCTTAAGATTAAAAAGGGACCGAAATCGACGAAAAAGGAAGAAGAATATCACAGAACGAAAGTTCAAAGAGACCGAACACGCAAAATATAGTTATCTTCGAATCGATATAACAATTATCAGTCAAAAATGGTGGGGCGCTGTAGAATAAAGAATGAAGAAATAACGCATCCGCTGCAACGATTAAACCACGTTTATCTGTGATTAAACACCATATCCATCCTTTACGAGTAACACTCAAAGCTAAAACCTGGTAGTTATACAACCCGGATTGCTTTGTTGTTGAATTGGTTGCATATACATTAGGAAACACACTTTGAGTTTTTCAAGGTAGGGAAACAGACTGGGTAATCAATACCAGTCTTTTGGGAAGAAACTTTAGTAATCTAAGTATTTGGAGCTGTGTTTATGGACTTTTAGGAGAGAGAGAGAGTCAAGGTGGCTGCAGAGGTATGATCGTGCATCAGAAAGATGGAAGATCTACAGTGTGTTTCAAAAAGAATGACCCGATTTAAAATAATTATATTTAATAACAAAAATGTGTTACTGGTACCCAAGTCGTCGAGTTTCACTCTCTGTATTATAAATTCTCTACGTGTCCTCCACCTGTTGCACGCATAACACCAAGACGACACCTGAATTCGTTCTAAACGCGTCTGAATTCTACAGAATTTACTGCAGCCGTGATTCTGTCCTTCAGCACATCCAGCAAAATATGTTGTTTTACGTATCCCCACAAGAAAAAGTCACAGGGTGTAATGTATTGCTGAATTGGAGAACATAAAACGCCTTCTGTTGCACAGATGCTATCTTGTGAATGATTAAGGTTAGCGTCTATTTGGGTACTGCTAGTGGTATCTAGCGGCAGTCATTTAAAACTCTAGGCCACGGCATTTCAAGTAGTGCAAGTTTTATTCACTGGCGGTGCGTGGGTGCACAGATATGGGGTTTTAAAATCGGGTCTTTCTTTTTGAAACACACTGTATTTTAAATAAATATCAAAACTTCGTACTGATTATTCTAAAAGAAAAATTGATATGAAATCCACCCCTTCTCCATATGAAATAAATGGAATTCTGAAATAAATATTAATTATATATTTTAAAACATTGTTTATATCTTAGTAGGCCCGTTATCGTTTTGCTTACACTTTGAAACGTGAGAAGACCTGCATAATATTCGTTTCTGAGATTTTCTACAATATTTAAGTGCAAGTTACTTGCGTCTGGGTCTATTAGTATAGGAAATAATGTCAAATGCATTATTTACCTTAATTTCCTTCATATGTCTCGACTCTCGTAATGTCATTCTCTCCACACAAGCGCATAAATATAACGCTAGGACACGGAATTATGAACACATATAACATATTCTTAAATACACTAATTAGTCAGGTTTTGGCATTTATGTGAACATTTATCATAACAAGGGGAAAGACGTATTGAGTTTCATGTCGAATGTTTAGCTGTAAAGGTATCTAAAAAGAAACAAAACGTAATGTGCACACTCTCTGCTTTTCCTTTACTTCTAAGCGACTAACTGTTATGTTTAAGTAGAGCCCTTAAGCAATATACATACTAATTGATATGCTCATGGTACATAAAAGAGACAAATCTCATAATTTTTATACTCAGGTTCATGTTTTGAACATAGAGGCTCCAGGACCTATATGCAGTCTCACATTAGGCTCAGATTGGTACTGGACCAGCATTTCGAAGTGGGATCCAGCTCACTGTACAATGTGCTTCAACCAGAGATCGAAACAAGGTTCCCTTGATTACAAGCATTACCACAACGCCATCTGGAAGACAACGAAGGTATCAGGTCCGGTGAAGTATTCTCTCATCTTTAGGGTTTGTTATTTCAAGGTGATTGCCTTTACGAGCTCAAATTACAGGAAAACACTTATACAATACGCTGGAGAAAATATTACCTGCACAAACGTGTTGTTAAAAGTTCGGTGCATATCCCACGCCAGGGTCAATAGAGAAATAGATATCTCTTTGAACAACAAGCCATTTCTGTCCCATAATTAGCCTTCATATATGTAAACAACAAACCGATTGTGAACCGTAAAACACTTTGTGTGTCAAATTGACTTTTTCAATCAGTTCGTGCTGAAAAACGTATGCTCCAATGACGGTTTAGTTCAGAAGGGGGATTTAATTACTGTTTAGACGCGTTCAAACGAGTGATTGATGTTGGAGAGGGAAAAAAGATATTTTTATATCTAAAATTAATTTCTTTTTTTGTTATGTCAGTTTCTATATTTCGATAAAGCTTTACTGTTTTTGCTTTTTATATTATTTGATGTTTTTCTGTACAAGTTAAATCACAAAGACTGGAATTTAGGTTCAAACGGGATTTAAAGTGGTGCGTACGTTACGATATACATAGTGTGTGTGTATATAATGCTCCATAATTCATCATCGGTAAAATACATTTAAAAATAATATATTGCAGTCACATTTAGCGTACACGATACTAGACTATGAAGGTGGCACAATTTTGGGTTTATTTTCTCAAGGATATAAAGTAAAGTAAAGCACACTGTGGGGCCAGTTTAGTTTTCATAGCTTGTTGAAAACGTTGACTAATTTGACATTTTAGTATTAACTGATCAACGTTTGAATTGGCTGATTTTCATATAAGAACAATAAGAAGAGAGATCCAAGTTTCCTTTAAATGCATTCACTGGAGATTTTGAAATGTGTAATTTTTTATGATTTTGAAATTAATTTTGCACATATTCTAAAAGCATTATTGTACCAAAGAAACAATCCATTACAAAATTAATAAATCAGGCAATGAAAATGCTTCATAACAATGTTGTATAATTATGAAAATCTAAAAAAATTAAGACATTTTCGTCGAACCTACAATTGAGTTTTTACAGGCAGATGTGGTAAACTAACGAGTTACTGCAATGAAGGTTACTAATTGCAATTATGACAAACTGTTTCAGGATTCCACTGAATTACAGTATATTTGGAACACTGTATTAAAGTTCAGGACCAAGTTAATGCTGTACTACAGTCTAATTGAAAATTCAATGTTACTTTAAGACATTTCTGTGGGAATTTCACCTGATCTCTTAAATAGTTATGGTTGTGACGGCGTGTCACAACTGATGTTAGACTTCCACGGACATTTTGGCGCCATTGAAGATTTTAACGGAATTCACTATTCTGTCGAAATAACCTGCGGGCACGCACGGCGTTAGCAAAGACATTGAAATTGAGCGGTTCGAGAGTGAAACTTGATAACCCACAAAAGTATGTAACTGAGAAAACTGCAAGTAAATGTTCGTCAATTGCATTGTGACTTGTGTCTTACCCAGATGTTACTGTGTATTTTGCCAAGTAGCGACTACTGAGTGGACTGAGTTCACTATGTGTGAGCAACAGAAGACTTTGCAGTAACCACATGTTACATCAAATTTGAACAACTTAACCGAAAAATTGGTTAAGTGGCTTATCTGCGATTATGCTTGTGGTAGTCGTATTAAGGTTGATACCTGAATGATCCTGACTTAAAATTGTTTGATTTTGTGTTTAAGTTCAGTGATCTGTAAGATATTTTATGTATTGCAGCAGTAAAAATGTAGACGAAACTAGGAACTGAGTATTCGTGTTCTACTTGGGCATTCTATTCAAAAAGATTCACTTGCGTTATTGACTTTGTAATTGCCTGCAGATTACCCTACACTATTAAAAGTTATTTAAAATTTGCAATATTGTAGCGTTAAAATTCTAACCGTCTGCATGTTAATTTACAATAACAGGGCACATCCGATTTTTATTTAAATTTGATCGATTGATTGATTTATGTATTTGCTTTATTTTACTTCGCTTCTTGTGCCACTTTTGGCTATTTGCGAAGATGGAAATGAGTGATGATATGATGAAATTCATGAAAGGACAATCACAAACATCCATGCCCAAGCCCGAATTTGAACCCGGGACCCCTGGCGTTGTTGCTCAATGTGCTGACCACTCTGCCACGGGGCCGGCCTTATATAAATTTTAATTTTAATTTCAATTTTAATTTAAAATTTTTGGATGCGTCAGCACTGAGGCTATTTTGCACCCGTCACACTATAACAAAAATAAAAGTGTGCCTGAAAACTAAAATTGCCTTACCTTGTTTAAATGCTGAGGCTAAAAAGGGCGCTCAGCACAAATAAGGACAAAACACAGGACGACACAGAAGTATACTGGCCATGAGGCCAGTCGCCAGAGCCTCGTTAGTCTGCAGTCCAGGGTGTACTACGTGGAAGTGAGTTTGACTATTTGTGCACTACGTGGAAGGAGCACCCCTTACACCCCTTATATAAATTTGAATAGTTCGTCGTGTATAAATGTAGATAATAACCAGGTCTGGGATTAATATGTACTAACAAGTGGCTTTATATGTACAGTCACGGAAACTCCTGGGTTGTAACAATCCCATTAACTTTCAAGGGATTCGTTACAGTAGAATATGGACTAACACATGGGAAAAATGACCACAAACGTTGCAAAGAAGACTTCATAGTGATTTCCTCATTTGTGTGATCTCAAATAAAATAAACAATTTATTATTTTCCATTGCATTAAAACTTAAAAATGACGAGACACAGAAAACCACTGGTTTGAAAACTAATAACCTGCGAATATGTTAAACCTCGATAATACCACAACACTCCTCCTTCAGCAGTATTATTGCCTCGCTGTGATGGGCGACAGTCGGCTGCCTTTGTTTGTATATTTACAAACGATGCCTGCTTCTGAAACAATAACAAGTACACCGCCAGAAGATAAGCCGTGGGCTGTTACATTTGCTAAGAACTTGTCGCCCATCAAAGCATGGCAATTTTAACATATGTCGCATTAAGCAGCAAAAATGACAGCTTTATAATACAATTCCTACAAGAACACGTGCCGGAAACGAGAGTTGAAATGCTCATGGAGCCACACAATTTATTTCTATATATTCCTGATAATGACTATAAATTGCATTTGTGTGAACTGGTTTTTATACCCTATTTCTCCATTCAACATTTTAGAGTACGCACTATCTAATGAATATATACCACAGTTGAGAAACGTTCAAGCAAGATAGTTGAATTTCATCGCTCTAAGCAACAGAAGCGAAGGGACATTTATATGTCGCAAAACCCTTAGGGAAGAGTGAGAAACGTTACAAAGCTTAACTCAAATAGTTTGAAAGTTTCATGTAAACAAGTGTGTATTAAATACATAAACGGTTTTCAGTATAGAAACGCAATGCTCCTCAAAATAACAATAACACGTTCAGGAAAATCAGTGTTTTTTTTTTCAAACGAATGTAGACTGGAAAAAAAACTGATATAGAGAGAAAAAACAATTTCCATATTTCATGTTGTTGAACTAACCTCTTTTGTTTGGTTAATCAATTGAGTCCTACATGTAATGAACCACATTACGCGAGGTTTGCAATGTTAGGGAACCGTTACTCATGTTTGAACATGTTCGCATTACGACAATGAAATACAAATATTTGTTATGTGAATTGTTATTTACGAACGTTTTACAAATCATTTTAATTTCTTATACAGCAAGCTAAAATGTCATTACATTAGAGCCATAAAAAGTAAATTGGTCCTGTGCTCTTGCACAACGACATGAAGGCGTATGGTGGGGTGTGGAGTTAGAGCTCCACTCTTTCATATCACGGCCGAAGATGAGGGTGATGTGATCAACACCACGTCCCTGGCTGTCTTTACCCCCCACACTTTCCTACAGGTACTTCATACCACACTGGGTGGGCGCCGGAGCCGCTTGAACAGGTGGAAAAAATTGCGGTTTGCCCCCGCAGGGGATCGAACCCGGGTTTCTCGCACGGTAGGTAAAGTTAAAACAAAACTGACATTATGGTTTGTGTGCCCAAAGTGGTTTGATTTAAATCAAGATATAAATCAGGCGATTTAAAAAAATCACTGATTTAAAAAAATCACTGATTTAAAAAAATCACTGATTTAAAAAAAATCACTGATTTAAAAAAAATCACTGATTTAAAAAAATCACTGATTTAAATTGCTTTAAATAAATAACTTTTATAATAATGTACATGAGGATTTTGTAGATATCAGAATCACTTTTGGTGAAAGTACATTATTTTTTTAATAATGTAAGGGTGTATATTGGCTCCAAGAAAGAAGAGGAAAGGAAACAAAATAAATGTAGCCTACTGATGGAGTGAATCTCATATGAAAGGAAATGTAATATGTAAACTGTAAACACACTTACATTTCTCTTGATTTAAAATTCAGTAATTTTTATGGGTAAGAATAGCAAACATTTTGTTTAGAAAAGTATACAAATTATTAACTAATCATGTTAAACCGTAAATACTGCCATTATCATTAAACTGTAAACAAACATGCCAGGTGATATTTTGCAAACTATAATTAAAAAAATTGCAAAAATGCAGCCACAAATACCATAAAAATATTTCAAGTTACAATTATAGAGTACATACAGAATGTTTTATTTTCACTGGAAGAAAAGTTACTGCAATAATTATAGTTTCAATAATACACACAATAAACTTTTCCATATACAGTATTAGAAACAGAAAAATGTATACTTACATATAGGTTTTATTTGCTTTATTCGAACTGTCCAAATATTTCACAGGGCCGTCTACTAGATACAGCCTTCCTATAAGGAAAAGATATATGTAAATGTATGGTGCCAAAAAAATATACAAGTAATTTTAAGCGTGTTTTCTTTTAAAATCTATTCAAATAAAAAAATCCGATTTGAATAAAAAAATCATTAAAAATGATTTTTTAATAATCATTACTATTTTTGTCCACCCTAACTGACGTTTATTAGAATTTAAGTAGAGACTGGCCACTCCTACAATCATTTCAGGGTGACTTTTCTAGTCCTGCGAAAGAAATGAAATGTTTACAATATGAATTTCTTAGGACACAGATATTCTAGCTTAAACTTCCACCAGAAATACTTTCCACAGGTTATGTAGTCTCACCCAATGTTTATAGTATGGATTCAAATTAGAATTCCCATAACCCCTACCGATTAGACGTATGTGGTCAAGAGATGGCGCTACCACAATTTTTAAGAAAAATCAGCTCACAACGTTCTATATAATCTTCATAACGGATGGTGAAGGCATAAAGAAACTGGAGGAGATAAGTGGATCAACTGCGGGGACTGTAGTATCGGAGAGGGATAGCGATTCGACGAAAATTATTTCTCATGTGTGAAATTTCATTGAAAGTCATTCGGGCGTAGAACTTGTCTATGTGAAAATGGGGCGAAGTGGTTGGAATTGAAGAGAAATTTCTCTCAATTCTCTCGTGAAAATTAGACCCCTGCGAAGCTTATTAAGATTCTAGTCAGGCTTGGGGGGTACTTCCCAATGCTGGATTGACGTTTTTGAGTAGGGGAGGGAATGGTGGAGTTGTGCGAGTGGGTGAGAGATGGGAAAGGAAGGAGAGAGAGAGTGGAGTACACAGATTCCTCGACGGATACCGGAAGTGGACGTCGGGCGGTTTGGAAGGGAAGAACGGATGCGCGACGATGACGTAATGAATATTCAAATATTCGCACAGGTAATGGGATCTCGTTTTGTGGCGCAGGTACCGGTGGAAGTCCACACATGCAAAGGTGGTGCAGCAAGTTTGAGCTTGGCGGTTTCGTATGTGAGGGCGACTGTTGAGACCTTTCTATTTCGGTAAAAAAAAAAAAAAAAAAGGATGTGAGATTATGTTTTCAATTTACATATCCCTTCCTCTCTTTTTGCCCTCAGTGAATTCCGGTATGGAAGGGGGAGAAAAACGAGTAAAAAAACTTTAGAACTAATGTAAACTGACTCGCTAATCCGACAGGGCTCAAAAAACTCCCTTCAGTATGCTCAGGCTACTGAAGCCAGCATTTACCAGTTTCCTATCGTAGCTTTTTGGCGGTTTCAGAAATCAGGAACACCCCTTTCTTTTTCTAATGGAACCTCCCCTGCCTTTCTCTCCCAGTTTCAACCAAACGTTAGCTACCTTTCATCCTTTTCACACGCTCGTTCAGTGTTGCGATTCAAAATCTCGCTCCCTCTCTCCCAACCGTAACCATGCGAATATTCTTTCCAGCTGATGGAATCTCAAGTATCATTTGCTTCCTTTCTCCTTCATAATGGCCACTCTAGAATTGACGTTATAATGGAGCCACAACTGCGGAATTTGAATAGGGCTGTGCAGATATCATGCACGTGGAATACAAACCTTCTCGAGATATAAGTCGGGTTCGTTATAAACAAAAAAGATCAAATTAAGAAGGGAACATATGCTCTTGGAGATAGCATAGAAATTTTCAAAGCCGTTGGGAGATATGTTCGTATCTGAGGACCAGTGGCTTGTACTCTGAGTGGTATCCTTGTCTACTATTTGAAAAAAAAGAGGATAAAGCTTCAACTGGTTTTGAAAAGGGTTGTTATGGAATTTCCACATAGTAGGGTCGATTTTTGTAATGTATCACAAAGCTCTTGTTCGTTTCGAAACAAATTTGTGCCCTCAGACTTGAAAGCTACGAATTGCACTTATTCCTATACGAACATTTTACGATACTTGTCTACATCTCTATATTAATCACGATCAATGAGTATTAATGACTGATGACAACAATTAGCTAACCAACACACTAGAACGAAGACTCAAGTGCCAACCTGTCTTCCGGGTAGTACACTCACAATGTAATATCCTGTTGCCCTGTGCCTTGTACTCGTGAGTGTTGGCTACCCCTCTACACCATCACTCTTTCTTATAAATATGAATAGTTTAATCCTCAAATAATTATAATTGTAATTGTACAGAGTTTTTGGTAGCGCTTTGGGAACTTTAATAGGCTGTCTAAGTTTACGTTTTCTTGATGGTAAGAATTTTCATCCTTTATGAAGGGTGATGGTAAGTGTATATGTTATTGTTTCTGTTTTCGTTATTTTACGTTGCTTTGCTACCTCTGGAATTTGAATGACGAATAAATTGATTTGATGAACTGACATACACGAAAAAGCCAACCCCGTGGCAAATTGGTTAGCGTAACGCGCTTTCAAGTCGAATAGCTGGGTTTAGAACCTGGTCTTCATCCCACCTCAACCTTACATAATATATAAGGTTATTTAATCTTTATCATGGCAATTAACGGAGAGTGGTAGAACAATTGCGTGAAATAAAAAAAATATAATCTTCGGCATTGGCTTCTAAGTTTGAAGCATTGTTGTTTCGTCAATCAATAGCAACAATAGAAATGAAATTATTCTTATTTTCTAATGACTAGAAACAAGAGAAGAGCGATAGGTATTCCTCGTATTTTCGAAAAGAACTAATTTCCAGTCGATAACGATCTCTATTTAGTGTGCGAAATATGATTAAAATACATTTATGTTAATCCATGCAGATGTAACCCATTACGGAGGGCCTTTACGATGGTGTAGTGATAAGTCAAGCCTTGCAATCAAGGGGGCTTGGGTTCCATACCTGGTAGAGACACATAAAGGTTTGGATCCCACTTTAAACTGTAGGCCCTGTTTCGAAAAATGCAAACTAATTAAGAACGTGTCGCAAAATGCTGCCTATATCAAGAATGGTAAAAATAATTTCGAAAAGCAAGAATACGCAAAGCTTCTCAAATCCCCACTGGCTTACAAAATGATACTATTCGTCACATAAGAATTATTATTTTAGAGTTCAAATTCTGACACTTGCATAACTTTGCAGCCTTGAAATTCATTGTTCTCTCAATAGTTAAGTGCTTTCTGTGCTTTGCATTGTTCTAGCTCACAAAGAGCTCTAGCTCTTCGTGTGAGCTTAGATTAAATATAATAGCTTATCTTCATTCCTTCACACAACTTCGCTATTTGCTTGCTACAGGTTTGACATCTTAACAGAACTTCTATCGAACATCGCTCATGAAATATACTTTACCTATCAGCTCTTATTTTTGTTATTTAGCGTCGCTTTTCTGCCACGTTTGGGCAATTGCGACGATGAAGATGAGTGAAGATATGATAAATAGAACATTCAAAAATATCACCAATGCCCAGACCGGTATTCGAATCTAGGACCTATGACGGAAAATCGTTTCGTGCCACCACTCAGTCAATTTTCACATACAAACTTACACTTACACACCTCTTCCTTACATGTGTATTTTGTTTTACCTGCTTCAACTCTCTTATGGTGAACTCCAACCCCTCATTTCAAGTTTATCTAATATGTATAACTATTGCTTTGTAGTGAATGATAATCCTATTAAGCCTTGTGAATCTTACTCCGAAGAAAACCCTGTTAGATGATGGAAACGTTACGTGTGTAGTGTTATTAATAATATATAATAAAGTCTGCTTTGGTTAGCATTTTTAGTGTATTGAATGAATATTGCATTTTCATTTCGTGTTGAGGCATATTTTCGTCACCTAGATTTTACATTTAAAAAATATAGGTTCAGGTATATATTAGTCATTCTGAATTCGAGTCAATTAAAACATCTTGCGTTGTTGCGAGATTATCTATTATGATAAAATTTGGACATAATTAATCTAAGTAGAGAATTTGCGACATGTATACCAAATTGCCATGTCTAACTGATCTCCGAAAGTAGTGTTTAGCACGTCACATTTTAAGTATAGTTCATGATTGTATCTTGTATATGAACGAGATAATACATGGGTTGTCTCCACCGAACGAAGTGTGTCACTTATAAATTAAGTGTTCGAAAGCAGGTATTAGGCATGAACAGAACAAAAATACTCCTGAGCAATTGCAAATGTTATAAGGCAGTTCATGGCCGGGAGTTATTGACGGTCTTCCCCAACCTATCAGCTTTAGGTTCCGGGTTCGAGTCCTGGTCTGGCAATCTCTTTTTTAAGTGCTTCTTCATCAATTTAATCTAATTATCATCCTTCTTCATAGTTTCGATTAATTATTAAAGTGACATAAAAGCAAAGCAAAATAAGAACAAATAAAAATAAATGACTACAATGTCAGAACTACATTTGAAAAATAAAATGCGAGGAGAAAGAAGATTAATCTTCAAACAGGCATTTGGGGAGAATTGTGAAGACAGAGAGCATGCTCCCGAAAGTTGCCAATCTACGTATAACATGACCTTCGATACTGAAGTTGTGCTTTTCAAGAAAGTTTGCTCGACGCTCCTCAAGCGTCTTATCAAGAATGCCTCGGTGTTCGCAGCATTGCCAACTTATTTTCCGTTGGGAAAATCTTATCCTCCTATTTAATCTGCGGTTGGCTGTAATTTAGGTAAAAATGGCAAAGTGAAAATAGCAAGCGGAAACAATGGCAACGGCAAAAATGGAAACGGTAGAAATGACAAGAATTAAAATGGCAAATACAATAAATTACGATTTTACATGAAAATTGAGAAATTATATGTCTTGCATTTCACAGTTTGAAAATAAAATTTAATATAATTTTGGTGTCTTCTAACACTAATTTATCTTTGAATTGGTACATTTTATTTGAAGAATTCAAATATAAATATAATGCCGTTTATTTCTGTATTTCATCTGGCAGAAGTTACTGCCGCTATAGAATCACATGTTAATAAAAGGTAACCTTTGTAAATAATTTGAAGCATGTATGTTCCATAAAATTTAAGGGGGGTGCGGGTGAGGTATAGCATGGGGTTTTCATCTTGACTAAAATCAAGTTTACGCCTTCCGCACACCTGCTGACCAATCCCACGTGTTTGTTACTAACAGGACTTGAAGCCAGACCTTATCTACCCCCTTGCACTAATTTGTGTCACTGCTATCTCTCAGGGAGACGAACTTATTTACTTTTTCAAAATGAAAATTGTTAAATCTCAGAAAGCTGTAAATAAGCTTTTCTATCTATGCGTGTACAAAACAGTCTGATCTGAAAAATGTAAAAAGGTGGAGGAAAAAATTCAAGTGTCGAGGAATTCTAAAAACAATTTTATTCAAACAAAATCATGTGTGTTCTTACGACCATAAAAATCCACCTGATTACGATACTGACAGCCCTATATAACAAAAGAACAATGAAGGATTTATTACGAGGAGTAGCACATACCCTAGAGTTGCAACGCATGTAAAGTAAGAAATCAAACGTGAATAAATATTGATTTTGTTAAACACAGCATCAATATTTTTCTTCTTTACAATTTACATATTAATTATTTATATCATTTGCATTTGCTTTGTGTTTGTGATTTCTAATTTCGCCTTTTCTCCATTTGCCATTTTCACATTGGCCATTTTAACTTGGCCGTTTTTTCCGTTGCCATTTTTTCCTTTCCCATTTTTACCGGACACCGTTGGCTGTACCAGTTGCTTGTCCAAATTGGCTAATCATTGCTGAGTTTTCATTTCCTCTTAGGGAATTTTAACTTCATATTAGGATGTTTAATTGCCACAAAATGAAGGGTTGAAGGTTCGAATCCTAGGTAATTCATACGGGTGTCACTGCGTTTGTCTCATCAGCAGGTCATTATTAAGAGCTCCATTTTCCACATTGCAACTTTTATGGACAAAGTTAGTAAAAAGAATAACGATGCTCTTCGACAATACTTAAAGTGGTATACAAACCACAGAATCTGATGAAACCTTAGTAGGTAATTCTTTAATTACGGAAAGAGCAAAGTCACTCAGCTTGTAAATTAACTGCGTAGAATTGGTTAAAAATAACTTACTTAAACAATGCTACAACGTTAGGTTTTTACGTGGGTGACTCAGGAATGCGGACGGATTTCCAGGTTTAAGTACACCTGAGCAATGGCGTTTCTATCTTAGTATTCCACTACCAATTTAATCTAATCATCATGCATTCTCATCGTCGCAACCAAAAAAGCGAAGCAGAATACGAAAATGTCAACAGCGTTAAAAGTTAAAACTATATTTTTACTAACACCCACTGCCTCCTCCCCGCATACTCCTAAGGGATTTAGTTTGCGAAAGTCGAACACAACACGAATTCATCCGGACGTATTTAACAAACTCAGCGCTGTTTCCAATTCTTTGGACCCTAGAAACTAAACGCTCGCGCTTCTTGTAAAGTTCTTTCCTGTTTCCCCTTGTTTATTTTTTTTATTATTTTTACTTTTACCTCTTTCTGGAGAAAAATACAATCGTACGCTTCAATTCATTATCCCTTTCCTTTAGGAAAAGAACTACATCCTGACCAAACAATAGATTTTAATACCTTCGGCGAAGTAAGAAAAAAAGAAGCATCTTGAGATAGAAAATCAGATGCGAGAATATCTTTGAAGGAAGTGAAGGTAAAAGAGGAAAAAAGAGATTGGAGCATCTGAGGGAGAAAACTTGGAAGATGAAAAGCATAAGCAGAGAAAAAAAAGAAGGGTCGCCCCAGGGAATCAATATCCCCTACCTTGTTATAAAATGTACGCTCAATAACATCTAGTGCAGAGCCTTCTAAAACCCCACGGTCTAAAGATTGTGTTCCGCCATTAAAAACTCTGACCTAAATTAGAAAGAATCGACCTTAGCATGGAGGAGTGGGGAGGAATCCTTTGGGGAAAAAATGTCTTCAAGAGACGTTCACGATTGGTGTCTCTGCCGCGCCTTGGAAACACTGCGTTCCTCTTGTCTGTCAGAACTAAGTTGATAGAATGGGTTGACTTCGTTTCATCTCCATGTACTTTCCCTACAGGCGAGGCTTTTGCTTAGTTCACTGAGTTTTATGTCGATGGAGGATGTATACGTATTTTCTATATTTGGACTTCGGTCCTTTGGGAACAATGCTCTGGTATTATGTTATGACGACAACGGGCACGAAAGGGGGTTTTGGGGGTCGGACCTTCCCTTGAATTTTATTTTACGAGGCGGTGTCGAAAAGTTGGGACGTATTAACATACAGTTAGCATATAGTTTCTGTAATCTTACCACTTCTAACCCCGAAAGTCTGACGATTCCTAACTGAATTGCCGCCCTTTGCGTGCTTTCACATCACATTCATTTGAAAATTTCTCCCCACTAATTTTTAAAATTTAAGAATTTACTGAATATGGCGGGGTCTGGTGAGTAAGAAGGATGTCCTTTGCATTATGTGAGCGGGTGTGTTGTCCTGGGAATAGATAACAACATTCTTAGCATTCATCAATGTTTTTCAATCAGCTCCTTCTGTAATGGGTACAGGAACAGGGACGTAGCTGGAGTGCGCAAATTGTTGTCCAGGTAAATACCCACACTTGAAGAGCAAATACCAAATACCTTCAAATACCAAATAATTTCAAAATTCTGACTATGGTACTACAAAGGAGTCTTACTGTGAAAGGCAATATAACAATTCCCTTCCATTTGTCTATTACCAACAGCATTTTCAGCAGATGATCTCTCTCCAAGAAAAGCATAACATTTTGTTCTTCCTTAAGATCACCAATCTTTCCACACCTCTCAATTTGGATGATTTGATTTACAGAAGAGACTGATTCTCGTCATCCATATTGAAGCACATTGACCGATTTATGTTTAGACGATGGAAAAGTTTAGCGAAATCTCTAAATTTACAGTAGCCAGAGAATTAACAAAATTAGAATCTAGCCACTTTAGGCCCAAATCTAAAGTCTTTATTACTAATTTCTAGCTCAATGGATGCCTTAACTTGACGTATGAGTTTGTTTTATTTTTAAGTCCACAGTGTGCACAGATAGCTTAGTCGGGACTGAGCCTACAGTTTAAATATGGACACGAACCACTAGGTGCCTCCACCGAGTATCGAACCAGTGCCTTCTTGATAATATGGCGACGATGTTATCGTTACACCATCGAGAAAGAACTAAACATGACAAGTGTGGCATGTTGTAGTGTACATTCTGTATCGGGAACCTCTGGAGCAAGCAAACGAAAACAAGTCCTATGCGCAAGTAGTGGTTCGAGATGGGTCCACCAATGAGCGCGTGAGAGGAGAAATTGGTGCATGGAAAGGAAAACGCGACTGCATCTACCAACCGCTCTCAACGGGTACTGCTTTGCTCCGGCCGTTCGCTTTCTCCCCTACTTTACCGTTATGCGCAGCCTTGTTGCACAGATATCCGAGACACAGTATAGACAGCAGATTTGATATATTCTGTCCTGGGAATCTCTGGAGCGAGAAAACAAGTCTCTGCGCAAGTAATAACTCGACAGGGCTTGACCAATCAACTCTTGAGATGGGAAGTGAGTGCTGCTACCGGCAGCAATGCGTACTGCTTCGCTCAGCCAACTCGCTCTCTCCCCTTCTCTTTCGTTATGCGCGACTTTGCTCTACAATATTCCAGAGGCAGTGCATAATGGCAGAACTGTATATCTGTCTCTCTCTGTCTGTGTGTGTCATCACTAGACCTTGGATTTTTAGGTTCTAAAAAAATGTGATTTTAGGTTCCTAAAATAGGCTCTAAAAATCCTAAAATAGGTTCTAAAAATCCTAAAATAGGCTCTAAAAATCCTAAAATAGGTCCTAAAATCATAAAACAGGTTCTAAAAATCCTAAAATAGGTTCTAAAAGTCCTAAAGTAGGTTCTAAAAATCCTCAAATAGGTTCTAAAAATCCTAAAATAGATCCTAAAAATCCTAGAATAGGTTCGAAAAAAATGTTATTGGTACAAAATTCCTGAAAAATACTGATTAGGTACAAAAGTTGAAAACAAAATTTCACAAGAACCGTAAGAAATTTTAATAGGTATATGTAACAACCAAATATTAATTTTCTAACCAAATTTTCATTTCTTTACATCATTTTGAAATTATTAACAATTTTTTGTAATACTATGCTTCTACTGTTTGCAAAGAACTTGTTGATTTGAAAAATGAATCACGTATGTATAATTTGTGACAATATGAGGGTGACTACTTATTTGGAATACATTGAATTCTGGGCTCTGGGATTTGTGTGTGAATTTTGGTAAAGTTGTTTTCTGTATTCCATTCTTTTCCTCCGTAAACGTGAAAAATTGCAAATATTATGAATCGAAATCCCATTAAATTTATACATATTTGTAAATGCGCTGAGGCAAGTTTCTCTCAATTTAGCTTTTATGTTTTTTTATGTAAGAAGAAAAAGAAAGTTGCATGGAAAATAAAAGAGAATGTTCTCAATCCGTTCACTTTCTTAGTGTCTCTTGCAGAACAATCTATCTGACAGACGGAAGATTATTGCAAAATAAGATACCTTGAAGTTGATTAAGTAACTTGTTTGGTACGTTGGAATCACACAGACCCTTTATGTTGTTAATATATTTGTGTGTGTTTGGGGGGGGGTCCATAATGCGTAAGGTTGGAATAAAGAAAACATTTGCTTGTACCCTTGAATTTTTCGAAAGTTTACCTTGAAAACCTGGAATTATACTTGAATTATATCATGGTCCTAGTGACCACCCTGAATCTTTTTTCATGTTATCCACAGTCAAACTCCTCCTTTTGTGTAAGGATCATTTCATGCTGAATATTACCTTCAACAGGTGGTACAAATTTAAATGCTGAAACGTTACTGCGCAAGGCGTGAATGCCACAAATGGACCGAATTGACGCGAAAGTGAGCAAGACCACGCGGATTAGGAGTTTGCAGTTTGGACTGTGCAGGAAGCAGAGGCGATTAGGTGCCAAAACTGAGAAAGGCAAGAACAGTTTACTTTCTCTTAGTAGACAAGGCTTAGCATTAAGAGTCCATAGCGCAGGGGCAAAAAGTAAGGGAAGAACTGCCCCTCTATTCGCAGCCACTGCGTCAGACATTTTGTTTTGTTTGTACTTTGAAAAACATCATAGACTTGGAGGGAGGGAAATCAACAGGAAACATGTTTCAAACAAGTTGCCCGACCCTGTGGCCGAGTGGTTAGCACATCGCGCTGCGACGCCAAGGGTCCCGGGTTCGAATCCCGGTCGGGCTTGGTTGTTTATGAATGTCCATTCATCAATTTCATCATTTCATCACTCATCCCCATCATCGCAATTTAGCCAAGAGGCACAAAACGCGAAGTAAAATAAACTAAATCAATCAATCAATCAAACAAGCCATTAAACTGTTTCGTCACCAAACTGAGTAAATAGCTCTGTGAGGTACAAACATTCTTTAAAACCTAAAAACAAATATATACAAAAACGTAAAAAAGGCGTAATTTAGGAACACACACCCCTAAAATAGGTTCTAACAAGCAAAATAGGTAATTTTAAGCTCTATAAAACTTCGTCAGTTGTTGCGTTTTGTAATGAAACGCTGACATAGTTTGTTATTTTTTACTTACCTGCAAAGGAAAAAATAGGTTAAAAACCTAAACTCTGAGGTCTAGTGATCACTTTCGACATTTTGCAAGACATATATTTCCTTGTATGACACACTAACTGTATAATACTGGGTAATTGTTGAATATTAAGAAAAAACACGGAAGGAAGGAGTAATGATCTTTCTGGAGGGTTTGTTTGAGATTGCTTTTCATCCTTTTCAGAACGCCGTTATGGCACGGATTCAACATTCGCGAACCGCCACTTAGGACCAGAAAATAGTGCCAAGAAGCAAGAACATTTCGCTCCCATTACGTTATTTTAACATGTAATAAGTTCAAGGCTTCCTGGCACCAGGCCTCGCTGCGAGGCAGTGCAGACAGATAATCGAAGGGAAGAGGGTGTTAAAAGATTTACAGAGATATTCCGAACAAGAAAAGGGGAGCGAGGGGGGATGCGTAAAGGAGAGAAGGGTGCGGAGACCTCCGCTAACTTCGTTAGGTAAAGGATAAATCAATTAGATTTGGAATGGAGTAAGGGCGATAGGGATACAGGATGCGAAGAGAAAGTGCGTGGAAAAAGAGGGCATCAAATCTCTGAGATGTTAATCACGACCTTGGTTGAATGTTCTTGAGTGTATATTATTTACGCATGGTGTAACATAATGACGTCAGACGGCAGGAAATGGAAGTTCCGCAACGTATAAAACCGGAAAATCGTTCACGGTGGTGAGATGCAGTGTGAAGAAAGCGCCAATTCGCAAAGTTTGGTTTAAGTTCACTTTATGCTTGAAGGCCGAGCACGTTACGTTCTTGGGTTCAAATCCCAACCTGACATAAGTGTTGTCAGTATCCATCGATTTCATCATATCTTCTATTATTCTAATCGTCGCGATTAGCAAGAAGTGGAAGAAAACTACGCTAAATAAGAAAATAAATGCAAACATACAAATTCACCTTGGAAGCTAATCCGATCTGAACCTACAGTTTATAGCGATAACCATATAATTGTGGTAAATGCGTTATCGGGGGATTTATTCCCGATTCAGGACTTACCAACTCAGGAACTACGGAAATTCCAATGGAAACAGTCCGATCTCAGGAACTATGGAAATTCCAATGAAAACAGTTCCATCTCAGGAACTATGGAAATTCCAATGAAAACAGTCCCATCTCAGGAACTATGGAAATTCCAATGAAAACAGTCCCATCTCAGGAACTATGGAAATTCCAATGAAAACAGTCCCATCTCAGGAACTATGGAAATTCCAATGAAAACAATGTCATCTCAGGAACTATATTTCACCATTTGGATATTTTAGTGAAATATCTTTCCAACTCTGGAAGTCCTGCTAATTGCCTCGGGGGAGGATTAACTGGCATTTGAAATAGTTGACATTATGCACACCTATGTAACTGTTAATCTAACCTACAGGGTGGGCGAAAAGACCCTTTACATGTTAATAGCATAGTACAGTTAGACATGTAGATAAACATTGTTTTGAATACAACACAGTATATTTGTTTTAAATTTCAACATTTATTTTGAATAAATAATGTCTGGTTAACATTAACATTGATTGTGAATAACATATTAACATTGTTACAAAGGTTCAAGGTTCATTGATCAAGAACTTCAGTGTGCACTTCTCCATGTTCGAAGCAAAGGTTGATGCTTCGCCATGTTCTTGTGTGCATCCGCTGCAGCATATCAGGGGTGATACTTTCAAATGCCATGCGTACTCCGTCTTTCAGTTGATCGTCGTTCATATATCGTCGTTTACGAACGTCTTCTTTTATTATGCCCCATAGTGCATTGTCCGGTGTGGTGAGGTCTGGGCTTCGTGGAGGCCATGGCAACGGCGCTGAAAGGTCTCGTGATCCAAGTCCAATCCAGCGGTTTGGAAACAGTTCATTTAGCCGTTTGCGGACACTCGCAGCAAAATGTGGTGGAGCGCCGTCTTGTTGAAGTGTAACGAATTCGGCTATTCCTCTTGCCGTTAATTCTGGAAGCAACCACGTGTTAATCATGTGAAGATAGCTGTGCTGGTTCACAGGACCATCAAATAAATATGGTACAAGCAGATGGTCTGCCGTCATCCCTGCCCAAATCATAACATGCGGCGGATCGCACTCGATTTCCTCATAAAAGTGCGAATTGTCTTTTGCCCAAAAAAAAAGACGTTACGATTTCGTGAGCTTCGATAAATCGCACACTCGTCAGAGAACATAACGTTTTTTTGATCATTTGCATGCGGGAAGCGTGCGAGAAGCATTTTACATGCATGCACACGTTGCTCCAAGTCACGATCACTCAACTCATTCACCGAGGATGGCCGAAAACATGAAACGTTCAAGTCTTTCCGCATGTGGTCTCGCATAGTCGATCGCGGGATGCCTAATTCTGCAGACCGCTTACGGGTTGACTTTATCGGCGATAATTCAATTGATTCCGCCACAGCAGCACAAGTTTCGCTGCGAGTCGTAGGCAATAGTAAAAAATATACTGTTTTTCTTTTGTATTCATAATAATGTTTATCTACATGTTTAACTGTACTATGTTATTAACATGTAAAGGGACTTTTCGCCCACCCTGTACAAGCAAACGAACTGCAATATACTGAAAATACATTAAGAGGAAAGAATAAACTACCCGTGAAACACAGAACTTTTTCTGCACATAGATATATGCACGTAGTATTTCAGGGTAACGTTAAGTAACGGTACGAACCTTTCAGAAACCGGTTTTTACCTCTCCCCCTTTTATCCCGAGGCAATGGTTTCTGAGTTGGGAACGAACTTCACGTGAAAATATTGGTTCCTGAATTGGGAACTTTCGTCATAGTTCCTGAATTAGGACGTCCTGAGTTGGAAAACCAGCCTCAAATTTTCGGAACCACTTCAATTACACAATTGGAACTAGAGAACTATCCTCGGAGTTATTTTCGTTTCCAGAAATAACAGGTGTAGGTAATATTTAAGTGATTTAATGGGAAGCAAGGTTGAAGTATATTTTTCACAACAGGCTGAATAGTTACGCAATACTATACATCTTGGTCATTATTTTCCGCTCCCACTTCTAGGTTACATGCAGGAGAGATATATTACAGTTCCATATTGCAAGCCTATTCCATATTTAGATACTTTTCTTTATATATTTATCAATGTATTGAAGTTAGGGGTAGATTGTGCAAAAGGTGTCTTGTCTCTCCAGAGTGTTGCATGTGCTAAATAGCACAACTATTCCTGATTAAAGACGAAGCGAACAATAAACGTAAAGTGACAGTTTCGATACAAACACAACAAAGGCAACAACAAAACATGAATGACAAGAACAAGCAGGTTGTTAAACACAGAAGGGGTAAGAATACCTCATTGTGAGCCCCTCCCTTTCAACACGGGATACCGTCAGGGACAAATTCAGCTCGCAAATCAACAGATCTTCACATTTCGAGCCAAGACGATGGCAAGAAAGGGGGGAGTAGGGGGACTTTGGGTGGGGTGGAGTAGAATCTGAGAAGCATCTCATCTTCGTTTGAAATGGAAGGAGGGAGCCCCGAGGCTATTTCCATCCATTCTCTTCCCGACGACATCTCGATTCATTTAAACCGTTAGAGCGAACACCCTTTCACACTGATGACGTAAATGAAATGCTTCTTATGGTACTTATTAGCTTGAGATGTTCGAGAGAACTGGAGGGAAGATATCCTTCATCTTGAATTCAACGGCGAAGATTGAACCGGCGCTTTCTTGAGATCTCAAAGAACCTCTCAAGTCTCTCCGAGCACCTCAAGTGGTGAATACAATGCGTCGAAAGCCAGTGCTGACCCCATGTAAACAAGGTGTGTTATTTTGCATATCAATCGAAATTTTAGAAGCAAGGAGTTCCAGAGACAAACATTTTGAGGAGGCAAAAATAAACTTAATTTAATATCTATCATATTACTGCAATTTTTAAAAGTTTGCACTTTACTATTAAAAAAAGAACCACTTATGTTTATGAAGTGATCACGTATGTTTAAAACGCAATTTGAAATATAATTGAATGTATAATTAAATAGAATATTAAACATATACGAGCCCATTTAAAGAATGGGATGTATAAATTAAATATTTATAACGAAACCAGTAACACTTCCAGGGCTCCTGGGTTCAATTCCCGCTGGATTCCACTTTAAACTGTAGGTCCAGTACCGATTAGCCTTACTGTGCATAAAGTGGACACCATTTCAATCAATAAATCAAAACCAGAAACACTTCCGTAGGAATAATTCGTGAATGCTCACATGATACGCATTATTATTAGAACAAATTTGTGAAGGGACACGTACAAAGGAACAACCATGCCTAGTACAGGACTCGAACCCAGAACTTAGACCGACGAGATCGGGGTTAGAAAATTTTAACGGGGTATTGTACGTGAAAAGGTAATTTCATGTGGACATCATGTACTAGGGTGAAGCAATAAAGGACCAGATATTCTAATAAACGAAATGGTAAGTAGCTAGATTTGCGTAGTTCCATAACTACCATTTCTTTCAAGAAGGTTTACTAATTTGATATATTCTATATTATCATACTTATAGCTTCGTTCTTATATTTCTAGTTACGTTTCTGTCTTCATTTGATTAATTGCTTCGTTTCTGTCTATATATGTATAGGTGTCTACTTATTTTTCATTTATGTGTATAACTGTCTACAATTTTTTTTATTTTTGTATATATATATATTTACTGTCCACTTGTTCTTTCTTTTCTGTGTATACTAACTGAACACTTCCTTTCTTTTCTATCTACACATATCTACTTGTTGTTTCATTTCTCTCTCGTGTTATTGTCTTATTTCTGTGTATATATGTCTACATATTGTTTCTTCCCATTATATCCCTGTCTATTTATTCCTTTCTTTGTCCACTTATTGCTTCTGGCCTCTGTTTGTCTTATTATTGCGTTCTGTGTACATTCATCTACTTCTGTTTTATTTCTGTGCATATTTTTCTAATTATTATTTATTTTCTGTGCATATCTCTCTAATTATATTCCTTCTCTTCATATGTGACTGCATATTTTTTCCTGTGTATATCTCTATTAATTGCTTTCGTTTCTTTGTAGACCGACTATATCTGTTTACTTGTTTTAATTTCGTGCATCTGGCTAGTCATTGCTTAATCAATGACAATTGACGAAGTATTTCTAAGGGTAATCCATGAAAAACATTCTTACTGTAAATGCAAGACAACCATACTCTGTATTGTGCTTTCTGGAAGTTAGATATTTTCGAATCCCGCAGATTTCCAAGAAATCGCCGACGAGGGTAGACGGCGAAAGAAGATTGGAAAAGAAAAACTGTTGAATTGTGGATTTGATTTGTGGCAGGGGAATTTTTCATTTTTGGCTTCCCCTCACCTGACGATGCTCCACAAATCTCAACTACTTCCATTATCGTTTCTACTTTTCAATTCGTCCATGAGTGCGAACCCAAGTTCTTGGAACCCTGCCAGCCCCGATCCTTTGTTGCTTTCTTCCTCTCTCTCTCTCTCTCTCATCCATCGTCCTCTCGCTTTTTGTGCCCTCCCAAACCCTTGTCCGTGTCTTGCTGGAAGTAGATAGTATCAAGATTTCCTGAATTAGGTCAAAAGTAGCCAAGTGGGGGTAAAGTTCGAAAAAAGAAAAAAAAAAGAAACACGTTGTTTTTCCATTAAATGAAGATTTTTCCAGCTTCCATCAGGGAAAAGTAAGACAACTGCAACAGATAATGTCTTAGTTGGTCATTTATTTAGTTTGGTATTATTAGTTTCTTTCATTGGCAAACGTTATTTGTACGAGGATTGTTTTAAAAGCAATTAAGATAGTAATATTTGCTTTAATAATATAATTATTGCCTGGACTCTTTATAATTCGGTCTCCAAGGGGGCACGAAAATATCACTTTCACTACAAATTGACCATAAATGTTTTGACTGATTGATTGCTTTGTTGTTTTAAGTCAATTTGAATTGGCTTAAAGGCTAATCGGGACGGGACCTACAGTTTAAATTGGGATCCTAACTACTGTGTCATGTGCCTTCATTGATGGCGCAGTCTTTGCCTTGTAATCAAGAGGTCCCTTGTTTGATACCCGGTGGAGGCACATGATGGTTCGGATCCCACTTTAAACTGTAGGTCCTGCCCCGATTAGCCTCATGGTGCAAAAAGTTGACTTAAAACACCAAATCAATCCAGTGATTCAATGCGACAACGTTACCACTACGCCATCGGGGAGGCCCATAAATGTTCTAAAATATACTTCATGATTACGGGGGATCGAGTGAGTCAAAGTGGGTAATTTTGTGAAAAGTCTTTAACTATGCAAACTGTCGCTAGTTAATTCTTTGTACGTACTGGATATTTTTTAAAAACCGTGTGATATTGTGTTTGAGCAAAATTTGTCAAAGTGGATCAAAATGGCGAAATAATAACCAACAGTATCAACATTTGGAAAATACAATTGTTCAGATCGTTAAAAAACCGTGTATGGACTTCATTAACCATATAACCGTCGATTAAAATTTCCTCATCATCGACTTCTCAATTGACGTAGAGATTCAGAAGAGCAAACTAAAAAGAGAGAACCTGTTTGAAACAATAAAAGAGAAAGATGATAAAGTAAACTGTTTGTTAAATTTAAAATTATGCCGTTCACAAATTCAAAATCTAGTTTGGATTTCGTTAAGGCTAGCTCTTCTTTACAAGTGTACCTTTCCACGGCCAAGAGGCGAAATACACTTAAAGAACGTTAAGAATGAAAAAAACAGAGAAGAAATAGCAAATTTCGAAATGTAACTTTTAATTTCGTTCCACTTGTTTAAACAAAATTGAAATCAAGTTCTTAGAAAAAGGCCTTGAGTTCATTAAAGAAGTGAACTCAACTGCATGGAACCCAATCATGTATATTTAACCGCAAACAAAGCAGGGAAAAAACCAAGTTCCTTTGCCTCGCAGGTACGTGGAATGATTATATGGCTCCAGCGATGCGTGTGTATTAGCTTCAAAAGGAAAAATGAAATGAACGGAAAGAAATGAGGCAAATAAAATGGATGCACAACCGTGGGGAAATAAGAATGAATATAAAGGAAAGGACGAAAAAATAAACAACGAAGAGTTCCTTCCACAATGTCTCCACTGAAATATGCATAATGAAAATTGTATTTCCATGTTGTTTCGTTGAAGGTTGTTCGTTAAGGGAGAAAATGACATTTTGTGATATTTAATTTACCAGTTTATTTCAAAATTACATGTGTGTATTTAAATATAATACAACTTACAAATTGTGTATGCTGTCTAAGTTATTGATTGATAGCAATTGATTTGGTGTTTTAAGTCCACTTTATCCACAGTAAGGCTCATCGGGACTGTACCTACAGTTCAAAGTGGGATCCGAACCACTGTGTCAAGTGCCTCCACCAGGTATCGAACCCGGGACACCTTCATTGAAATGCGACGACGCTACCACTGCGCCATCGGGGAGGCCTGCTGTCTAAGTGTTTCTTATGTAAGGATATAAAACATGCTAAGTATTGTATGAATTCTGTTTAAAATTAACTTCACAAAACTTCTCCTTGTCAATGGTTGCCAAGCTACAAGAACGGATTAAACAGTATAGGAATAACGTTGGTCAAGAGTTAGCCAGAAATGATCAAATATTGTCCTGAAAAAGGGGATAGAAGAAACGTGAAGAAAAAAAATAGCAGAAAGATTAAACGTGAAGTGGGAAAATACCAAAGAATTAAATGTGAAACGGAAAATTTTCAAATGGTCAAACATGATACCTACGCGAAAGGATTATTCGAAAAGTTGAAAATGAACGCCAGGATTAAACGTGAAGCACAAAGGGAACACAAGTGTTAAGAGAGAAGCACAAAATGAACCCCAGAATTAAACATTTAGCACAGAAAACACTAGATTTCAACCTGAAGCACAATACGAAAGCCAGAATTAAAATAAAGCACAACTGGAATACCAGGATTAAACGTGAGGAACATAAATCAAGAGAATTTGAAAATAATATCCTCAGGAAAGAAAAGATGGATCTCAAAGGAATGAGAAGACAGGTGATAGGAGAAGGTTACGTTACATAATTTAGAACTTTATAATTTGTTTTCATGTCGAGATATTATTAGAATAATTAAATCAAGAACACTTAGGTGGGCAGGCCACATGGCACGAATGGGCGAGGAAAGAAGAGTTTACGTGGTTCTTATTGGGAAACCTGATGGTAAGAAACCAGTAGGAAGGCCAAGACGAATATGGAGAAATAACGTCAAGATTGACTTAAATGAAATCGATAAGAATAGAACAGATTGGAATGATCTTTACCAGAATAGGGACAGATGGAAGCCGTGTGTTGCTAATTAGATTCGTATTAAACGTGAAGCACAAAAGAAAAACATGTTCTAAACGTGAAGCTGAAAAGGAACACAAGTATTAAGCTTGACGTACAAAAGATACACCGTGATAAAGTATCAAACAGAAAATTAATGACAGGATTGAACGTGAAGCTCAAAACGAACTCAATAATAAAACGTGAAGCACTAAAGGAACATGAAGATAATACTAGAAGCATTAGGATACAATAAAATGAAACATAATGATTAAACATAAAAAACGAGAAGAAAAGGATTAAACATGAAGCAGTCAACGCGTGAAAGACTCAGGAAAGTGACAAAAGAAATCAAGGTGAAAAAAAAGACAATGGACGAAAAGATAAAACTGAAGATAACAAAGCGTGAAAGGATTAAACATGAACCTGAAACAGAGCATTGCTGGGATTGATTTGGTGTTTTAAGTCCACTTTATGCACAGTAAGGTTAATCGGGACGGGACCTACAGTTTAAAGTGGGATCCGAACCACTTGTACCTCCACCGGGTATCGAACCCGGGACTCCTTGATTACAAGGCGACGACGCTATCACTGCGACATCTAGGAGGCTCCTGAAACAGAGCAAAACGCTTAAAGCTTAAGTGAAAAAAAAATATGTAAAAGTATTAGCGAGAAAGTAGTAAAAGTGGAGTGGAGAAGATACGAGATGATTAAACTTGAACTGTAGCAAGCTAGAAAGTATTAAACATTAAACAGAAAGCAGCAATAAATAAACATGAAGAGAAAAATAGGGAAAAGATTACATTTGAAGAGCGAAGAGATTAAAGGTGACGCTAAATAAGTTTTTCACATCATATTCCAGCCAAATGTTTAGTTTCAATAATAAATTCAATTATTTAAATAGCCCTAAATAGACAGGATATAAGCAGAAAATGTCTTGTTTTCTATGGCTTATAAACGGACGCTAACAAAGAAAAATAATTAATTAGCATACTGCACGAAGCGAAAATCCACGAAAAATAAATAAACAAACAAGCCAAATTGATAAATCATAATATCTACATTAAAAACTCATCACACTATATTTATTTACATTCTAGCATGGATTAACGCTTGGAAAAGCTTAACTCTTCACACATAAATGAGTATAGATTTTTTAATCTTATTTTATCCCGTCTGAAACAACGGACGGTTGAAGTTTCGACTGGAGAGTCTTGCTTTGTGAACGCAATCTTTTGTTTTCGGCTTTCATTCATGAGTCAGTGGCAGCGCTCGTTCGCAAAAATTGGCGGACAGGAAAGATCTGGTTTAGGCATGAAAGGGGGTTACATTTTCAGAGTTGTTGCGTGGGTGGCTGAATTGAGCTTCAAATCATAACCTTGAAAGGTAAAAGGTAAAGAGGTAAAACTACCCTCTGCTCAATTCAACATGACGTGCAGGCACATGGGGAGGAAGGATGTGAAGGTAATGTTCCACACTTTCACAATCTCGGCCATTTCTGGAGATGATGTGACCATCACCACGCTCCGGAAGTCTTTACACAAATACTAAAGTCGCCGCCTTACACACAGCAAAGTCAATGCATAAGCTGAAGCCAAAAATGCATATAAAGTCTACAGTTCAGACCAAATGTTTAAGTGCAGCATCGAGAAAGATGCAGGCAGGTGCATCAGAAAACACATCAATGATGCATTAAGGTGCAGATATGCATAGATAGATATAATCATTTGCATCATATGATGCACTTTGGCGATAGATTTGATGCATTTGGTTTTCTGTGGGCAGATAACCATATATTAGATGCTGGTTGAACCCCAGAGCCGCTCATTGTAAGGACATTATCTGAAAAATTCCAACTTAAAATCGCTCACTCCGGTTATCGAACCGGGTCTCGTGCGTGGCAGTCACATGCGCTACCGACTGGATTCAAATATTGAATTAAAAAATAATTCAAATTCATATATTTAATACGTTATATAATGTAGCACTATTCATAATAATATGTGAATGTATTAATATTGATGATTTTATTATTACATGAATAGGTAAAATCGGTTACTTTACCATAAAAATGATTATCCTTGCGAGGAAATAAATGTAAAATCAATATTTATGGGATAACTAAAAAGGATGCTAGGTCCAGTTGATGAAACGTAAAGATCCTGACTAATATTTTATGAATATTATGATAAGTTGTGATGTGCATAAATCTTCTTAGGTACTGTCAATTGAAAGTGGTATGATCCCAATTTAATCCTTGCCTTCATGTAAGTTCGGCGATTACTTAATTTTAGTACTTGGTAAGTGTTTCGAGGGAGGTTCGGGGCCCCTGGACCCTCCACTGATTACGTCCTTGAACAAAGATAATGTTCGCGCAACCTGCTTCCCCGTCCATGTTACAATTTCAACCGTCACCCCTATTTTAGCAATTGACTCGTCTAGTTGGCGCATGCGCACTTATGGTCTCGAATAAAACAGACGGCTCCATGTGTACTGGTTACTTTCACATCTTCAAGTAAACAGTCCAGTCTCCGTAGACCTGAAAAACATAAAAATGTTGATAAGAAAATACGACGATAACAAATCCGTTCTCTTAAAACGGGGCAGAAATTTACGACAAGGAATTAAAAAGGCATTTTTAAGGCAATTTTAGATAGCGGGAGGTCGAAACGGAAGCCAGAAAAAAAGATTGTTCCCGGACGTCGAAAATGAGGTAAAATTTATATTCCCCGCTAAGCTATCTCGCTATTACAGAACACATTTTCGGTACGTCATGTACCGTAGGCTGGTTAGAGGGAAGAGGCTGATAACGTCACAATACTTAGGGCTGTCTCCTCAGACAAGCAAGTTCTTCATGTACTTGGTTGAACGCGAAGAGGCCCCCCTTTTTTTTCCTTCCGACCGAGTTGCGACGCCCGGTCTGTTCCCTGTCCATAAATCGACGTCTTCCCTGGTTGGTGAAAGGGAACATGGAAATTGGAATGGGTTGTCTCCACTTGTGGAGTGTTTCAACGCGATAACAAGGTTGTCTTGGGAAATTTGTAAGCTCAACAGCAACGAGGCTTCTCTTTTTTTTTGCACCCCCCCCCTCCCCGCCCTCCTCTTCTTCTTTGCTGGATAAGACTCCGGATTTTTCAACAAAAACAACGCCCGGTTTGAAGAGGATGCTGTTTTCCCAGATGTTAACACAAAACGAAACATGGGCTTCTTTGATGAAAACTTTTCGAGCCTTGTGAACTTGTTGACTTGTGGCTAGGATTTCGCAAGTTTTGATCTAGATTTGAACCCAATCTTAACCACAGACCCAGAAATGCTATATACAGAATCCTATAACAAAAATAAGAAGAAACGTCCAGCAAAATCTTAGAAGAATGAGAGTTACAAGGCTGACCTGCGTTATTTACAAAATGACCAACAGAGTACACTACTATGAGCTGTAATATATTATGCCCAGGTGTTTGAAGATGATGGCACGCATATGTGTGAAAACACTTGAATAATTCAGCACATCTCTTGGTGTTGACTAGCTTTGGCTGAGTCCCAATCAACACCGTTAAACCTGCAGGGTCTCTGTACTATCGAAGTCCGAATTTGAGATATATATATATAAGGGGGTGCTGATAACTTGATGGTTTTGCTTTCTTTCCGTTGCTTCTCATTCTCGATTCACATCTCATTTGAAACTGTGTAATATGAGTATGGTATCGTGCAAAAATAATATTCCTCCCGTAATAGCTTCTTTCTATTTTTCAGGTTTGAAGTAGTCATGCCGGAGGCACTAGTCAATTTCACGACGCTAGAGGTTCGGGGTGTGATCAAGTTTCTAATCCTCCAAGGAAAGTCTGCGAAGGACATTCACGGTGAAATGTCACAGACACTGGGAGATAAGTGCCCTTCATACAGCACCATAAAAATCTGGAGAGCTCGATTCACGACCGGACATTTCAGCGTCGAAGACGAAGTCCACAGTGGGCTCCCTTCAGCAGTGACGGATCTGGCAACATGTGATGCTGTGCATGACATGATTCTTATGGATCGGCGAATATCAGCCAAGAAGATTGCAGAGATAATGACCATCTCCTGGGAACATATAGGATTCATCATGATGTAGTGGACATGAGGAAACTTTCTGTCAAATGGGTTCCGAAATGCTTGAACAGTGATCAGAAACGACAGAGAGTGAAGTCATCGGAGTCCATTTAGGCTCGGTTTCGTGCTGGTGAAGAGGATTGTTTGGGCAGAGTAGTGACTGAGGATGAAACGTGGATACATATCTAAGATCCCGAGACCAAGGATCAGTACATGGAATGGCGCCACAAAGGGTCAACCCGTCCGTCGTGAAACTGACTTGTGCCTCCGCAATGACTACTTCAAACCTGAAAAATAGAAAGAAGCTATTACGGGAGGAATATTATTTTCCCACCATAACATACTCATATTACACACTTTCAAATGAGATACGAATCGGGAAAGGGAAACGATGGGAAGAGAGCAAAGCCAGTAGCTTATCAGCACCCCCTCATAGATGGAGTTGAAGGAGGGGGGAGTACTGATCGAATGGTATATCGGTATTAAATTTTTAAAATTGGCTCATTTATTTGAGCTGATCGTACAAGTAGCTGAGCAATGGCCAACATTGTACTCTATCAGTTCTCTCTCTCTCTCTCTCTCTCTCTCTCTCTTCCACGTTTGAGTTGAGCAGTACACACTCTACACCCCCCCCACCCGCTGTTCACGGCCGAGCGCTCCTTCTATATCTTACCATCCGTCATGAGTAGAGCCCGGAAATTCAGGCATTTATTTTCGTTAAAATAGGCAGGCAAAAAGGCATTTATAATGTGGAAAATAGGCATTAAAATGAAAAAAAGGCAAAATAAACCGAAAAAAGGCACATTTTGAAGTCGCTTACTTTTATCTATAATTTCTGGCAACATGTTAAAATCTACATTGGGAAGAGCATTTCAATTTTCTCCGTCATAACTACAAGGTGTTTTTTTTAATTACTCAACATTCATTGATAGTAGTCTGTCAGAGAGAATGTTTTTCATAATAGAAAATTATATTTCTACTTCGACAGAAGTTATTGGAGCATACATAAAACAAGCTAATGTAGCTGGACGCATTTCGGTAACAGCATTTTCACCTTTTAGAATATCACAAATTGTTTTAAATTGTTTCAAGTCCTCATTTGCACTCACTACCCGCTTGCACTTTTCCGCAACAGCTGACCCCTTTTCTCCTGGCACTTCCATTATCTTCTTCATAGATTCCTCGTACATTTTCATGGATGTTACAAGGTGTTATTTTACGTTCTGTAATTGTAATTGTCTCTGGGAATGCACCATAATGTGCAAAAATAAACTTGAATAGCACAGGAGTTTTTTCACTTCACGAATTGAAGCCGCTTGATTTTCTGGAAGAGCATCTATCACCTCACTGATTTTTTGAAGGTTGTTAGCATAATATATAGCTGCTGATATCCAGGTTCCCATCTGGTCAAGACTGGTTGCGGAGGTAAACTAAGCTCAGATTCAACTTCCTTAAATTTTCGGGTTCGAGAGGGAGATTTCAGAAATATCTTCTTTGTGTTCGAAATCAACCTGTCCACTTCAGCAGTCAATCATGCACAAGGAAATGTTAACCGAAAGGTAATATCCTAACTGAGCATGAAATACATTTTTCTCACACTTTTCTCCTTCAGCAATGTTGAAACATGCATGAGTTCAATATTACTTAAATAAGGCGAAAATTAGTCACATAATAAACGAAAGAAAAATAAATGCCAACAACGTTTTTTGGGAGAACAATAATTTATATACACATTGTTTTTAAAAAAAATTGTCAAATTTAATTGAAAAAGGCAAAAAAAGGCATTATAATTAAAAATAGGCAGTGGGGTCCCAAATAGGCAAAATAGGCAAAATGAAAAGGTTTCTAAAACATTCGAAACAACATGAGAAACGTATATCCGGAAAAATTTTATCAATATATGCAGTAGATAAAAAGAGGCATTTTGCCTAACTTCCGGGCTCTAGTCATGAGAAACGCAACAATAGCACCGAGAATGTGCTAATTTCAAAATTGAATCAAATAGAGGTATCACTTAACACAAAAAGAGTAAAGTGTTTAGAATTGTATACAGGGTGTGTCATAAGTAATAGCGCAAACTGACACATTTGAAAGTACATGATAATAGAAGCAAAAAAAGTCTCAGTAAACATGGGTCTGCAAACGAGCCATTTTCGAGATAATTGCGAATGTGTTGTTACAAGCCGCCACTGACTTCATTGTTTGTAAACGTCATCCTAGTTGGTATAATGCTAATGATGCAATAATAATAATAATACAGTAATAATAATGTTTCCTTAGGCGCTGATGTACCCTTGTAAATGTGCGACTCTCGGGGTGCCTTCGAGCAGGGTATTTTTCTTGGTACAAGCGTGCAGCCTCACTTGCATTGCCGTTAGCCAAACCATGAACACAACTGACGTGACTTCCACAGTACGATTAGATTGTGTACTGATTATATCCATCCTGTTTGTTTCCAATGCCATCTCTTGGAAATGTTCTGTTTTGTAAACAAAGAGGAAGCTTCGGAATGTGCAAGGAGTAAAGCACTCAGTGTTTACAAAATGCAATCAGTGACGGCTTCTAACCACACATTCGCACACATTATTAGCATTTTACTAACTAGGACGACGTTTACAAACAATGAAGACAGTGGCGGCTTGTATCCACACATTCGCGATTATCTCGAAAACTGTTCGTTTGCTGACCCATGTGTACTGAGACTTTTTCGCTTCTATTATCGTGTACTTTCAACTGTGTTAGTTCGCGGTATTGGTTATGATACCCCCTGTATAATATTGGTAAGAAAGGATGGCCTTCAACAGATTTACCACATGATATAACTTGCATTAAATTAAACAATCTATCAGTTGGCAGGATAAATCACATAGTAATCATTCATGTTAATTTTGTGGCTGATTTATGTTGTCTAAGGAACTTCTGCAGAGTGATTTATTACTAAAGCCCGGGACTTTATGTTATAACATATTTCTATTTGGCATCGGATCAAATACTGGAGTGATATCTTTACATATCGGATGAAAATCAACCGAAATACACGAACTTCATAAGGCATATTTTGACATAATTAATCAATTTCGCCTTTTTACAACACATTTCTTCAATATTCTCGCAATAAGACATATTTCTGTATAATTTCGTAATTGTCTTGCTTATACAGTAAAACTCTGTTAATCCGGATCCCAATAAGCCGGACTTCGCTTAATCCGGACAGGCAAAAGGCAAAAAAAAAAAATGGCTAGAAGTCAACAAGAGAACATCCTAAAGAAAAGGCAGTGAACCACTAATGGAATTCTCTTTCCCGCAGACTTTGTACTGTACTGTATAGTGTACTATGCCCTTTTAATACACCATAACAAACGTGTTTGGTTGCTATAAACGGAGTCTTAATGCACATTCTGCTGTTCTTTTAGGATATTTAAGTTAATCCGGACTTTCGTTAAACCGGTCAACTTATCCCCCATTAGTCCGGATTAACGAGGTTTTACTGTAATCGATTATTTTATAATTTACTCTTCGTACCTTTAGAGCAACGGATAGTTTATAGTATCGATGGCAGGAAAAGGAAATTACGAACTAAGAAATTAAGAGCAGCTACAGTCTTTTCTTACCAACTATAGAGCGTCTCAACCTTAAAAAGTCAGTATGGGTTAAATGGAGCGCGGCGTTGCCAGATCAACAAACGGAGTTGCATCGAGTCGCTGTTAATCGCTAGTGATTGCGACAAATTTACTTCTTTAATATCGTATAGGAAATCATCAAAATCTATGTATTTGATGCATTTAGGGGAAAAAAACCGATAGTTACCTCAAGATTTGCATCTAAATGTTTATATTTCGACGTAACAATTTACCATTTTACATTTGCATTATATGTGTAATACACAACGCAAATATTGTAACTTCTTTCGTTGAATGTTGTATCCTTTACATAAACAGAATTAAATAAATGCAAAAACAGACATTAAGATACATTTTTTACGGAAAATAAAGCACACTGCACTTCCTACGAACCGGGGCACCTGCCTGCAACTGATTTGTAACCTTGGTATCGCGGAATGAATTTGATACGCGAGACATCCCGCATAAACAAACTACGATTGCGGAATAAATAACGGTGTTGTGGAGTAACAATGCATTCTAAAAATAACTTCAAACAATGGTCAACACTTTTCTTACTTGGTCTGCATGTGTATCGGGACAAACCGAAAAGTTTCTCGCTAGCCAACCTTTTCGTGTTACGGTCTGATGATTTATACAAAATATCCAATGTAAATATATATAACTCTCCTCGTAAGCAAATTAATTCACTCAGGCGAAGAATATTATATCTACAAGCATCATAGATCCTGTAGAAAATAAAAATTGGCGAAGTTCTTCAATCGGTTTGATATTTATGGCTCTTGAAGTATTTACTAGAATGAAATTAAGCGTTTTGCAAAATTGCATAATTATGAAAAATTCAGATCAAATGAATTTATGACAGGTTATACAATGCCGTCAGTAAGTAGAGCATAACAAACTCTACAGGATAATGATTTCACTGTTTGAAATTTTTGACTTTTACATTTTGTAAATTTTGAAACATCACTCAACGCAGCGGTGGTAGAGATGGACAGAGCTATTGGCAAAACTCATGTATTAGAGAGAGAGGGAAGTACTACATTTACTTCCATACTGACTTTTAAGGTTGAGACACTCTATAGTACAGAAAAATAATACGCCCCCCATAACTGTGCAAACGTTATTAAGGAAAAATGTTATCTCACATTGTTGTGCACGGGAAGTAAACAAGTTTAGGGTGTTCTGATTTCATTACCTTTTTCTCGCTGCTCATAACAATCAGTCAAAACTGAAAATAGCTTTAGGTACATTACAGCTCTCACTCTATCTACAATCGAATACGGGAGTTTCAAGATCACTTGTCGTTTAAGCTACGCACGCATCAGTGTGTAGCAGTGCGAACGAATAGAATAGGACGTAAAGGAACATGTGGCGGTGAGACTGAGAGGCCATGTTACAGAATTTGGGAGTGGTGTGTTCTCCACAGACAACAATATTATGTTTTGCAAGTTGGGTGAAACCGGAACAGGACATTCGAAGAGATCTTCAACATTGCAGGATTTAGACATCAAAATCTGCCTAAAAAAAGTTGTGTTTGTGTATTTATTGCCTAGATTTACCAGAGCTGTGGCGAGCTTGTTTATCTGAATGAACAGGAATGAAACTTATGATAATTTCAGTGAACCTCACAATAGCTTCAGTATTTATGGAAAATACTGATTTTTTTTTCATTTCATCCTTCGGTTAAAGGGATTCTGACTTCGATAACTCCCCCCCCCCTACACACACACTGGTCGATTTTTCCTGGAAGATAGTAACATCTCGTATAATGAGAAATTCGAAACTACTGTTGTGCATTTGTTTGGCATTACTGGGAATATTTCTGCATTTTTTACATTTTTTTAAAATTTCTCATGGCATATTTTAAACTTTTTATGACATAATTACACACATATTTTAAAATTTTAAAGGACATAAAGTCACGGGCCCTAGTTATTATAACTCATGTGGGACACAAATAAAAAAAAGGAGCATAATTCCTGATGATAAAATAGAGCGAAAATCAACGTATTATTTAAGAAATCACAAAAAAAGAAAGGATTGTATCAAAAGACAGGTCTGTGCTTATGATTATACCGGCAGTGATTTATTTCAAATTCGGCCACTGGACGAGTGACGATGACAAATTTATAAGCTCTTGCCTTGACTCAACTCACCCAACAGGACGATAGGTGCCGAGGCTTGCCCCGAATTGATACTTTTCTGGAGATGAGGCCTGCTCGAAAAGCTTTTATAAGCTATATATACTAAGTGGTGATGACAAATATTCGCTCCAACTACTCCCAACCTTCACTATTTGTATAATTACAACTATCTACTTAACTACTGTATTTAGACAAATATTTAAAGAAATCGCGTGTTACATGTTTCAATTGAAGTACAAAATCAGTCGAAATTATAATTATCTTTAGCCCTCTCCGCTTATTGGTTTGGAGATTGCTGGTTTTTGTATTTTTGTTATAATTTATTTGGGATTTAGCTAAACATTTACGCCTGCGCCCCAGATCGTTGTGGATGACGTTCAGACTGGCATCTGGCGGGAAAAGTGGCAACTTTAGTACCCGGTATTCTTTCGATTCGGACAACTTCGGAAGCTACGGGGTGAACCGGAACCCAACGCCTACGGATTCGGACAAGGCCTTTAATTAAGAAACTGTACTGTTTATTTGCATGTGCCTGCAACATTCAGTAGATTCCTTCCTATCTTTACAGCTATCTGTGACCAGTCACCAGGAAGGCACGTGCTTTTTGTCTTTGTACTTGAGACAAAATAAAAGACTTCCGTTGTACAACTAAAATTAAAACAATCGTTAAGCAACAAAATACAGATAGAATTAAAATGCAAAACAGACACTTGGAAAGATACTTAATATGACCAGAAGGTGAATAGAGACCAAAAAATCGTAAAATGGAAACAATGAAGTGAAACGAACTACTAGCAGTTTTCAGAGCCCTGAATATATGCGCTGTGTTTACTAATTTCTTCCGACTAGTTCTAGTTTCATTATTAACTTCTCGAATACACATGAATTTCAATATACGTAAGTGCTTAAATAAAATAAACTTTACTTAAATACGGTATATAGTAATTATGACAGTTTTGCAAGAAAAATAATAAATACAAATTTGATTTCCATCTACCAATGTCAGTTGGTATCCCTGTCCGAACGCATGCGCAGGAATACCCCATACATAGGTAGCTGCAAGGCTGGCAATCAGTCTGCCATGGAACGGTGGCAGGCACAGACACGATTCGCGGCACTGCGAACTCGTTACGCATTCCCTGGCGTCCTGATGGTTCTCTGTGCCGTCTCCTGAATTCGGATGAACGCCTCCACTGCCGCGATTCGTGTTCCAACCGGCCAACGGTTCCATGGCAGACTGATTGCGAGCCTTGCAGCTGCATAAGCATGGGAGATCCCTGCGCATGCGTTCGGACAGGGGTACCAACTGACATTGATAGGTAGAATATGCACCACCACGCATAATGCTGGCAGAGAAAGACAAGATTGCGTTCCACACTGTTAAGAAGGATACAGTGTACAACTCTAACTCTCTCTCTCTCTCTCTCTCGCTCCACTTACTGCAAATCACCGGATGCAAGTCAAACAAAGTAGGAAGCAAGTGAGGCCGTGTCCAGAACTTCCGGGGTGAGTGATGACTACAAGTTGATTAATTTTGAGTTAGGGATGCCAACATGGCGAGGAGATAAAGACAAACTGAAGCAATTGCTCAAGAACTTTGAAGATAAACCTGCAAACTTTGCGTAGGTCGAGAGGTGTCGATTTGCTTGCTTTTGTTTGCATGATAAGAGCACACACACACACACACTTCCAACCCTAAAACTCCTCCTCGGGTCTTCGACGCCTATTAATTAGGTAAGTAAGTAACTCACTTGTTTATTTATTAATTCTACCGAGATAGGTTCTTCTGCAACTAATTTTGAAGCAATGCGATCAATATCTCCTACGCCAAACTAATGTCTAATCAACTCTCTGGTTATTTCTTCACGTTTTCAAATGTGAGATGAGGAAATTTTGCTGTGAATTTTAATTACAGAAGAGGTTCCTGCTGAAGAAGTGTACTTCTTGTTAACTCGGATTTTCAAAACAATTGGCAGTTGAACTACATGCACACCCACAGGATGATGTCTAATATAAGAACACTTTAAGTTGCTTTGGAATCAAAATACGAGGGTTGTTCATAATGGTTGCCTCTTTGAATACAAGAGAAGTATTTTATTTTAAAACATAAACTAAACGTTACGTTTCAACTTTCTAGCAAGGTCTTCTTCAGACTCTGTACCAAATACAAATGAAATAAGGTACAAAACAGGATGATATATACACACGCACACACACACAAAAATCGGGCCTCCCCGATGGCGTAGTGGTAGCGTTGTCGCCTTGTAATCAAGGGGTCCCGGGTTCGATACCAGGTGGAGGCACATAGTGGTTCGGATTCCACTTTAAACTGTAGGTCCAGTCCCGATTAGCCTTACTGTGCATAAAGTGGACTTAAAACACTAAATCAACCAACCAACACACAAAAATCTCTCCAAAGCACAATATTATTAGAAAGTTGTTTATCTGGAACGTTCCTTTCCAGGTTTTCCAGCAGGTGGCCTTCTCCTCTCAACTGTTATTTCACCTGGCATTTGCTTTCATCTGGAACGTGGTTAGACTTCTTACGCTATTTTCCCTTATCCTTTCTTTCTTCATTCCTCTTCCTTCTTTTCTCCTGCTTCGCTCTTGTCACTTCCACTCTTTCTAACACCTTCTTCCATTCTTTGTTTATAACAGAAATAACAGTTGACAGGAGGATGCCACCTACAGGAACATCTGGAAAGGAATGTTCCAGATAAACAACTTTTTACAATAATCTTGTGTCTGGAGGGGAATGATTTGTGTGTGTGTGTGTGTGTGTGTGTGTGTGTGTGTGTGTGTGTGTGTATCTCTTCCTGTTTTGTACCTTATTTCATTTGTATTTGGTAAAGAGTCTTAAGAAGACCTTGCTAGAAGGTTGAAACGTAACGTTTAGTTTATGTTTTAAATGAATGAGTTCTTGGTTATCATGGAAATAAGGCTTGGTAGTGTTGTCATAAGAGAAGTATTTATTACACCCTTTCTTCACTTGAACCATGGGACAGACATATTTCTTGCCAGATTCTCCACTCCAGAAATCAACCCATTGTCAATGGGAAGATTATATCTAAGATATGACTCTTAAATATTTCTTCCTCTGAAAGAACCGCAGAAGATGGGAAAATGAGAATTATAGCAGCTACTTTGAGTCACAGCCTTCTTGTTTCCTTATTTGAAACTTAATTCATATTATCTTATTTGATGGCATATTACGACAGAAACTCTTATTCCGAGCTGAAATACGCTTTTTCTTTTCTTTCATTCTTGTCCTAGGCTCACAATAGAGTTACAATATAACTCAGCTAATGGCTTTGGGGGATACCCGACCTCCAAGAGGTGACATTGTTTTTGCAACCCTATCTTAAATTGTAATTAAACAGTGCTTTCAAATAATGCACATTGCATTCTTGAATTTATTTGCGTTGATTACTGGAATTGAAACATAATCCCTCTCTTGGAAATGGCACAGTCCTCTAAAGGAGAGTTACACTTTTAGCGTGTATCCCACTGACTTTCAATGGAATCAATGAAACCCACAAGTGTCCGTGACTGTACTTTGTTATTTTCCATTATTAGTAATAGCTCACAGTTTTTTGTTTTTATCAACCGCTGAGTTGATTCGTGAGGTAATTTTTCTCAAAGCCAAACTGGATTTCTTATTTTGCTTGTCGTGTAATCGCGACAATGAGGATGCATGGTGATTTCATGAAATAGATGAAGGGACAGCAATGTCCAGGCTGGTATTTCGAAGTTTTAACCTATGATAGCGAGATCAATCCTATTTGCTCTACCACAGAGGCGACTGAGTCAATGTCCGAACTTTTACAATATTCTAATGAAAAACAAGACGTGTAGAACTCTGCGAAAGGTTTTGTAAGCCTTTATTTTGACCCTCCGTTCTTTTTCTATAAAGCTTGCGAATTTAACGACCTCCCCCACGGCAGCTTTATTCCAGGCCGAAATGCTGAAAATTTGCAACACTGTGCCCCCAGCTAAAAAATCAAGCAACCTAGAATAGTGAAATTCATGCTGCTCTTTTAAAAAACAACATAATCTGCGTATAATGTTTTTTTCTTTTTTTCAAATGTGGACAGAAGATTGACGTTACGATGTAGGTGATGTCACACTTTACAGGGTTGCCAACTTAAAGACTCCGGCCTCTCTCGGATTAAAGATGGCCGTGCCTCTCCTCGTATTTTGAGATTTCGACAGTTGCAAGAGAATCACTGGGTAAATTAGCCACGTGCTCAGAGGAAGCCAACTCAACGTACCTTGTGAACCATCTTACTAAACGAAAACTTTTGTCTTTCAAGGGACAGTACTTAGTCTGTAGATGGTGAGGCATTAAGTCGCTAACGGTTCCTAGGCGTAAGGGAACTTTTCACCTCTTGCATTTCCCTTGGCAGAGGGACGTGCATTCTACCCCGGAAGGTGCAATTGATGCAGACTTGGTGGCAGATTTAAGCCATTCGTGATGCTGCAACTTATAGCTGGATCTGATCCTAGGTCTTTACTTTTGGGATTTCCATCCAGGGATTAGAGCCAATGCTGCAAACACGATGTCAGACAGATCACTGAAGGTTTCATTTACTGATTAATGTCCGCCCATACAGAACAAAGATATGCCTTAGAATATGTGCAATAAGTTTCCGTCTTCTTTGGTGAATAAAAATCATTGTGGCATTATTCATTTATATTTTAAAGCAAATATTTTCGCAGTCGCGTTCAACCACTACGTCAGATTAACCATATACTGGAAACAAATGTTTAAGAGATTCTGCTATCCAGATAGAAAAATATGTTAATATGTTATATCAGATTCATCTTCTCTGTCCAGTAGCATTGTATTTAGTATTCATGGATACAATGGTAGCCTGATTTAGGAATTCATTCATGTTACCGTTAATGTTCATCCCTTTCATTAGATTACAAACATAAAAAAGTATCTTAAAATAACTGTTATTACTGAGAGAGAAATGAGGTGATGAGGAAATAAAGATAAGAGAAGAAGTGATGTTGGGAAAGTGAAAGAGAAAACGAGGATATACCAGGAGAACAAGATAGAAACGGGAGAGAAAGATAGAAGGTACTTGAGAAAAATAGTAGACAGAACGTGGGAAGAAAAAGGAGAAAGGGAGAAGTAGAAACAGACCTAAGGAAGTAGAGAGGAATAGAGAAAACAAGAGAGATACACAGGAGGAAAGATAAGTAGTGAAAATCGGAGAGAGAGAGAGAGAGGAAAGCAAGCTAAAGAAAAAGTCATAAAGGGGAAGATAGAGGAACTGAAAAAAGGCGTAGAAATGGAAAATGACTAGAAAGAAGTGGAGAGAGAGAGATAGAGAGAGAGAGAGAGAGAGAGCATTGAGCCAGAAGAAAGAAATGAAAGTGATGGTATGAATGAAATGAAGATATAAAGAGAAGGAGGCAGAAGAGGAAGAGAGGAGAGGAAGAGAGAGAAAGTGATTGAGAGGGATGGGGAGAAAGAAAAGCAACAGAGAAAGAAAGAAGGAAGGATAGAGAGATTGAAAGAAGGCTGAAATGAGAGAGAGAATTAAAAGGGAAAGAGAGAAAGGGAATGAGAGAGAGAAAAGATGAGAAAGAAAGTAGAACAGAGGAAACGTGTAGAATCCAGAGGAAAGCGGGGAAGGGAGTATAGACGATGTATCGGAAAGATCTTTTAGGATTTTTGTTTTATTCTATATCTTCTAAATACTAAAATTCTAAAAGAAACCCCTGAATCGCAGATGATTATCAACCCTGATATAGTCAGCTTAGAAAACGATGCCTCGGATACTCTGTTAAATGCAAGAATGTAGGGCAAATGTGTTGTAAATTACCATCTGCTACTTGGGAAGAGACCAGGATTAGAAACCGAAATCTGAAATCGAAAAATCTGATTATCTGCAACCCGACATCTGCGCGCGGGTGCCTAACGCACGCATAAATGCGAAAATAAAATTGAGAGTCAGATCCGGCGGAATGTTGAAAAATAGGGATCCCATAAAAGAAACGGGTCAGATTAGTTGGGACGGGGGGAGGGTGCCAGCATGGAATGTCTGGCAGAGGTGGCAAAGTCATTTCCTGTTTCAGTCGGGAGGCCGTTGATAAAAAGAAAAGAAGGAAGAGGAAAAAGCAGGTTTGGAAGAAGGAATAAAAAAAAATCGAAATGTAGGTGGATCAGAAGTGAAAGGAAAAGGGAAGGATGATGGAGATGAACCTCGGAGAAGGGAAGCGTGGAGGAAATAAGGCAGTTGGCCATTTTCAACCCTCTCGCCTCCCCTTCCTAGTTCGGAGTTTTGCTGATGTGTCAAATTCCATCATGGCCGAACGGAGAACGGAAGGAAGCTAGAATCTGACGCCAACAGAATTGCAAAGGAGACCTGCACCGGAGAAGTAATTCTACTGCGAGACAGGTGGACAGGGTTCGGATATTGTTTCGTCGTGGCGGGGTCCAAAGCACTGTTTCGCCCCTGCCCCGTATTGATCATCTTTCGCGTTGGGCCAAGGAGATGTTTCTCTTTCGACACTGAGGAAGTTCGTTCTCTTCTGCTCCGTCCACAATTTGGAGCATCTGATGACGTACTTGGTCCAAGAAGCTATCAATTGTAATGTCCTGAACGTCACATTACAATTATATCAGCGAGCATGTACCATCGTTTAATATCTAAGAAACTAAAAGTTAAAATATACGAAACAGTAATTTTGCCTGTAGTATTATATGGATGTGAAACTTGGTCCCTTACATTGAAAGAGGAACATAAATTGAGAGTATTTGAAAATAAGATCCTTAGGAAAATCTATGGACCTAAAAGGGATGAGGAGACAGGTGAGTGGAGAAGGTTACATAATTTAGAACTACATAATTTGTATTCATGTCAAGATATTATTAGAATAATTAAATCAAGAAGACTTAGGTGGGCAGGCCATGTGGCACGAATGGGAGAGGAAAGAGGAGTTTACAGGATTCTTGTTGGGAAACCTGATGGTAAGAGACCTGTAGGAAGGCCAAGACGAAGATGGAGGGACAACGTTGAGATGGAACTAAAGGAAATCGGTAGAGATGGAAAAAAGTATCTAGATCTTGCTCAAGATAGGGAAAGATGGAAGGCGTGTGTTGCTGCAGCCATGAACCTTCGGGTTTAAGAAGGCTAGAGAGTTAGTTAGTTAGTTAGTTAGAGCATGTACCAGTCTTTGGAATTTTCAGTTTGTAATTTATGTTAAGCAATTATTTAGTGTGTCACAGACAACCAGTATCAGAAGGACAATTGGACAGATTAACCTATATACATAAGTAAACCAGCAACGAAACTTACAAATATTCAACTTCTCAACAGTCTTCCAAATCCATGGCAACAAGTTAACCGAAGTCCAAAAAAAACCGATGCGGACTTTTAATCATGGTCTCTCAAAGTTGTCAAAACGTTGCGAGTATACGAGAAATTAACCTCTTATTAAGGTTACATAAAGAGTTTCGTTTACGAGGAGTTGAGATTGTTGCTCGCCACTTTAGGAGCGAAAAGTTAATTTCTAGTACAGACGTGACGGTACGTAACGCAACTCACATTTTTATATATATAAACCTTATACGTTGCTGATATATCAAACACCATCAGCCATTGTAATATACATTGTTACGCGGATGATACGCAGTTGATGATATCGTCATCACCATCGGATTTGTTAAAAAGATAGATAATCTAAACAATGATTTATATGCCCTTAACAAGTGGCTAACTGCAAGTGGGAATCGCAATTAACCAGAATAAATGTGTATACACAATTTTAGGCTCTAACTTTTATCTTGAAAAAGTAAATTATAATACAATTAACATCAAAATTACAAACCAAAACATAATTTATGCATCAACGGTTTAAAATCTAGGCCTTACTTTCGATCCAAATTTTTCCTGGTCAGCGCATATCTCAGCGCAATGCACAAAAGCACTAACAATAATAAGATCACTCTACAGGAGGAGAGACTTTTTCTCTAGAGAAACGAAATTATATCTCGTCGAAACTCTAATATATCCTATTCTTGATTACTGTGATATGGTGTACGGCACGAATTTACAAGTAAAATATCGAACAGAATACAAAAAAATACAGAATTCTTGCATTCGTTACGTTCTCTCGATCAGGAGAAATCAGCACATCCTACCCTTGCTCAATACATACAATATCCTTAACATGTCTAGGCGACGTCTTCTGCATCAGTGTTCTACAATATATAAGGTATTAAAATTGCAAACACCTAGCTATCTCCACGAGAAACTGACATTTAGAAATTCCATACATCCATACAATACTAGAGGTCGGCGAAAAATCGACATTCCCCGCCACTCTGCTGTCAGTTTCGAAGGCTCCTTCTCCCTCTGGTCTGCAAAGGTTTGGAATGCTCTTCCCGATTATGTTTCTTTTGCTACAACACCCAAAAACTTCAAAGAGCAAGTCGTATTATTTTTATTGCAAAGACAACAATTGAGCATTAGCTCGTACGGATAAGCAACAGCAATCAAGTAAAGTAAAAACATGTATTTTGCAAATACTTATCTGACACAACGAATATTTTAACCTGTGTGCATGCTATTTTAGTCTCGATTTGGAAATTGCGTATATACACGTATGGATGTGTGTGTGTGTGTTAATGTATCTGTAATTGTATTCTCTTATAATTTTATTATTTTTCATTTATGTCAAATTTATTCATGTTATGTTATATATTTGATTTCAGTATTATAAATATATGTATTGTAACTTTTATTCACCAGAGTTAGGTGTTACAGCAGCCCAAGGCTGAATCTCGCTCTGTAGTAAATAAAAATACTTTCATTCAATTCAATTCAATCTATCTTAAACAAATATGGTCTTCGAATTAGGTGAATTAGGCCGTAATCTACTCTAGATAAGATGATAAAAAATTATGCTAGGTTTTGTAGTTATATCGAACATAAATTAAATATACTCTTAGGTTAATTTACAGAATCATAGTGGGAAAGCCACAGTGGTCTGTCTATTCGGAGGGAAGGCTAACTTCCACGCGAGAGATATGGATTCAATTTTTGGAGTAGATAATCTCATATGTAGTCGGTATGATAATTCTGTGATGTGCGAACACCATGATTTCAGATGGAAATCGTGTTCGTGCAACCTTAAATTATTTGGAAACCATCCTGCAAGCCTATATGCCAGACTATATCATATCGACTCTTAATTTTCATCTTCTTCTGCAAAGCTTCAACATAAATGATCTAAAAATGTCCCTTTTTACATACGTATTGTAATGGAAATACAGAACATCATATTCCGTTCTTTCCATTAACTTTGATCGACTTCACGATCGACCAATTCAGTTCAATTTTCAAGTAACTGTGAATTATTATCTAGACATAATATATTCAGCCTCACCATTTAGAAAGTTTCTGTTGAACTGGCTGCAGTGCACCACGTATTATAATGAAGAATTCTTTTGGGTGTAAAACTAAAATAAATCTGAAGAAAATTTCCTTTATTTTAAACACTCGTTCCTAATTAATTCAGGTTTACAACTTCAAAATATACTACTGCGTTGAGATTAGACGTATAACGTGATTCATACATGTTTACTTACTGTCACACAGCTAACCGTCCAATGAAATTATATTTTCCCCCATTTAAGGAGAAGCCTGACTACGTAGTTAACTTATTTGTCACGAATGCCAAGTTTCATTAATCAAAGTTCAATGACCTGTTACAATACACTTTCAAATATTCGCAATTGTTTGAAAGTACACAGCTACATAACAGAAATTAATGTTACAAATATAAGGCGCACATGTACACATATTTTATTGTAAAAATAATAACAATTAGAATGCATAACGTTCTGATGCATACTGCGACATCTTACTTTAACTTAGTGAAACAATTACTTACAAGATCTATTGTAATTGTTTCCTTATCGTATTATATCTATTTAAATGATAGAAAAATAAATAGCAGTGGCAACAATGATTTTCCCAAAACGCAAGAAGTTACTAAGTCAACTGTCTTGATGGAGGAGTTTACACTTAGAGGGAAAGGATCTCCAGATGTAGTGTCACGTTGTCTCGTCTTGTAATCAATCTTTCCATGTCGGTAAAGCCGCTTTTATACCTTGGATTAATCGAGACGGTGGTGATGAATTTTAAACTTATTGAAAAAAAATTGTAGACACTCCAGTTAGGATTCCAACTCAGGATCTCTGGCTTCAGAGTACGTTATGGCAACCACTCTTCCATTTAGGATAGTGTGTCGCGGGTTCGATGCACAGTAGAGCACACTGTATATTAATTGAGATCCGCCTTGATACTGTAGCTTCAGTACCATTTAGCTAAAATTTTATAAAATTGGACAAATGTGGGGAGAGATCTTAAATTACAAATGTTCCAGAACAATAGATACAAATTGTAAAAATTAAATACCAAATTGCCACTCTAATAATCCTTCACTGTTCCTGTCATCGATCTAACTGTTGTTTTTGTGATTGGTGTAAATATCCTAAGGTATTGGCACGCTCATGCAGTTTTAACATGCATCGATCAATTAACACCGTGAGGTCGAACCTATATGAATTTCAATCAAGATCCTAATTCAATTTACATATTGTATACAGGGAGACAGATAGGTGGCGGCACGCATGACAAATATTCAATTTACGTTACGGACGAGGTTGTAATAACAACCGATAGCTTTTAATTTAGCAAGAAATTGGTCACAATCGCAACATGGAATGGGGAGGTGTGGGGTGCATTGAATCAATTAAAACCCGTCCCTTGCTAATGTCGGTATCGTGTTGCGTCGCTGTGCCACGTCCGTGGCGAAATTATGAGTTCACTGCTTCTGACGGACGTTACTGGGTCAGGCTATGTGCGGATGCTTTAGCATTTGGTATCGTGCGGCTCATATCGTAGGTTGGGTTCTGCCGGTACTGGATGCATAGCTGTCAACGCAACAGCCTGTTCCGTTGATCGATGGCGGATTCATTCTCTCGGGGGAGGGACGGGGGCGGAGAGAGGATGGAGATGTGTTGATCTACTCCGCGCGCTGGTACCTCGTGACCGGTCGGTCGGATTCTTTTTTCCCGCGCTATCTTTGGCGCGCTGGTAACACGTGACCGGCCGTCCGGATTCTTTTTTCCCGCGCTATCTTCGACCGGGGAGCATTTGAAATTGATTCCTCTTTTCAATTTCGTAAGTTAATCTCCTTCTCACCGGGGTGGACGACTTTCACAAGGAGGCTGAGGGGACCGTGGAGTTATTCGTCAAAGGGAGGCCAGAAGGAAAATTAAATTGCTTTTCCATTGGCCGTAGGAACACGGAAAATTTACACATACGCATATGCAGAACAAAGGGAAAATCCTGTTTTTCTGCAATACACAAACCTTTAAGGATCTCCTTGGCTCATTTCCTAGAATTTCATATCCGTTTTTTTCTCTCCACTGGAATTTCCCTACGACCTCAATTTTGTTATGAATGTGTAGAAGAGGAAAAGAAATAACCATGGCAGCTGTTCAAGGAATAAGTTGATTTCAAGTCAGAGGGCGTTACGTGACACGTATATTTTTTAATGCTGATCTTTGTATGATATATATCCGTAAATGTGAACTTTTGATTATTAAATTTAGTTTCTGCTCCAATATGCTTTCATCCGTTCCTGATTTATCAAAGAATTAGCTGTGTGCTCTCTCTCATCTCTATACGTTGACCAATTTGGAAAGGAATATAATTTTAACTGTGTGACGACCTAAATTTCCCAAAGCCGAATCTCAATGGAGTAGTGGTCAGAATCCTAGCAGAAATCGTAGATGCTTAAGTTTGATTTCTTACATGTACATGCACATTTTCATTGCCTCGATAAACCAGAAGGAAAAACATTGTACAAAAAAATTGATGCCATTGTAAAGCAGATGAAGCCAAAAATGGATAACTGTTGTTTTATCTTTCCCTCCCTCTCTCTCTCTCTGTCAGAAATAACTCTAATTACAGCTTATACATGACAGTATTTTTAGGCAAATTTCAAACTACTGCAATACGTCGACGCAAAAACAGGCACAATTTCCTGTCTTGACCACTTTCTTTGTCTATATTATGCGCTAAATCTCTTAGCTTTAACTTTAAACTATACATCCTTATTAATAGGAATAATTAATAACATGATGATAGCAATATGTTAATGATAATTGGATTCTGACATACAAAAGAAAATACTTTTATAATGAAGGAAGAATATGAAAATATACCTTCGCGTTTGTTTTCTAATAACATAAATGAAAATATATTCTGTATATCGCTTGTATTAATTCAGTGACGTGAGTCTGTACATACACATACACATATAGGCTATCTCTGCTGTCGTATGTAGAGCGCTCTGTTTGTACAGAAGAAAAATGCCTTCCAGTGTGAGTTTTAACTCTAAATCCCCCCCCCCCTGGCCTTTCAATCCTAAAGCTCTCTTCCTCATTTGTTTCGTGCTATCTCTTGCCTCCGTTAACCATCCATCCCATTTTAGGCGATAACCCCTGGCCAACCCTAACGCTATGCAACCTCAGGGTTTTTCAGTCCTCCCCCCTCCCTCACACTCGTCCACCCATACGTAAAATGCCATTCTTTTCTCATGTCCTCAAGTGCCGCAGAACCACCACGGATCGATGGTTGGAATCAATAATATCTCCCATTGTTGGAGACTCGGAGAGAGAGGTTTGCTTTCGGATGCACGTTCAACAATGCAGAATAACTCTATTCACCCTTATGTGGGAAGGGGGTATAAAGAAACCTTCAAAGGTTGAGCGTTGCGGCATCAATGGAAAATTTCGTTTAAGTGGGTTTCAATGAGTGATGGGTACCAACACTTCCCCTCCCTAAAAAATGCTGACCGAAATTTCAGAAATAAAATAATTTTGCTATCAGTATATAATTACACCATTTGTAATTCGATATAGAATAGGTAGAGTGGTGATTAAGATCGCAAGCGTTCACAGTGTTTCACTCCAACGCAGATACGTAAATAAAACGCCGATAAATACTGTTAATTAATTCCTCACAAGATAATTTTATGTACATAGCGAATCTAGTGACTCAACGGTGTAAAAAAATATGAAATAGACCCTATTTCGATTGGTAATCTTTTATATTTTCTTCGCCTAGCCTAGTTTGTTTTTCTCCCTCCCTCCCTCTCCCTCTCTCTCTTTCCCACTCCCCCCCACACATTCTCTTTATATAAGGTTCCTTGGGGTAATAACGCCATACGGGGTAATAACGCCATGTGCTCATAAAGAGCGTACTTGAAATGAAATCCCAGAGAGGACATGTGCAGTATCTTGATTGAAGGTTCGGAAGTCAAGAAAGCAAAAAACCGTTCTGGAATATTCTGTGGTGCCAGTATTTCTCAATGTTCTACAGAAGACGGTTGATTTCCAGTCTGTTGTAAAATAGCCAAGGTAAGTTCGATGTATGTGGGACTGTAATTCATATGTCTGCCAAACTCTGCACGTATATTACTAGTATATTTAATGTATTATTGTTATTTACTAAGTGATCGTGAATGTTCAAAACAGACCTCTTAATTTATCATATAACGTGTAATAAGTAAGGCGAAGGAATAGCGCCACCTTTTGTTGCTTTCAGTTTATTAAATTGGGAGCCTGAGATCAGTGTTGTTTTGTCATTTTAGATACCAAAGATCTACAAGAAAAGATAATTTATATACTGTATGTCCGAAGAGGTGCTTGAATCTATCAATAGTATTGCAACAGTTCTAACGGCAGATATTTTCCCAAAGAATAATAATTCCAATTAGATTGGTAGTGCAACTTCACCACCTTATACCAGAAACGGCTCAAAACCACCGTGATCCAAAAGAAGAAAAACAGTTCATAATGAAAACGAAGAAATATCGTCCAAGGAAGCTGTCCAATCATGCTACTGTTCATTAAATCTGAATGGTATTAATCAAAAAGGACATTGCTCTTGATTTCTAACGTATACAAGACAGTAATTATCACTATCCAATAATGTTATAGCGAAGCTCTCATTCGCAATGCTTCCTCTGAAAATCTCAATATGTAACCAGCACAAAAATTGGCATTTATCCGAAATGCAACCCCACTGTGATGCTTTTCATTATGATTTAATGCTGTTGTATGTAAATGTACTTTCCTTTTTTATTAATTTAATAACTCAGCGTTATTTCTCATATAGTTGGGTAATAACGCCAGATTGCAACGTTTTCTTTAAAGTTCCCTACATTTGTTTTTGGATTTTAGCTACCCATTTACTTTTCTGGGTGTACTACATATGCTGCTCTATCTTAACCTGTGTTTGTTTGTGAAAAATAACTTTCATCAGTAGAGACACAGTTGACAGAACCTTAACGTGGCGTCATTACCACAAGAGACCAATATATATATCGAACAAGTTTTCTCGGATTATCAGCCAGGTTAAGTAGATGTTGGTGTCCAACGTTTCGAGCGCATACATTATTATCAAGGTATATAGGTGATGAGAGCAATGTTATGCGCCCGGGTAATTGATGTCAGGACATGGTACCGTGCCGCGGTCCGGCACTTGAGAATATCTGGTCTAGTGAGATGCTTCATAAGTATTACAATTAATTGTATATCAGATGGCAAAAGTTGGATTTTGTAGTTGTTCAAACTATTATAAATATAGACGTCTTTAAAAGGGAAAATACTGATATATTTTTATGTGTGTTGGGGATTTGGATACGACAAAATGCCAAATAAGATTTATGAATTATTGATACTTCTCTATTCTCAAGAGAAATCTTAAACTTGAAATTATATAGCGATCGGATAGAACACGAATTTCAAATTTTGGAAGTAATTAATTGTTTTGAAATAGTTCAGAAGGGAGCCATCTATACTTCACTACTATGATGAGACTCGGCAGTGTCTATGCTCTTCGCACCAGTTTATTCCTGACACGGTAAGTTTGCTGTGAGATAAAAAAAAAATAACGGAGCGTACATATTGGAGGGTTGAAGGGAGGGGGCAGAAAGCAAATAGCCCACTACCCTGCCCGCTCACGGCAACCCCTTGCTTCAAATTGATATCACAATCCATGATCCAAATGCATGCTCTGCAAGTTTATGTAACTTTATGAGTTTTTAAATAATGAATATTACATTTCTTTTAATATACAGTGTGTCCGGCTTAAAAGTATAGCTATTAAAAGAAAATTTAATAATTTTTAAGTTTATTAAGATATTTCCTCATAGTTTTTTTTTCTATCTGTACAGTAAAGCATAAAGTTTTTCTTACATAGCTAATACACTTCGATATGTGCACTATTAGTAACTCGACAGACGTGCAATCTATATCCAATCTGCGCGCATGTGTTGTACAGCATTACAGTAACCTCCCGACTTACGAAATAACTGTACGTAGCTGTCACGAGACATGTTTCAAATTTCGAAAGTGTGATAACACTTTGTTTTTACATTCTTTTATATATTTTTCATATCTTTATAGTTTATATCCGAGTAAATACTGCTGGATGATGTTTCATTCATAAAACAATACTGTGTAAATATTATAAATATATACAGGGTGAGTCAAAAGTTCCTGACCACCCCTTATAAAATGAAAGGCAGTGTATATTGCAGCAATTGGTCACGGTAGTAATATGTTAGGCCTAGGCTGAAACTTTTTGGTGCATATCATCACAACGTCCGCCATCTTGGATCCAACTTCATTTCTTTAAATGGGAACCTTGTGGGGTATGGTTTTGGGCTAGAATTTCACCAGGAATACTATACAAATTGTAATAATAATAAATATTGCAGTTTCTTACAAAGTTACACTTAAGAAATTTACAAATTCGACTTATGTAAAATTCAAGTTACGTAAAGGTTTACGTACGTAACTCGGGGGGTTACTGTAGTTGCATCACATTCCGGATGCGACGTCATAGATCAGAAAGATTACGAACTCATGTTCGGTTCAGATGAGACTACTACAGATATTACTCCGCTTGATTTCTTTCTGTGGGGTTTTGTAATGTCTCAAGTGTATCGAACACGAGATCGTGACCTTCCTAATCTACGACTTCGCATTTGTGCGGCAATTCGGAATGTGACTCCAGTTATGCTGTGCAACACATGCGCGGAGCTTGAATATAGGTTGAACATCTGTCGTGCTACTAATAGTGCACATATCGATATGTATTAGGTATGTTAAAAGAAACTTCTTGAGTTAGTCTATAGATGGAATAAAACTGTACGGAAATATCTTAATAAACTTACAAGTTATTAATTTTTCGTTTATTATACTTTTAAGCCGGACACACTTTTTATATTTCTTTTGTTTATTTAATAAGAATTCCAAATACAGTGTTAACCATTTTACATTGGAAACAATAGAAAAAGAACAACAAAAATAATAATATAAACAAAAATTACTTTTACACGTTTTTGTACAATAGCCTTTAAAAACGTGTTGATTATCGAAAATGTCTATTTGACCTGTTAATATGTTGAATTGGCTGGATAGTCTGTAGAACAAGAAACGCTGGATGAGGAATAACCATGGCTTCTGAGAAGCGATAAGTTGAGTGCTTCTTGTCTTGCGAAATGGCGCTCGAGAGTTAATTTCCTGAAGAAGGAGGTCACTTCTGATATCACCATTAACAATTTTATGAAGGAATACATGGTCTGCCAATTTATATCTCCCGTGAGGTGGTTGGATATTTAAACTCTTCAGAATAATGGGCTTTTATAGGTGTTTAGTGGTTGGAATTCGATAACGAATAATGTCCAAGAAGAAATTTAAGACAGAATTTAGTATGTCTAATTTTAAAACGCATACCATAGACCAGACCGGAGAACAGTATTCAATTTTAGGAGAAACGAAAAATGTGTAAAAAATGCTGAGAGCAGACATGTTGTTCATTTCTGTGAAACGATAGAGACAGGGACGGCGACAGGGGTGGGCACGGGTGGGCAAGCGCTCACCCAAAAATTCCTGTGCCCACCCGATTTCCTACCCTATCAAATTCAATAAGTACATGTATTTGGATATATATGAATGATTCAATAAATAAGTGTATTCTGGTGTTCATAACATGTACATTTTACTTGTGAATATTATCTATGCTAGAAATGTTCACATATAATTCTATATTAAGCCAATTTTCTCATTAGAAAGTGAAAGTAATTACTAGAGCTATTGAAACAAAAACTGTGATCAAATGAATACTTCCATGATTAAAAGCAGCTAGTAGGCTTTGGAGGCTCAAAATTTTGCAGGGTATGATCAAGATTAGATCAGAATTTAGGGTAAACTTGAGGACTGCAGCTCCGGGCCTTCTCTGGGAAAGACTGCTTTGAAAAGTACCACATAATAAAAAAATTAGGTACTTCGGATGTGGTAAAAAAATATAATAACAAACCACACCATGTAACTTGGCAAGAAGTTATAACTGAAACTGTGTAGAGGGGATTGGAGTGAGGTCTTGGTGCTGTAAGCTCCGGGCATCCACATACGTATATAAATCCCAACCTGGGTATGGTTAAAATAATCTCCAAATAAACAAATAAAAACATCATCTTAGCATTGCTTCCTCCAGCAACACAATAAATTAACTAACTAACTAACTAACTCTCTAGCCTTCTTAAACCCGAAGGTCATGGCTGCAGCAACACAGGCCTTCCATCTGTCCCTATCTTGAGCAACATCTATATACTCTTTTCCATCCCTACCGATTTCCCTTAGGTCCATCTCGACGTTGTCCCTCCATCTTCGTCTTGGCCTTCCTACTGGTCTCTTACCATCAGGTTTCCCAACAAGAATCCTGTAAACTCCTCTTTCCTCTCCCATTCGTGCCACATGGCCTGCCCACCTAAGTCTTCTTGATTTAATTATTCTAATAATGTCTGGACATGAATACAAATTATGTAGTTCTAAATTATGTAGCCTTCTCCACTCACCTGTCTCCTCATCCCTTTTAGGTCCAAAGATTTTCCTAAGGATCCTATTTTCAAATACTCTCAATTTATGTTCCTCCTTCAATGTAAGGGACCAAGTTTCACACCCATATAATACTACAGGCAAAATTACGGTTTTGTATATTTTAACTTTTAGTTTCTTAGATATTAAACGAGAAGACAAAAGTTTATGAAGAGAGAAGTAACATGCATTTCCTGAATTAAGCCTACTTTTTATTTCCTCTTTAATATAATTTTCATTTGTTAATATTACTCCTAAGTATTTGAATTTGGAAACTGGTTCAAACGAGTTGTTATCAATAATTAGATTTTGATTATTACCTAACACTTGGTTTCGGCCTGTATATTTAGTTTTCTCTTTGTTAACTTCCAAACCTATCTCTTTAGCAGTTTTGAAAAATATTTTAGCATTATTCTTAATTGTATTCACATCATCCCCCAGTAAGTCTACATCATCTGCATATGCTAATAACTGAGTCACACCATTTAATTTTAGTCCTCCTTTAGTTTCGTTTACCTTCCTAACAGCATATTCTAAGGCAAAATTAAAGAGCAAAGGAGATGATGCATCTCCTTGTTTTAACCCATCATGAATTGTAAATTTGTCAGACATATTAATACCCACACGAATTTTACTTTCTGTTTCACTGGTGCATATTTTTATCATACTAACAAGCTTCTTAGGTATTCCAAACTCTACTAATATATTATATAATTTATCTCTTTTGACCGAATCATATGCTTTTTTGAAATCAATGAATAGCTGATGGACATTTTGATTATATTCCCACTTTTTTTCAAGTGTCTGTCTGATGTGAAAAATTTGATCTGTAGTTGATCTGTTGCGTTTAAATCCACATTGATAATCACCTATAATTTCATTAGCATATGGGGTTAGTCTTGTTAGAAGAATGTTAGATAATATTTTATATGTTGTTGAGAGTAGAGAAATTCCACGGTAATTATTGCAGTTCATTTTATCACCTTTTTTAAACACAGGAACAATTATGGATTCTTTCCACTGTTGAGGGATTTCTTCTTTATTCCATATTAAACAAATTAATTTATGAATTTGACATATTAATGAATTTCCACAATATTTAATTAACTCAGCTGGTATTAAATCAATGCCAGGTGCTTTGTTATTCTTTAGCCTTTTAATAGCATCTTTAACTTCAGCCAAGTTAGGTTCTGGAACTAAAGGTTCTGCTGTGTGTACCTCATTCACTTCTGATTTATCTCCTACATGGACATTTAAAAGGTCATTAAAGTAGTTCTTCCATCTATTTAGAATATCGCTTGGGTCAGCTAGAAAATCACCGTCTTTATCTTTTATCAAGTTTACTTTAGGTTGCCACCCCTTTCTAAACTCATTTACACCTTTATATAAATCTCTGATATTTTTATTTTTGCTGTTTGTTTCAATTTCGTTAATTTTGCTTTTCAAGTAATCTCTTTTTTTACTTCTAAACGTGCGGTTAACTTCTCGCTTTATTCTATTATAATTGTTTAGATTTGTATCATCAGAGTTATTTAACCACCTAAGTCTAGCCTGATTTCTTATTTCTATTAGATTATGACATTCATTATCAAACCATGGCTTACTTTTTCTCGGTTTATAGTATCCTATACTTTCTTTAGCTGTTGATTCTATTGCATTACGTATGTGCTCCTAATTCTTATTTACGTCTGTTTCATTTATATTTTCATCATCATTTAAATCCTGCAAAACATCAAATCTATTTGACAGTTTAATTTGGTAATCTTTCTTAATTCTTTCATCAGTAAACTTTCCTGTATCAAATTTTAGAACTTTTAGATTTTGTTGCTTATGTTTTATCACTGAGAGTCTTTCTCTTAATTTAGCAAATACTAAATAATGGTCACTGGCACAGTTAGCACCTCTATGTGTACGAACGTCAATTATACTAGTATGCCTTCTCTTATCAATGAGAATATGATCTATCTGATTATGAGTTTTACCATCTGGAGAAGACCAGGTATATTTATGGATATCTTTATGTTTAAAAGTGGTACTTTTCACAATTAAATTCTTTGAGGTTGCAAAAGTAATCAATCTTATACCATTATCATTACTTAATTCATGAAGACTTTCTTTACCAATTGTGGGTTTAAATGTCTCTTCTTTGCCAATCTGTGCATTACAGTCACCTAACAGAATTTTCATATCATACTGAGAAAATTTATCAAACACCTGTTCTAACTCTGTATAAAAATCATCTTTAGTATTATCATCTTTATCTTCCGTTGGTGCATGTATGTTTATTAAAATAATTTTACACCACCTACCCTGTAAAACTGCATATGATATCCTATCATTAATAAATTCTACTGTTTTAAGAGCCGATATAATTCTATTATTTATGAAAAAGCCTGTTCCAAAATTATGATTTTCAGTACCACCATAGAAAAAAGTATAATTTTTAGTTTTACAATTCCCTTCTCCTGGCCACCTAACTTCCTGGACAGCTACTACATCTAATTTATACTTAACTATCTCATTAACTGTACACTGAAATGCCCCAGGCCGGTAAAGGCTCAGAACATTCCAGGTGCCTAACTTAATATCCTTATTCCTAATGTAGATCTTATCCTTAGTCCAGGGACCTCCCAAAGTAGTCCCCACCCGGAGATCCGAACGGGGGACTATTTTACCTCCGGAATATTTTACCTTGGGAACATCCATGGCCTTATATTGCTGATTCTTGACATGGCTTTTTACAGTGCAGAGTTGTCAGCTCTACGCCTAACCCCCAATATGAATGGAGGAACTACTACACAAGACAAACACAAACACATTAGACAGCACAACTATTACACAAGATACACACAAACACATCACAACTATAACACAATATAAACACAAACACACCACAACTACTACACAAGACAAACACAAACAAATTAGACAGCACAACTACTACGCAAAACAAACATACTAGACAGCACAACTACTACACAAACATACTAGACAGCACAACTACAACACAAGACACATACATACACACCACCGATACTACACAAGACAAATAAAAACACATTAATGTCAAAATTTACACACTCACAAATATGAATATTGTAACAATTTAAAGTTGTTTACTCAATGATAATAATAGGGTATCTAATCCTAGTTTAAAGAAACCTCTATGGAATGAATACATATAGAAAAATATACATACATTAAGAATCTTACCTTACTAACAAAATATGAACAACTAAAATGTAATATTACTACAATTAAAAAACTACTTCTAAAATTTCCCCCTCGTCTAACCGCGGCAGCTGACACGAGACAAACTAAATACATTTTACATAATCTGAATAACTAACTGACAAATAAGTAAAATGTCAAAAGAGAAACCAGGTGGTATTAACTGACAATATATGTTTTTTCCATCTTTCTTGCTAGTTCACTCACTGACGTCATATGTAACGTCAACTATCTAAACAGCAGCTGCTGCCATCTATCCAGTAAAGTATAAAATGTGCAATGTTTTATTATGAAATGCTCTTTCCTCTGTACTGCGGTTATAATCCAAAGACAAACAAAGCATAAACGATAACTGGTAGTTGCAGGAGGAAAGTCTTTGAAGTTTAGCACGGAAAAAGGAAGTTCAAAAGTTGCAAACTTTATTTTGCATAAAGAAAAAGGAAGGAAAAATAAATCTCACGTGGAAAAAAGTGGAGGAAGAACTGAAGAGAATGAAGAGAGCACACACAATAAATTATTTCGACTTTTTTAAATATTATTATTATTAGATTAATTTAATCAAGAAGACTTAGATGGACAGGCCACGTGATACGAATGGCAGAGGAAAGAAAAGTTTACAGGATTCTTGTTGGGAAACTTGATGGTAAGAGACCAGTAGGAGGCCAAGAAGAAGATGGAGGGATAACGCTGAGAAGGACATAAAAGAGATTGGTAAGGATAGGAAAGATTGGATTGATCTTGCCTAGGATAGAAATAGATGGAAGGCTTGTGTTTCTGCAGCCATAAACCTTCGGGTTGCTAGAGAGTATAGTATAGTTTTAATTAGCTCTGCATTGAAATTCCAGAAGTGTACTTCTTTTTTATTTTATTCCATTTTTTATATGCCTGTCATCTTCAAATATCAATATGGTATGCGAAATACCAACTTTATATTCGTTTTACTAATAAGAACTAATCACAATAATCGCTACAATACCGAAGTGAATACATTTTAATAAACCAGTTATGTATGGAAAAAGCTACAGAATTATTCAATTGCTAATGACTGGCTTTATCATATTTATCCTCTTTCGACACAAAGTTTGCCTCACGAATCAGCCAAAAATGTCGACAGAATCTGCTGCAGCTGAAGTAAAGAAAAAAAGTTATGTCACGGAGTATCCAGAAGACGATTTTGTTAGTTTGTTTTTAAGCCCACTTCTATGCTCAGATGGGCTAATCGGGACTAAACCTACAGTTTAACGTGTAGTCCGAACCAGTGTGCATTGTGCTTCCACCAGAAGAGGAGGACTTCAACACATGACGTCTTCATTATAATGCGACAGCGTTATGCCATTGGGAAAAAATATATACAGGAAGAACTCGCACCAAACGTGTCATTTTATCACCACAGAAGATGCGTCCATTTTAAATGGGTGATTACCTGAGGCAAATTGAGACTTTCGGAAAATAACTTCATTGTTCACGGAATTAGCTGCCTTGATCCACTAATGAAACGCTGTGCAATTGAAACTACCACCTCAACTTTCTAAGAGGTACGAGCTAATGAAATTCCAATTTTGGAAGAGTAAGTCGTGGTTGATTTGTTTTATTTTAAGTCATTTCAATTGTGATTAGATGAAAGTAACGAAGGGGCGAAAACAAATACATTCTGACACTCAAAATACAAACCCTCATAAATTATTACTTTGACAGTGGTTCCAGGCGCCAGGGACTCGTTGCCCTGAAAGAATTAAGTTTCCAGGGTATGCTGCACAGGTTGACATTCTAGTGTATTCGAAATGGTCCCGCCATACAACCCAAGTCATCTATAAAAAATAGATGAATTATTGCTGTTACGGTGATCAACTTCGATGAATTCCTTGTGTCCTAAATCATTTTGTTACCTCAAAAAAGTTCATGTAACCATACGTGTGTTGTGTTGCTTCTCCCGCATTAGATACATGAGAGTTCAGAAAACGAATAGCAACTTAGCTAATAATCTCTTCAATTCTGAACATATCTTTCAATCTTACTTTTTTATTACTTATGAGTGATATTTTGTCAAAATAGCCTTTCATTAGCCTAGGAATACTTCATGGACAATGAACAAAGAATTGTTTTTCCGTGTGTGTTTTAAATTATTTCTAATAAGACGTTCATTTTAATCCAAACATTCGGTGGTGACGATTAGGGGGAGCGGGAGGTGGGGTATGTAGTTTTCCCCGGCACATTTTGCCACTTTTTGCCCCCGCACTATGACATCTTTATGCCAAGCCTTTTCTATCAAGAAAAAGTATATTGTCCTTGCCCCTCAAATGTTGGCACCCGATCGCCGCTACTACAAACATTCAGATAGATTTGTCAGTTGTGCAAACCTTGTAAGCTAAGAAAAGTGATCCCCAAAGGAGTAAGAAAACTCTTTTAGTCAAAAACTCATACAATGAAAATACTATGCTCAGGAACATGTCTTCATTACGAGAAACTTCACGATTGTCTACCATCGCACTTTCTATCACTGTCGCTCCGGCTCCCGTGGCGGAGTGGTTAGCACATCGCGCTACGACGCGGTCCTGGGTTCGAATCCCGGCATGGGCATGGATGTTTGTGAGTGAGTGTTCATTCATCAATTTCATCATGTCATCACTCATCCCTATCTTCGCAAATTAGCCAAAAGTGGCACAAAAAGCGAAGTAAAATAAAGCAAATCAATCAACAAATCAAATCAATCTATCACTGTCGCCGAATACATAAAATCAAGTATGTGCCTTGTATTTGCAACACAAGCTTAAACCTAATTCATATTTATTTCACTGTATTAACATGCATGAAATAATGTAGTTAGAATGTATGGCTGCACATGCTAAACACTTCCTTGAAATAATTGCGTACATCAGAGACAAAGCTAAAGGAAATGGAACAAGATGGGAGGATAGATTAGAAAAGAATAAAGAGGAAAACAGGATAAGGAAAAGATGTGAGAGGAGAACCGGGAGTGTAAGACAGAGGGTGATACATACGACTTACATACACACATATACTATATATGGTCTTTCATTTATACTGCCCACCCTAATCTATCAATATGGCGCTTCTGCCCACCCAGTCGAAAATTTCTGGCGCCGTCTAGAGAAGAACCAGCATACGCATGGAACCCTTCGTAACTGCGGAGATGTGTTCAGAAATGGAAATTTTCTCATCAAAGATGACACCGAGGTCCTTCTGTGTGGAAACTCTTTGAACACAATTATTAGTTACGTAGACGGAACGAATAGCAGACTTTAGTAGCTAACGAACTGCAGGGTGGATACCAATGGGATTGAATCATATGTTCAGTTATCCCATGTATAAAATGGTATCAGTGTAGGCATATGGCTACATTTATCGTGTTGCTACTAGGGGAGCAACATTCGTATCTTGACTGATGACCACAAAAACGTCGCAAACTCTCCCCGTCCCCGTTTGCCCCCTGTAAAACCAGCTTAATGAAACAAACGGTGCCAAACAATAAGAACGCATTTCAGAAAATAAATTTCTCCTAATAATATGCAGCTAATAGTTCCTCTCTCTTTATTATCTAAGATCAATACACAAAAGTTTAGGATGTCACAGATGAAATTGGATTTGAGAAGAATAGATATCTGACAGTGGATATTTTTTTGTTTTCTCTGCAAAGCCGGAGGGAAAAATTAACTCAAAGGCTTCCAGGATGAAACGATTCCTTTGAATCCTTTGCATACAAAGGCAGGAAAGACCACTCCTGAAAACAAAGGATGATTGATTTTTCTGTCTGGCAGAAGAGAGAGAGAGAGGGGGCAAGGGGAGGGAGTTTCTCCTTCCCTGAAATGCGATGCCGTTTTAAGAGCTTCTCGTAGAAATTTGATCTGGTTGCTTCATCATTTTTTAAGGTAACTCTGAAAGTAATGTAGAAAAGGCTAATCGGGCAATTTTATACTTTTCGTTGACACATTGAGTGGAAAGGGGGAAGCATGGAAGCATGCATTAATTGGTTTGCCTTCCCCCGAACAAAAGGGGAGGGGAAACGGTTATGAGATTTGATGATCTCTGATATTAAATAATATGTTGAAGAAATGGAAACCTTATAGAGGGGAACGTTTTAGACATTTGTGACTCTGAACTTGATGACATAACATTTCTAAAAAGAAATTATCTATAAATTGGCCATAAAATTATAAGAAAATGACCTCCCTACTTTCCTTGTTCCGTTTGCAGACAGTAAACAGTGGAGGTCAGTATCCTTCCTCGGCTTTTCATCTATCACGCTTTTACTACACTGTGAAACATAACATATTTGTCCATCCAAATGTAATTTTCTGGTGACGTCACTTATCCATTGCCAAACAGTTTGTTCCAAATCCTTTCACCAACTACCTGTTCTCTCCATTCACATTGTACCTGCTGGGTATCGAACTTAGGATCGTTATATTACTGATTCGGTGCAATAACCACTCCTCACTTCCGATGACGTATCCCCTTAGAACTTTTTATATACTACTTCCAGAATGACCCATGTTCGAATTTCGATCATGTCAAAACAAATTTAGCGTATAGTTATTATTCACCTGAAGACTACAGAAGATGTGCTCTCCTCAAGCTTAAAGTAAACAACTATTGTTGGGAGTGTCCACCAGAACTATGGACATCGTGGACTATGATAGTTCAGGTCTTCAGGGATTTGATTGTTTGTAGTCCTTCCGTGTCCACTTGCAATAGAAGCATTGTTCTGGATGACTTGCAACACTGCCCGTAATGGAGACGAAATTGTGTTATCTTTTTCGTCAAATGATTGCTTTCAGTGCGATTAAATAAACTATTAAATGATTATTATTGTATCTTCTATTCATTTGCAGAAACTATATAATAGACACTATGGAATGTCAATAGGTATCTTATTTCGCAAGCTAAAACTAAAATAATCCAATCTTGAGAGAGAGCCTTACATAACAAGCTTCCGCGTGACATCTAGCGGACGAAATTTCTGTACGTTATTGAAACGAGTCCTGAATTAGCTACCCCTACCAAAAATTCGTAGTCGTCCTGAAATGGAGTTTCTCGAGGGTTCGTAGCGTCGAAACGAGACTTCAAGGATGAAAGGATCATCTTGATATCACTAACACATCGTGAAAGTTTGCCGTGCTTGATTCAAGATGTCCTGGGTTCGATTCTCTGTAAGGACCGAATTGCCAACGGCGTTCCGGTATCGCGGGGACAATTAGAGCGCTACTCCCTTCAGAGGAGATTGCAGTCTCTCCTTAGAGAAATGCTTCAATGGGTGTCAATGGCTGGCCCAACAAAGTGCTTTCTCAGGCCCTGAAAGGATTTACTTCTCCTGTGCACAATGTATTCAGATCAATGCGTGTCGCCCAGGACGTAAGGGATCTACTAATAGGTTCGTTCCCTAAGATGATTCTATTGTGATTCTTTAGTTATAGCGTATCTTAGGATCACTCAGCCTCCTATCGTGGTTATCGAAAACAGAGTGAAGTTTACAGTACAGTCATTTCACTGAATTCCTGCGACGCTTAATTTTTTTTATATATTTATAAACAGGGTGACCCAAATTCGTGTTGCTCTATATATTTTTCTGTGGAAGCTTAAGTAATCAGGTTAGCTTACTCATTTCACAGATTTCTCCTTGAAATCAAGGGGTCCCAGGTTCGGTACCCGGTGGAGGCTCATAGTGGTTCGCAGTCCGCTTTAAATTGTAGGTTCAGTCCCGATTAGCTGTGCATAAAATTGACTTAAAAATATCATAGATTGAGTGTGCTGTTGATCTTGGTCGTTCCACGTGGAGCGAGGTCTGTCTCTCTAGGCGATATTAGTGAATTTGCTTTTCAGTAGTTTATAAACAGATGCTGCTTTATAACCCGCTCTAAAACTTACGTACTTTCACTACCCCAATCGAAAAGAGAACGTTTCTGTATTTTATTTGTTCCGCATCTTGTCCTTGCGCCGCGGTCTAAGGCGCAACCCAGGCTACGGGACTCGTGTAATCTGGTCATGGAAACCAACAACAACGACTGGGGAGTCGTCGTGCTGCCCACACGTCATCCCGTAACTTGTTGGGTGATCATCCACCTCTGGTGAGGCATGAGGGAGTCAGGCCAGCAGTCGGTACGTAGGCCTTGGCATTCAAGAGCTGTTACGACACAGGTTATTATTATTATTATTATTATATTCCATAATTTTTTGCACAGATATGACTTACAGTTATAATAATCTTGACCGACAGTTCAAATTGAGACCCGGACCACAATATGCCGCCTCCGGGTATCGAACCCTTGACTCTTTGATTACAACCCTACGATGTTACATTACACCGTGGGGGTGGTATGGATGGGTTAACGTCGTGATAAGGATCAGTTGACGGAGAAAAGTCCAAGCTTAATACACTTGGATTTTTCCAGTAAAGGTACAATCACCAGCAAAAAAAATGATACAGGCAGATCTAGCTGATAAAGTAATACCATTTCATGAACTAAATTCTGAAATACTCACTTCCCTGAATATGTTAAGTGTGTTGCCTAACTGTACGGAGATAAGTGCATTTTAATAACAAATTTTCAATGGTAACTCCTACCGCTGCCACAGAGTTAGGCAACACACATAACGCCTTTCAAGGAAGCTAGTATTTCAGGATCTAGGTGTCCCATTTCTATTGCCTCCAGTGGCTTATGCTGAGTTCAAGACTTGGACTATCTCACTATGACACGTGGCCCTAGGCTATGGAGGAAGGACTAGTCTCGCGTAAACCGCCGGTATAAGTGAGTACACACACACACACACTTTGCTCGTTGCTATCCCCTCGAGAGGCTGGTTGCCAACTTTTAAGAATTCAGATTGCAAACTTCTAAGAATTCAGGTTGCAAACTTTTAAGAATTCAGGTTGCCAACTTTTAACAATTCAGGTTTCCAACTTTTAAGAATTCATGTTGCCAACTTTTAAGAATTCAATTTGCCAACTTTTAAGTATTCAGGTTGCCAACTTTTCAGAATTCAGGTTTCAAACTTTAAAGAATTCAGGTTGCCAACTTTTAACAATTCAGGTTTCCAACTTTTAAGAATTCATGTTGCCAACTTTTAAGAATTCAACTTGCCAACTTTTAAGTATTCAGGTTGCCAACTTTTCAGAATTCAGGTTGCCAACTTTTCAGAATTCAGGTTGCCAACTTTTAAGAATTCAGGTTGCCGACTGCAGAATCTTCATTATCCTCTTTCAGAAATTAGGTTAATTCGCAGTTTCTAATCGATTTTTCTTGTGTGTTTTACCCTCTGGGCTTCAGGCTTCGCAGATAGCCTATCTAGCCTAGAATATACGCTCCTGATTGCCTGGTACTGTACCTTAAAGAAAAATATCTGCGCACCGAAGCTTCTAGCTGTGACCAATTTAGAAGCGATAATTCGAGAAGAGTTAAGAGGTGGACTTGTGACATGTAGCAAATTGCACTGCAACCCTTTCAGTGCCTCCTCAGTAAATGTGTTGCAAATACTGTTGCATACGTGGAATTTTGAACAAAATGATTGACTGAATCGCCGTTTTATTCCACTTAAATTCTCCCATGTACTTGCATTAAATAAATATAATTCTGGATCTGTATGTGTGTGTGCTTGTGTGTACTTACTAATATACCTGTCTCCTAGTCGCGAACATTTCTGTGTTGTAATAATTCCATTAATTTTCAACAGAATCATTACAACCCAGAAGTGTCCGTGACTGTACATGTGTGTCGCAAGGTGCAATTTGAAGCATTTTTCACGCCGACTATACAAAGAAGTGCAGTTGTTCCGTAATAGCATGATCTTTACTAAACATATTAACACAGAAAGTACATTAAAATGTAGCTACCCTCAAGCATATATCCACCTGCACAAAGTAGTATTATTAACTAAAATGCAACATGCAACTAACTTTTGTTTGCAATTCACAGAAAGTGGTTACTAAGTTTCATGTCAATACGTTTCTTCAGTGTATAATGATTTTTCTAACAATATAAAATCATACTAAAAATTTGTACGATTTTAGTAAAATCGTACATATTATATTCATTTTTGACCACGGGAGCAATACTTTACGACATGTTAGAGAAACCACATATTAATACAAACTCACTGGAGGGGAACACAAAACTAGATCTACAAATACAAAGAAAATAAACTTTTATATAAAATATATTATTCACTGACCTCTTGTGACGGCAAAGCTAAAATAGATTTCACAGGTGGTATTTAAGTGTGCACGAATCACAACTCGAACAGTGGTGAATATTCAGTTAGTGTCAAGCTCCATTAGCTTCGAAGTTATTGTAAAGTGTTGTAATAGTAACAACAACAAAACAAGAATACTAGAACCTAGGACCATTAGCATCATAATGAAATAAAAATTATAAAAACTTTGAAGATAGCAGAACAATAATGACGATTAGAATGCAAGTCTAAGTGTACCTAGGTAAGTGATCTTCAAAATTTGCACCAGGCGTAACAAATCGATGAACGAACGAAATGGAAACGGTACATTAGCAATTCGTGGACAAGAACTTCACTTGATCTTGGAAACCCTGAGAAATGGTGGAGCAAGATCGCACGAAGCACTTTGAACACATGAATAATGAATTAGTGCAAGTCTTCCCTTCTCACCGTCCTACATATATACGAAGCAGGCGAAACTAGCTTTTGCAAGATTCAATTTCCAACGTGCAGATGGCCCTGTTCCTTGTATTTATATGAGCAGTTTATTTTGATACCACAATTCACGAAATTGTTCATTTCACTAATTTCGAAAGAGACACGCGATTTTTTATTTTAACTTAATGATGTTATATTTTCTAACCTTGCACCCGTTTGCGACGATTCATTCATTTTTTAGATAGCTCCAGTGTTTGGAATATATAGGTTAGTTACTTTCTTCGAGTAACTGTAAAACTCGCTGACATTTTTGAACTAATGCCAGCAGCATTATTATTCGCTGCTAAATATGAGAAAAAATAACCTACAATTGGCTGCAAAATATAAAAAAAATTAAATTATAATTATTTGATAAATATTAATATAATAAACTTATAATTGACTAATTAATATAAATAAAATTGAATTATAATCGACTGATAAATATAAATTAAATTACTTATAATAGGCTGACAAATTAAAAAATAATTTTTAAGTACATTTGATACAAAAAAAAATATATTTGCCTCACGTTAAATATAAGGATTTACTTCCATTTCTTACCTCTGTATGTTTAAAGTTTGATTGATTGATTGATTTTCTTTATTTTACTTCGCCATTGTCCAACTTTAAGCTAATTTGCGAAGATGAGGAAGAGTAATGACATTGATGAATGGGCATTCACAAACATCCATGCACAAGCAGGGATTCGAACCCGGAACCGCTGGCATCGTAGAGCCATGTACTTACTACTCAGCCACGAGGACCGGCTGTATTTTGATATTTACACCTAAAAGGATTTTTATAACAGGGTGGCACTCTAGGACCATGATAAAATTCAAGTTTAATTCCGGGTTTTCAACACGAACTTTCCAAAAATTCAAGAGTAGAAGCAGATGTTTTCTCTATTACGTATTGCTGCCTCTCACCACCCACACACATACACACAAAAATATACGAGGGTCGTTCAATAAATAAGTTTCCCTATCTTGTACTATTTTTATTTGGTAATATATACGTATTAACAAGATAAAAAGTCCAATATATTCAAAAATTATAATTCAAATATTTAAAATATTTAATTTAACGTGCCCTTTCACATATTCAGACTCGAATTACATCTCCAGACACAAGTAACAAATGTTACGGTATATACTAATCTACGAAAAATGGTTAATTGTACATGAAATTCCAACTCAAAATTAACTATTCAACTTCGAGATACCTTATCTTACATTGATCTTCCGTCTGTCAGATTGATCTGCAAAGGGCACTAACAAAGTAAAGGGACTGAGAGAATTCTGTTGCTTTCCGCAGGTTTCTTTTTATTCCTCGATGACAATAAAAAGATAATATGTGAAACACTTGCCCCAGGTCATTTATAAATATGTATTAATTAAATGGGATTTGGATTAATAAAAGTTGCATTTTTTCATGTCTAGGGTTAAAAATTCACGCAGATATTCACGCAGAATTCCCGGAGTCGATAATTCACAAAAAGTCCCGGAGTTCAAGGAATTCGAGCGAGTTAATTTTCCTTGGTCATCAGTAAAGAAAGAGGGAGCAGAGTTTCACTTCATACATTCAAAACCTTCTAGGAATTATAGATAATATTATTTTTAAGTAATAGTAACTATAACAGAGTTGCATTTCAAAAAGAGTAGCTGAAACTCACTTACTTTTAAAAAGTAATTATCCAAAAATTGGAGATATATTATTCCCTGTAGACTTTGAGAGGAATCGTCATTGTACACATGTATATTCTGTCATGAGTGTCTGTCCTTTAACGTAAAATGGAGTTTTATTCTCTAAACACCGATAGTAACACATTTTAGGAGCTTCAAACAGACTTCTGACCATAGTTTCCTTCAGGATGGTGTATTGTGATTCCTTGGAGGCACAAGTGCATTATTTGTATCCCGCTTTAAACTGTAGGCCCAATGAAAACTAGCTTACCTGTGCGTAATGTAGACGACTCGAAACAATTTAGCATATCCGTGTACAAAATAAACTCTAAAGAAACTTTGATTAACGTACCTTTGCACAAAGTGGACTCGAAAAAAAATTTGATTAGCCTATCTTTGGGCAAAATGGAATCCAAACCAATTTTATTAGCCTAACATTGTACAAAGTGGACTCGAAACAAACTGAGCACAATGTGGACTAGAAACAAACTTTAAGTAACCTACCTTTGGACAAAATGGACTCAAAAACATACTTTAATGAGCCTAACATTGCACAAAGTGGACTCGAAACAAACTGAGCACAATGTGGACTAGAAACAAACTTTGATTACCCTACCTTTGGAAAAAATGAACTCGAAACAAACTTTAATGAGTCTAACATTGTACAAATTGAACTCGAAACAAACTGAGCACAATGTTGACTAGAAACAAACTTCAAGTAACCTACCTTTGGACAAAATGGACTCAAAAACATACTTTAATGAGCCTAAAATTATACAAAGTGGACTCGAAACAAACTGAGCACAATGTGGACTAGAAACAAACTGAGCAAAATATGGACTAGAAACAAACATTCATTAGCCTATTTCTGGACAAAATGGACTCCAAATGTGGACTAGAAACAAACTTTGATTTGGCTACCTTTGGACAAAATAGACTCCAAACCAACTTTAATTAGCCTACCATTGTACAAAGTGGACTCGAAACAAACTGAGCACATTGTGGACTAGAAACAAACTTTGATTAGCCTACCTTTGGACAAAATGGATTCCAAACCAACTTTAATTAGATAACATTTTACAAAGTAGACTCGAAACAAACTGAACACAATGTGGACTAGAAACAAACTTTGATTAGCCTACTTTTGGACAAAATGGACTCCAAACCAACATTAATTAGCCTAACATTGTACAAAGTGGACTCGAAACAAACTGAGCACAATGTGGACTAGAAACAAACTTTGATTAGCTAACTTTTGGACAAAATGAACTCCAAACCAACTTTAATTAGCCTAACATTGTACAAAGTGGACTCGAAACGAACTGAGAACAATGGGGACTAGAAACAAACTGAGCAAAATATGGACTAGAAACAAACTTTGATTAGCCTACCTTTGGACAAAATGGAGTCCAAACCAACTTTATTTAGCCTAACATTGTACAAAGTAGACTCGAAATAAACCGAGGACAATGTGGACTAGAAACAAACTGAGCAAAATATGGACTAGAAAGAAACTTTGATTTGACTACCTTTGGACAAAATGGACTCCAAACCAACTTTAATTAGCCTAACATTGTACAAAGTGTAATCGAAACAAACTGAGCACAATGTGGACTAGAAACAAACTGAGCACAATGTGGACTAGAAACAAACTTTGATTACCCTACCTTTGGACAAAATGGACTCCAAACCAATTTTAATTAGCCTAACATTGAACAAAGTGGACTTTAAATAAACTGAGCATTATGTAGACTAGAAACAAACTTTGATTAGCCTACCTCTGGACGGAATGGATTCCAAACCAACTTTAATTAGCCTAACATTGTTCAAAGTAGACTCGAAACAAACTGAGGACAATGTGGACAAGAAAAAACTTTGATTAGCCTACCTTTGGACAAAATGGACTCCAAACCAATTTTAATTAGCCTAACATTGAACAAAGTGGACTTTAAATAAACTGAGCATTATGTAGACTAGAAACAAACTTTGATTAGCCTACCTTTGGACAAAATGGACTCCAAACAAGCTTTAATAAGCCTAACATTGTACAAAATGCACTCGAAAGAAACTGAGCACAATGTGGCCCAGAAACAAACTTTGATTAGCCTACCTTTGGACAAAATGGACTCCAAACCAACTTTAATTAGCCTAACATTGTACAAGGTGGACTCGAGACAAACTGTGCAAAATGTAGACTAGAAATAAACTTTGATTACCCTACTTTTGGACAAAGTGGACAAAGTGGACTCGATACAAACTCTGGACAATGTGGACTAGAAACAAACTCAGCAAAATGTGGACTAGAAACAAACTTTGATTAGCCTACTTTTTACTCCAAACCAACTTTAATTAGCCTAACATTGTACAACCTTAGTGACAATGAAGTTCGACCAGTCACAAATATAGGAGTGCGTTGTGAAAGAAGGAGAACACATGTATATGCTGAATATCTTTTATTCAGCAGGCTACATGGAAGAAAGGAAAACATAAATTTCCGCTGCAACGCAGCAATGTATGGTGTCCACACAAAATAAAACATTTTCGTCCATCTACACGTGACATTGAAGTTCGACCACTGTTAGAGGGGATCCTGTTTACCATGGTGTGACGCCGCCCCGTCGGCGAATAACTGTGGCAATGCGTCGGGGCATGCTGCGGACGAGTCGTTCAAGGTATTCCACATCGATGCGGTGCCATTCCTCCTGCAGGCAGGCGATAAGAGCAGCCACTGTCGTGGGTCCCCTCTGTTGCACACGTCGCTTAAGAACACGCCACACATTCTGAATGGGCGAGATGTCGGGACTCGATGGTGGCCATGGCAGAGTTTGCACGTGATGGCGAGTTAACCATTCTCTTGTCAGCCGCGCTGTACGAGGCCTGTCATTGTCGTGTTGAAAGATGAGACGCCGCCTGTGGAACAGGTGCTTTCGCACTGTGGGAAGATGCCGCTCCAGTATGCGTGTATAGGCGTGTGTATTCACAATGCCCTCACAGACGTGTAGTGGGCCAACCCCCGATGCCGTCATGCATCCCCATACCATCACTGACGCAGGTTTCTGTACCCGACGTGCATAACATTTTGCTTCATTGTGTTCCTCCTTCCGACAAATGACTGTTTTCCGTATTTTCCCGTACACAACATTGAAAATGGATTCGTCCGTCCACAAAACCCTGTTCCACTGCCGAAATGTCCATCCCCGGTACATTCGTGCCCACCGTAGTCGATTGCCTTTGTTCAACATGGAAAGGAAGGGTTTAAGTTTCGCCTTGTACACTCTGTAACCGCATCGCTGTAGGTAAAGGCGAATGGTTTAGGTTGACACTTCAATGTGAAAGCGTTCTCGAGTCCACAGTCGTAATTCGGCCACAGAGACATGATTGTTGGTCTGGATATAGCGCCTAAATATCCGTAGGTCACGCACGCTCAGCAGGCGTTTTCGACAGGGGGCCTTATCTGGCTCTGTAGTACCCGTATTTTGATGGTGTTTGATGATGCAGTGGACGGTTGACTTGGGTAAGTTCAGTTGGCACCCTATTTCCCGTTCACTGAGTCCATCCCGTTGCAACTCCACCACTCTTCTCCTCACGGTGTTGTCAATAGGTTTGCCCCCGGCCATGGTGATGATGCACTGCGGTTCCTGGGTGCACAGCACGCGCTTGTATACGGCGGACTCCCTTATCGTGTCCGTGACGTCATGCTTCCGTCGAATGCGCCACTATCTGGAATTTTTTCCGTATGGGTCTGGTGCCTGGTCGAATTTCAATGTCACGCGTATAGTTCGCCGTTTTCGTTCTTTACGTGACTTTGGGTGCAACATGCTGGGATCACGATTCTTGCCTGCTCACACGCCTCCTCTTACACACATGCGTCACTTCTGCGGGTCACCCAATCCACCGCCTATGCCTCTGTGCATTTAATCACGTATTCCTTTCTGGTCGAACTTCATTGTCACCAAGGTTGTACAAGGTAGACTCGAAACAAACTGAGCACAATGTGGACTAGAAACAAACTTTGATTAGCCAACCTTTGGACAAAATGGACTCCAAACCTACTTTAATTAGCCTAACATTGTACAAGGTAGACTCGGAACAAACTGAGCACAATATGGACTAGAAACAAACTTTGATTAGCCAACCTTTGGACAAAATGGACTCCAAACCTACTTTAATTAGCCTAACATTGTACAAAGTAGACTCAGAACAAACTGAGCACAATGTAGACTGGAAACAAACTTTGATTAGCCTACCTTTGGAAAAGATGGACTCCAAACCAATTTTAATTAGCCTAACATTGTGCAAAGTAGACTCAGAACAAACTGAGCACAATGTAGACAAGAAATAAATTTTAATTAGCCTACCTTTGGACAAAATGGACTCCAAACCAACTTTAATTAGCCTAACATTGTACAAATTAGACTCGAAATAAACTGAGCACAATGTAGACTGGAAAAAAACTTTGATTAGCCTACCTTTGGAAAAGAAGGACTCCAAACCAACTTTAATTAGCCTAACATTGTACAAAGTGGACTCGAAACAAACTGAGCAGAATGTGGACAAGAAACAAACTTTGATTTGCCTACCTTTGGACAAAATGGAATCCAAACCAACTTTATTTAGCCTAACATTGTACAAAGTAGACTTGAAATAAACTGAGGACAATGTGGACTAGAAACAAACTGAACAAAATATGGACTAGAAACATACTTTGATTTGCCTACCTTTGGACAAAATGGACTCGAAACCAACTTTAATTAGCCGCACATTGTACAAAGTGTAATCGAAGCAAACTGAGCACAATGTGGACTACAAACAAACTGAGGAGAATGTGGACTACAAACAAACTGAGCACAATGTGGACTAGAAACAAACTGAGCACAATGTGGACTAGATACGAACTTTGATTACCCTACCTTTGGACAAGATGGACTCCAGACCAACTTTAATTAACCTAACATTGTACAAAGTATACTCGAAATAAACTGAGGACATAATGGTCTAGAAACAAACTTTCATTAGCCTACCTTTAGACAAAATTGACTCCAAACCAACTTTAATTAGCCTAACATTGTACAAAGTGCACTCGAAACAAATTGAGGACAATGTGGACTAGAAACAAACTTTGATTAGACTGCCTTTGGGCAAAATGGACTCCAAACCAACTTTAATTAGCCTAACATTGTACAAAGAGGATTCGAAACAAACTGAGCACAATATGGAGTAGAAACAAACTTTGATTTGCCTACTTATGCACAAAGTGGATCCGAAACAGCTGATTTTTTTCGACTCTCCCTTATGCACGAGTACATGCATCTCGAGACTCGAGAACATACCAAACCCGGAATTGGACCTCATGCTTCGTGACTTCATTGCGTGTTACACTATTTACCGGTACACATGGGAGTCATGTGATATATCTCAGCTGTCGGGCACCTTATTTTGACAAGAAGAGCATCCTTGAATTTTCAGCAGGATGCAAGAACAACAAAAGGTTTCCAAACAATTAGAGCAACCTAATTGGTACACCACCATTCTTCCACGTCTGTTATGGGCTTTTGTAGACATGAAATATTTCCCTTGTAAGAGCTAGGTTTTAAACATCTACAGCAAAACGTTTGTCTCCATACGGCTTTGCAATGCCAATTATTTGAACTTAGCTTCAATTGTCATGGATACTCTTTTCTTCTTCTCCAGCCTTTTTATGTGAGTGTGTGCCATTGCTTCACAAAGCTTTATTGAGCATGCAGGCCTTTGTCCTGGCAACAATGGGTAGTGAGTGGCCTTTGTAAGGGGAATCAATCAGGAATGACGACGCAGAAATGTCCTGAAAATAAGTTGAAGGTCATATTGTTAACTTTCCCTCAGCGAAGGGAACATCAAATATCAAAATAAATAAATAAATGCAAACATATTCTTCGACGAATGCATAGAAAAGTTAGAAACGTTCACATGACGTTTAACTTGCATTGACTTCGTTGCTGGAACACTCTGTCACGGGAATCTCTGGAGCAAGGTAGCCGCATTTGTCGCACACTTATGAAAAACATTCTTACGTCAAGCCCCGGCCTTTGTCTTCTTACGTAAGCACTGATTGGTCAACTGCTTTCGTTGATATGTTAGGCATGTTAGGTTTAGCTCTCGAGCATAAATAACGCGTTTTTGGTAAAATCCTGAAAAAATGCGAGTGTATTTATGCTAACATCCCTAAACCTAAATTGCCTAACCTAACAACGAAAGAAATTGGCCAATCAGCGCTTACGTAAGAAGACGAAGGTCGGGGCTTGACGTAAGAATGTGTTTCATAAGTGTGCGACAAGTGAGACCCTGGAGCCAGCGAACGAAAACAAGCCTCTGCGCAACGTGTGAGAGAGGGAGTGAGTCAAAGGAGGGGAACGTGGCTGCAGCTACCAGACGTTTGCAGCAGCGCGGACTGATCCACCACTCGTTTTCTCCCTACCGTTATGCGTGGCCTTGCTCCACAGATTCCCGATACAGCGTGTGGTTTGTTAATGAATTCAGCATCCATTTCCTTTAGCCTTGGAAGCTCGAGACGCTACACAATATGATCAGTTGTTCAGAGCTTATTTGTGTCATGACAACACGGGACCTTGGACTAGCACGCATGTGAAACTCGACTCAGTTACACATGGAACAATATAGCCCTTTCTTTCTTTCTCTGGCTCGGATTGTTTTAATTGGGATTAAATAAACCCTTCCGATTGACCGATGAAAGATAGCTATGAACCTGCATACTGGACCCCCATAAGTCCTACATAGGCTATAACAAGCTGGCAATATGTGTTGTTTTTAATTACATAGGATTCAACATTTACACTAGTTGACCATGTATACAGGGTGTCTCAAAAGTAATAGCGCAAACTGACACAGGTGAAAGTACACGATAATAGAAGCCAAAAGTCTCATTAAACATGGGTCCGCAAACGAGCCGTTTTCGAGATGATCGCCAATGTGTGATTATAAGCCGCTACTGACTTCATTGTTTGTAAACGTCGTCCTAATTGGTAAAATGCTAATAATGTGTAGTTAGAAGCCGTCACTGATTGCATTTTGTAAACACCAAGTGCTTTACTCCTTGCGCGTTCCGAGGTTTGCTTTTTGTTTACAAAACAGAACATTTCCGAGAGGTGGCGTTGGAATCAAACAGGATAGATACAATCAGTACACAGTCCAGCAATGAGATCTCCAATGACTTTTCTTACTGTATCATTAGCATTTTACCAACTAGGACGACGTTTACAAACAATGACGTCAGTGGCGGCTTGTAACCACACATTCGCGATTATCTCGAAAACGGCTCGTTTGGAGGCCAATATTTGCTGAGACTTTTTTGCACCTATTATCGTGTACTTTCACCTGTGTCAGTTTGCGCTATTATTTATGAGACACCCTGTATAAACTCATAAGAATGACAAATGGTGGATTTTAGTGGTGTTATGGAATTCACGGCTTCATTTCTTTGATGATGTGATCTATATACGAGGGATGTTAGTAGTAGCTAAGCAGGACATCTCCGATAGCGTTGTATAACGAAGTCGCCTTGTAATCAAGAGTTCTCAAGTTCGATACCTCATGTGGTTCGGATCCTACTTTAAAGAGTAGGTCCAGTCCCTATAAGTCTCTCTGTGCATAAAGTGGACTTAAAAATATAAACTCGCGTTAGTTTAGTAGTAGCTAAGTATTTCGCTAGAGGTGTGAAGCTACGGACTACAGATTGCATACCACTAGCATGGGAATCCTCTCCATAATTTTTTCTAAAAAATTATATGGTCAAAGAGCAGGATCTTCGTTTAACCCTTAAAGAAAAGAGTGTTCAACCCTTAAACACTAGGCTGGGTATAAAATCATGTAATATTTGTGTAGTATTTTTCCGGAACAAAATTTTCCAATATTTATAGATTTAGTCGGTGGCGATGATTGGGTTAAAAAAAACTAGGGGGACAAGGTGCCAAAACTGGAGGGAGGCAAGGACAGTTTATTTTCCCTTGGTAGATAAGATTTAGCATAGTGAGGGCGCAAAAATTGCAATAAGTTAGGGGCAATTGTCCCTCCCTCGCCCCTTAATTGCCGCTACTGGATTTAGTGGATGAAAACAGCACATCTTAAAAAATAAGTGTCTGATTTGAAATATGTGAGATTTTGAAAAATGTGTTGAATTTAGTCTGAAATCGTTGATGAGGATGAACGCCAAATTTTGTTCATTTTGAAGACGACTAGTGGAAGAAGGATATAGAAAAACTGTACGTAAAACTGTCTATGGTACCTAGAACTTTTATTGTGTAAGACTATACTTTTTTTGAAAGAGTGCAAATGTAATTACATAAATTAAATTTTATTTGTACTATTAACAAGATTGTTTATAAATCTGCAATACAAGTATGTTACAAAAAAAATATATTTCTACAATATATCGTTACTTTTACCCTGTGTGGAAAATGTATGTTTTAAAACTGTTTCTGGAATGCCTATAATTTTTATAGAACTTTAGAGTTCATATACACTAAAATAGAAAATTATGTGGGTGAAAATTCACTCGGCCTAGTAATAGTAGGCAGAGAGAACATCCTAGTGTTTAAGGTTTGACCGTGACAATTAGCAGAGAAGAGTCAGAAATCTTGGCGATTAGCCTATATATGCAGAAAAGTCATGTAAAATAAGAAACAAGAAGGAATGTCATTAATAAAGGTGGGGGGCAACCCCCCGAAGCAGCCTGCCTCCACCCGCATGCATTCGAAGGTATGCGCTGGTGCCCTTAAATAAACCAGGGCGTCATTTTTACAGGTTCCGCCGTTTTTCTTCTTATAATAATAATAATATACTAAAATGTTAATACTAATAGTTAGATGAAACAATGGATGCCCTCGTGTAGCCTCTGTCCCATAGCGAAAGCTTAATTCATACTCTGCAGTCGGGTACCTGTCAGCCAAAAGTTGACTCCGTGATTCAAGCCATTAATTCCCTTCCTCAAGAGCAGAGTATTGGCAACTTAGCTAGAAGCCCAGCCTCATGCATTGTAATGATTATTTCGAGCTGACACGGTAAGGGGACGAAACAACAGTGTGGCCTGTCAAAGAGGGCTGTTGTTGTGGCTTCGTCGCTTTGCTCCTTCGGCGAGCGTCGTGGCTCGGGGAAGCAGTTCTCTTTTATTAAAAAAAAAAAAAAAAATGGGGGTCGAAAAGGAACTTGCGTTATAGGCAAAGTGTTAAAGTGAGTCCAACGCGCGTGTTCTCGCGCTCTCGCAACACTGAGAGAGAGAGAGGGATGGAGAAAAGAGAATGAGGCACCGCACAGAGGTTTCGGAGAGTTCAAACGCGGTAGAAGCGAGAGAGAGAAATGCGTTCTGCGCCTGCGCGTCGCTATCCTCAGTTGTCCGGGAAACGGACGCCAACGTCCCGAAGCCCACCCACTCCAATACTACGACCTCCTCCAGCGCCACCGTTGCACACAGCCCCCCGCCCTCCTCTCGCCCCCACCCGCTACGGCACCCCCCGCCCATCCAAACATTGACGACGTCGAAGAACGGCGAACCTCTACTCACCAGTCGCGACGGTCCTGTCAGCAACGCGCTTTGCTTTGAGTTCTCCGGAGTTCGTTTCCCGACTGAGACAAGAGGAAAACAAAGAAACAAAGAAAACAAGCTAAGCTTAAAATGGGCGTCCTGTTTTAGCATCCCGGTGGGGAACAGGTGCGAGACGTCATTCACGAAAGTAGTGCGACAGAGAGGGAGAGACAGCGGTGAAGGATTGAAACCAGGAGGTGCAACACCCCAAACCGGTTTCCCCATCACTATGTCAACGTTCTCATCAGCTCTGATGCCAACCAGCTGTTTAACGCACCGTAGTGGTAGCGCTTGAAAAAGGAAAAACGCCCTTTTGGATTCACAGAATTCCTATTTGGTTTTTGGCAACCAGTGCGGTGTCTATTTACTGTGTAAACAGTTCAACAACAAAACCTAGAACTGACACAACCGGAAGATACAGTTGTGATTGTGCGGTGAGAAATCACATGCAGGCACAGTGATTGCAGTGCAAAGTGTCAATCTGTGATTTTTACTCAAGTCGACTTCAAACGACTGTTGGCGCCAGGAAAAACGAATCATTGGGAATTGCGTTCGGTTTGCCGAGAAACTTGAAGCACTATACCAGTGTTCGTAAGTGTACTGTTGCGCGAAATCTTGGCGTTAACTTACACTTAACGTTGTTCGTGTGTTCCGAGAGAGTGGTGGACTAAAATATTGGGTCATTTCTAGCTCATATGCCCCCTAGTCCATGCAATTCCTGCAGTTATGGGTGCAGACCCTAGAGGAATAAAATGCTTCTTGCTGTGGGTATCCATATTGTACCAGGCATCATTCTGTGGTAAGTCAAAACTTTATTTTCCTCTTTTTCTTTTTGTCCCGAAGAAATAAATTAGTTTGTGCGAAAATAATATATTTTCTACGCTGCAAATTGTGCGACTGTAATTTTTCTGTTGGCAATTTGCATGCCGTCGTAATGTCGTGTGTTCGAATTATGCCTGCACGAATATCTTCATGGGCGTCCTGTAGGGGAGGCAAGGGGGGCCGTGTCCCCCCTGGGAAACGAAAGTCAACCAAAAGTTACATATTTCACACATATAATTTAATTTCAGCCACAATAATGTGTGTTAATTATTACACGAACATGATAAATTCAAATTTAAGCAAGGTTTTTTGAGAGATGAACACTATTATTGAGGAAAATATGCCATGTTGGCCCCCCTGGAAAAAAATACCTTCCTTGCCCCTCCCTGGAAAAAACCTGCAGACGTCCATGAATATCTTTATACAATCTTGAAGATTCCTGAGTCTAAACCTAGACTCATAACAGCATTACAGGTGTAGAGAGGTGGTATAGTTTGGTGTTCTTTAGCAATGTTGATTAGTGTGTGTTTACAGTTCACCATCGTATTGCGGCTGTATCTTATGACTGCCGATAATCATAAATACAAAATAAGATTTCATAAATTTTGTAAAATAATTTGTACCACACCCAACCTGCAAATGGATACTATCAATATTGTATATTGTGTACATACACCCACACACGCGCGCGCGCGCGCGCGAAATTGGGTATTATTTTAATTGATAAACTTATAATCTCCATCCAAATTCCCACACTCGGTACGCCACTGCCCGCTCTGGTTGCTGAAGAAGACCTCAAAATCGTCTTATAGACTACATACGAAAATGCATTCAACTTCTAATACTTACCGATTTTCACCACAAAAGGGTGATACTCCTTACCTTCGCCCATGTTCATGCAGGGTTCAGTTAAAGGAACTAATATTCGTTATGACTGAAAGTAGAATTGAAAAAAAGCAAAAAACACCGCACTTCTTGAAATGTTGGGAAGGAATCATTTCGCCGAGGTTCAAAATTGGTTTATGATGTCCATATTTTTAGCCTACAGTTTTATTCATGATTCATATTCAATGTTTCTTTTTTTTAGCGTTATATGTTTATGGAATACGAAAATGAAATATTTCGACACTTCCAGATGTGCATGTATTTTGAGGCTCGAGTACATTTCGGTGTGGAGATCTAGCTGACAGCACTCCACCTCACCATTATTATACACGAAATTTAATAAAACTTTCTAATTTCTCAAACGTCATTGTTAATATAAGCCGGTCTATCAACACAAAGCAATGACTTACGAGTCTGTACGGCCAAGAAAGACAAAGCAAAGCCATACTCAGTTCCATGGTGAAGAATGAAGGTACATCTTTGCCCTGTGATCAGCACCACGCTCCAGCAACCTCTGCCGCTTCTACAGCCAGAAGGGTATGGGGAAGTCTGATTTGCAAATCCTATCTTCCTGTGGTTTAATTTGAAGACTTGTGTGGCATTTTGTTTGACACAGTGTCGACATTGTGAACGCGATTTTAAATGTTAGTAGCCAATTGCAGGTAAAGATCCACGGACTCTCGACACTGGAATTGTAACAGTAGACTTTTTAAGTCTAAGTAACCGCGTCAATGTTCGATTGTGATTCACGAACTCACCACCGAAAGTTCCAGTCTCAAGTTCTAGCCTTGGCGTGGTTGTTTCTTTGCGAAAAATGAAAGTGTGAACACGTATGTGGGAATAGTTACGAACCTGGTGAGTAAGAATAGTTAAACTCACCTATATTCTGACTACATGAGCAAGAGACCCCCCCCCCCACACACACATAAGCATTTCCGACCGTATGATGAGGACAGCATTCTAGAACCATACCCATCTGAACGGATATTTCGTAGAAACTGAATTGAAAACTTCAGGCCTGACTAAGACTTTAACCCGAGTCCTTGCATACAGTGCCATTGCTGTACGAATGTGCGACCGAGCCAGTTCCTGTTTCTCCTGATTCTTCCCTTCCGCTGTTTTACCTGTTTGAATTTCTCCGTCAGTTTAACTGCAACGAGATCTGTTGCATTTTGAAACACTGTTGCTGTCGACGGTGCCTAGTGTCTCTCAGGATTTGTATTACGTAGAAATGTAAGTGAAAAATGTAGGCTGGACAAAGATTCGAACCTGGGTCTCTAACATACCATGCCATTACTCTACCTACTCTGAGGTTGTGCGGTCCTCAGAGACTTTCGCACTAGACGACCATGAGCATTCTTTCAGGACTCGAACTTGCGCCATGCCATCCACATAGTAGCCAAGCGAGTGATATTTCAGACAAGTCAACCTAGACAAATCCCCATACTTATTCCAAATTAGTTTTGTGAAACATGGTCAACAGATGGTCTATCTTCCACTAGCTAAAATTACGCTATGCGATTGTTTTCTCGTAGTATTCCAGTTTACGTTTTCCTACCATTCATTCTTCAGATTATAAATTTAAAATAATCGAGTTTCACGACAAAAGGTGATACTTCTTACCTTTCGTGACTAATGGATAAATTATACTCCCATACAACATGATCTCAATCGAAATGCAGCTGTTCGAAAGTAGCTACTGCAACCAGTCTTCATTCAAATTTATATTAAAATATTCCACCAAAATGAACAAAGATAATACAATTAGCTAAATTCAATCCTTACCTAAACACACTTTCACAAATTATTCACTTGTGTGGTAAATACTGTGGCGTGTAAATTTCGAACTTAGCTTTGCTGCTTTTCGATCTTGGACAGCCGACTTCTGTGGCAGAGTAGTTAGCAAAACGCGCTACTACGTCAGGGGTCCCGAGTTAGAATCCCGACCTAGCAATGTTTGCTCTTTGTGAGTGTCCCTTCATCAATTTCATCTTCGCGATTAGCCAAAAGTGGTAGAAAAGCAGAATAAATAAACAAAACCAACCAATCGATCTTGGTCAGAGACGGAGTAAATAACATACCACCTTTGCTAACATATTATAGAGGCTAGGCAGTTCCCAGAGCTGCTATAACTGGGTTAAATTAGAGAAAGCAAATAGCATACCTTCAGATTGTAAGTAGTGCACATACGTCCAGGAAATACACCTTATAACTCTTAGGTTATTAGTGAGGTCGGATCCGCTTCTAACATTCAATTGATTTATTTGTTGAGGAAAAACAAATGAATATTTTTTAACAATTAGTTCCGAAGTTCGATCATCTGTCTATTGGGATAGTTTGTAATTTAATTCTGAATGTAAAATTGTATTGTTCACATCATTGTCCTATACTGTAGTATTTTAAGATACTACGTATAATTGTTTCATGTAAAATCAACCACGCCGCGTGTTAAAATGCTTGTTGTTCAAGCCGTATAAATTCAATAAAAAATTCTCAATAATCAAAGAACAATATATAGGCCTATTCGTATTTCTGATTAATTAGGCCGGGCATATATAAATAGCTAATAATTTATTAAAATCCAGAAGAATTTGGACACTACCTTCCAACAATTAGACCAAATATGTAACAAACGAATTCACACATTGTACTACGATTAGTTTTATAATTTCATCACTTCTTGATTTAAAAACATTTCATTCTTCCTTAACTTTTTTGCCTCTCACAACTTTTTTTTTTCATGTCATTTGGTAGCTCCCCCTTGTGGCAGCTGAGAACACTAAGAATTTTAATAAAATTGCCATATTTCCGCTTTTTAAGATGTTTTCCTTGATGCTCTGACGAACGATCACACGCCATGCAAGTGAAATGATTCTGTAAATGTCTTGCCGTCTGATGCAGATGATTCTTGACAGAGATGAAATGGAAGAGGAAACGTTTCAATTTCGTAAAAGATTAAGTTAGATTCTGACTGACGTCACGACATCGCGTGTAATAAGTAGACCTCGGACCTTTTGGTTCTAAAAGTGTGTTCTTAGGATCCTAAAATAGGTTCTAAAAACCATAAAATAGGTTCTAAAAACCATAAAATAGGTTCTAAAAATCATAAAATAGGTTCTAAAAATCATAAAATAGGTTCTAAAAACCATAAAATAGGTTCTAAAAATCATAAAATAGGTCCTAAAAATCTTAAGTTAGGCTCGAAAAATCCTGAAGTAGGTTCAATAGAAAGTAAAATAGTTCAAAATTCCTGAAAAATGCTGATTAGGTATAGTCACTGGCAATGGAAATGGGACACCTATATCCTGAAATACGCACTATCTTGCATAACGTTATGAGTGTTGCCTAATCCTACGGCGATGGCAGAACATACCACTGGAAATTGCAATTAAAATCCACTCTTTGCCGTACAGTTAGGCAACAATCTTTTTTCATGTTATCCACAGTCAAACTCTGCAATTTTGTCTGTGAGGATCATCTTATATGCTGAAAATAATATTTCAACAAAAACATAGTCAGTGGTGCAAACTTCAATGCTCAAATGTTACAAGGCACCGAAGTGACGCGAAAGTGAGCAAGACCACACAGATCTGAAGTTCGCACTTTGGATTGTACAGGTAAAAGTGGTACTAGACATTTTGCTTTGTTTAGAGCTTTGAAAAATCAACATGGATTTGGAGGAAGGAAAATCGACAGAGAGTACGTTTCAAACACGTTCGTCATTGAATTTGTTCGTGACCTAACAAAGCAAATGCCTCTGTGTGACATAAAAATTATGCAAAACATTTATAAATATATATAACAAGCAAAACAGTTTTTTTAGGCTCTATAAAACTTCATCAGTTGTTGCGTATTTTAACGTAACGCTGACATAACGTATTATTTCTTACATACCTCTAAAGGAAAAAATAGGTTAAAAACTTAAAATCTAAGGTCTAGTAATAAGCAATTGAGATATTGGGAAAGTTTGAACATGGTCGTCCCTGTTGGCAAAATTAAAAAAAAGTGTATATATAGCCTTTTGAATTAATTACTAATCAAAGTAATAAACGGGTTAGTAAGTACCATACTCCGATCGCATGTGTTAATATAGCAAGATTGTATTAAGTAAGACAATGGAACATTTGACCTTAATGTGAAAGATGTACAAATTTAACGAAGAAATGTTCATTCTTTGAAGATTTACGTAATTACAAAAGTACCAATATATTGCATATGGCTAAACACACGGCCATGAAAATAGGCTGCTGGGCAGAATTTGCGCTGGTGCCACATATGGGAAGAGCATAGCGAGAGCGGGACGAAAGCAGCTGGTTTCAGCGGACTGTATGGCAACGTCAACCGGGCTGCGTTGACTAGTTCGATCGTGAGGCCGACCTCTCTCCGGGCCACTTTTGTATCATCCCTAGCCTTTAGAGCAAATACTGTCAGTTTGTATCACAAATACCAATTCTACAACTGTATAACGAGATCTTTTATTCTCTTAAACCTCCGAACACATGGGATTGTGCGTAGCAACAGCGCAAACTTCTGCAACCCGGCTAAGTTCGTGGCAGTGCGGTTCAGAACGTTTGCTTCCTCGTGTGCTTCACATCCGGTTTCCTCCGTCTCCTGGAATGTTCCGACTTGCATTGGAGAATTCCATAGGAAACGGAGGTTAAAAAGTACAGCGGAACTGACTATAAGCAAAGGGTGCCCTCTTTTAGTAAGAACTAAATAGTGCATCGTTGACAGTAGCAGCCAGTGTCACCACAAGGAATCGGATATAAGCTATCTATTTTTCTCCTCTTGTTGTTCACTGTATAATCCAAGTAAAAAGTTAAAAATCACGTATCTTCTTTTATTACCAAAAGTGCTCTAACTATCATGGTTAACTAAGCGATTTACGTCGCCTTTGCATCTGTAGGCTAATTGTGACGATGAGGGTGAATGAAAATGAGATGAAATGTGTGAAGGACAAACAACGTGAAACACACATGCCCTGATATAGATTACAACCCACACTCTTGTGCGCTGAGATTGAGTCGAACACTCAACTTATGGGTCTCCACCGAGTCGGCAAATTTCCAGTGTGTCCCACGTAATACGTTAAAACAGGAGCATTCTTCTCAAATTGCGAATGAAGATAATCAGTAATTTCGAAAAGAATTTGCAAGAGGCGATGCATACGGTGCAATTCATATTATTACAAACAATTCCCTACTAGCAAATACATGACAGTGCGGACACGCTCTGAGTTCGTTCGTTAATCTCTTTAATAAATTTAGCATTTATCCTCATCGTCGCGATTGATCTAGATGAGATTCTGGCCTCATCAGCGCATTGGTTACTTTTCCCGTAACACAATAACACAAAACTGAGGACCGGGTCTTAACAAGAAAGAAAATATATATGTTTAAAATTACAGAATCGATTTTTGAAACTAATACATTCATAAATTCCTTAACAATAATTAAAACGGTACTGTTTCCAAGAATAAAATCTCCATACATTAGTTAAAAGCTGAGGCTTTAAAGGGGCACTCAGCACACACAAGGACAGACACAGGACACAGGGGAGTATACTGGCAGTGGGTCCAGACGCCCGAGTCTCATTGGCCTGCAAGACAGAGGATACAGGAATGTACTGCGTGGAAGTGAGTTTGAACTTTGGTTGTTGTTGCTTGTTATTGATTTGGATCATTTTACTTCTCATTTCTGCCACTTTTGGATAATCGCGAAGATGAGGATGAGTGGTGATGAAATTGATGAAGGGACATTCACAAATAACACCCATGACCAGACCGGGATTCAAAACTGGAACCTCTGGCCTCGTAGAGCTCTACTCTAACCACTCCGCCACGGAATTGGGTGGATTCTCAGGGCATCTCTTACACACCCCGGTCAACACTGAATAACCACTACAGAAGAATATTCAATTGAATTGTTATTGATTTCCTTTATTTTACTTCGCTTTTTGTGCCACTTTTGGCTAATTTGCGAAGATGGGGATGAGCGATGACATGATGAAATTGATGAATGAACACTCACAAAGAACACCCATTCCCAGGCCAGGATTCAAACCCGGGACCCCTGGCGTCATAGCGCGATGTGCTAACCACTCCGCCACGGGGGGCGGCAGTTTAGAAGAAGACACATACAACAGAGAAAACCTCCTGTCAGTAGAGAAGATTTCATTTCAAGCGAATTGAATATTCACTACAGAAGTATAGAGTGGAAAAGGCCAACCCCCGTGGCGGAGTGGTTAGCATATCGCGCTACGATACCAGGGGTTCCGGGTTCGAATTACGACCTTAGCATGGATGTTTGTGAGTGTCAACTCATCAATTTCATCATATTATCACTCATCCCCATCTTCGCAAATTAGCCAAAAGTGGCACAAAAAGCGAAGTAAAATAAAGCAAATTAAATCAAATATACGGGGGGGGGGGAAATGGAATGAAAGAACAGCCATGTCCCTCTGTATTATCTCTGGTCACGGAAAATCAGAACGAGTCAAGCCAATCTGCTGTAAAACAGGTTGCGGTCTTCCCAGGCGTTTCCCCTAACAGAACAAGCCAGACGATGGAATGATATTTCCCACCCACGATAGACTTCTTTCATTTATTTCATCCATCAACCTCGTAACTACTGCAAAACCGAAGGCAGGCATCAATTACCATGGGAACTATGCGCTTTGCTAGATAATAGTATTATGCCAAATATACGAGCAGCAAATAATTGGAACCGTGAAACTAAGTATTAATAACAAATTTCTTCCTATTCAAAAAGTGAGTCTCCAATTAGCATTGGTTAATTTATTTAGTGTCTTCATGTTGGAAAGTGCGAGCCAAGTACCGAAATTTTCATAGCACTATGTTGGTAAATAAGCACTCAATCACATTTATCAATATCAATTCTATCTTATACATAGGTCAAACTTTAGTAGATTCTTCCTCAAACCTGTGAAACGCTTCAGGTTTACACAGTGCACAGACTTCAGGGCAAGAGGGGTTGGATTCATAAAATTTTGACCCCTGCCGACATTATTATTATTAACAAATTTGTTATCATGCTACATAGCTTCCACTAATTGTAATTATTTGTATTAATAACGCTTGTAAACTTTAAAATATAGACACATCTGATTAAAAATTATTCATTACATTTTGTTTTCGTCTAATATCTGTAGCGCCACTTTCATTATGCATTTCGTCACACAACACTAATACCGCATACGCCCCAAAGCAAGAGAAATCGACACTATATTACGGAAGCCACACTGGCTGCGATATGAGAAGCACATATGTTGATTTCAACCGTCAATAAACTTCGACTTCACTTTCAATTGCTAGCATTCGACAAGTTTATATTCGTTTCTTTTGGTGGGAACAATTGAATATATTGGAGCAATGTTAAGTGACCTCTGAAAATAGAGTTGTGATATAAGAAGTTATTTAAAAGCTTGGAACTCCTTTATCTTACTTTACTTGGCACTTCAGCGTCTAATTTCTGTACGCCTCAATAAACTTGCGGCTCCTAGTTTACAGCCTAGGATAGCCTAGTGGCAAATTCCACCTGCTTCAGGGGCAAAACGGTCTTGAAATGTGCAAGTGCTTATTCTTGCTGTATTACCATAATACACTCTTTTCAGGTAGAATTTATGCAAAGTTGCTCAGCATAAAAGCGATAGCAACAAGTATATTGAGGTTGCTTGGATGGGGTGTCATGCTGTATAAGGTGCCAGTAAACGTCCTCAGGCTGCTTTTACGCGAGGTTATTTACTGTCTCGAGTTACAAATGCCTTTGTCGTTCTCGATCTGCGCCTCTTCTCGCTCTATCTTGTTCTCGTCTCAGTCTCGTCTTGAGCCTCGAAATATATACAGGGTACCACCAAACAAATTTCCACAGAGTTCAGAAGTCACTTTTCTTAATTACTTTTTTCTGTTTAACTGTTTAACTTCCCCTCTAGACACCAGGAGTTCTCGAAAATCGGGGTTTTATCCTGAACTTGTATGCAACCACGCAGCACAAGTTCCCAATTGTCGCTAGTGGATGAACTTTGCAATCATTTTCGAAAAAAATACACGACATAGGTATAAACAAACAGTAAATAAATATCCATTTCCGACGTCTGGAGGTGTCGAATAGGGAAGTAAATATGATCTGGCATTTCATTTCAGTATCGTACCAAAGTCTCTCGTTCTTTGCCTCGTCTCGACAAGTCTCGAAATTATATAGTTTGCTAAAGTCTGAAAGCCTGTTCTGGTGCGGGACACATCTAGCTGCTAACAGTCACTAAAACCCTAAGAGCTCTAATGTTGGCCCTCCTAACCTAACCACATGTGCATATTAGAACTAAGTGGAATTGTAGGTTGGGAATTGTTAGGTTAGGAGCGCCAAGTTTAGAGCTCTTAGTAATTAGTTTTAGTGGAGCTTAGCAGTTGCATGTGCCCTGAACCAGACTCGGTTATCGACTCGATATTTGTAGACCATCTCCATACCCTCCCTACTATTCCTAGTAACTAGATACATTTCAAAATAAATCACCACATGAGAATTATTCGAACGGCAATTGATGAACTTTCTCCTTGGATTAAAAATAATAATAATAATAAAATTCCCCATGTGAAGAGTAACAGGGGAAAAAACAGAGACATCAAATTTCTGTCGTAAGCGAGATATTTATGTCATTTCCTGCCACGTGGATGTTGTGCTGGATATATGCTATTTGTACATTTTAATTTACATATCCAGTAATGTTTTACAACTAGAATATATTTCACGAATGTTCTTACCTATTTTCCACCAACCTGGCCCTTCATAACACATGTACAATGCTTAATTTATTCAACTATAAACATTTTCTATGAATTTTGTTACCTTGATATTTTCATACTTGAAATACATGAGGATCATTATAATTTAATGACAATTACCTTTCATTTTCGCTAACCTTCAGTAACGAAATGATCAGCTAGCTTCCGGCTGACACATGCAACCCCATCTATGAGCTAAAAGATAAATCTTGAAAAAGTGACTCAAAGTAACTTGGTTATTTTTAACTTAATATTAACCGTAACCGAGGTGCATTTGAAAAGGAGTAACTGTAATTTCAGCCGAAATACTTTTTAATCAACATTATGGTTACTTAAAAAGTAACATTCCAAGCACTGGTTGATTTACCACAGATGGAAGGGAAACAAGAAAGTATAATGTGTTTCTGAAACTATTAACACTAACTGTAATTCGTTGCTTTACGTTATCTTACATGAGTTACATTACGTTATCTTACTTTAGTTACTTTGTTAATTAAAGTCTGTCGAATGGACAAATTAAATAAAGAACTCATCCTTACTACATCTGCCACATTGTGGACAGAATATTATATGACACTATAATATACAGGGTAATTGAAAATAAATAAACCATTTTACAAATTTAGTATAAAACAAGAAATTACAATAAAAGCGAGTGAAAAGAATATATGGACGGAACACTTTCGAACTTTCAGTACCATCACGAAGTTCAATTGTGGACCGTATGTCGTACTTCATACGATCAAGCGATAATCATACACTTGCAATACACAGAACAGTTGGTTCACAGCATTGATTTCAATAGCATTAGCAACATAGAATTGTCTTCGCAAACTCCAACAGACAATACATCCTTCCAGTAGCTGCGATCGTGTGCCAGAACTGGTGGGTAAAGGACAGTTTACTTTTTCTTGGTAGATAAGGCTTAGCATTAAGAGGTCATGGTTGCGCAAAGAAGTGGGAAAAACTAGAGAATAATTGCTGCCATTGCATCCTTCTTCACTGCGATTAACCTAGGAGGCAGTAAAGTAAAGTAAACTAACTAAAGAAGAAATTAAGATATGGCTTTTGTTGTTCTGTCGCCATTTTTACGGCGCTAGCGCCTCTAGCGGAGAACCAAAAGCGTATTCCAACTATGAATTCTGCATGCTTGCGTTCGTGTTTTTATTATTGATATTTTACATGCTCTTCTATTAAAATAATTACCTCATACTAAATACAAATGCTGTTTCAATCTTTTGACTTGTCCTGGATATTCAAATACAATCCACACGGCAAAAGAGATATTTCAGTTTTAAATTATCCGTAAGTTCCAATCAAAATATTTTCTTTAACTTATATAACGATTACAATGGGGCATCATTCGCATGAGAGAGAAGTCCGGAAAATTAATCGAGAAATGAACGGTTAAAAATCTGATTTAAAAAAAAAAATACCAACTCCCTTTGGTCAATAGTGCCGTTAGTCACGGCATTCTTATCTTTGTTTGATATTTAATCGTTAAAGCTGACGGTCTTTTATACGTAAAGCTTCATAAAAAAATATGATTTCGCCACACTTGAGGGTTTTTCTAAATAGAACTTCGAGCTGTCGGCAAAATTATCGCTACAATAATATTAACAAAGACAAACAACTGGATGTTAAAACAATATATTTTCTGATTTGTTTGGACAGAATGTTTTGACCATTGCTCTTAAAAAAAAATCGGCAAAAGTTTCCAGAAGTAATTCTATTACGCATACATAATACACTGAAGAAATTTTCCAAGCATTCAAGGGTAATGAATCAAATTTGCAACCGCACCAAATCAAAATACATGACAAATTGACAAATAAACATAGTAGGTATCTCCTTGCGATAGGAGAGAAAGGGAAAAGGTTTTGTTTTATTTTCCCTTCATGCACAAATAGGCTAATTGGGACTAGACCTACAGTTTAAAGTGGCATCCGATCCCCTGTGCGTAATAATATGTTATCCCAATAGACATTCGCAATAATAGAAAGTTAATAAAAAATTACAGTCTATTTAAAATTCAACAAACCTGAAAATTTGGGGGAGCAAGTACCCTCTTGACCCCACCAAGTTACGCCTATGTTTTCAAGGATAGTTTTTAGCCCCAAGATGAAACCCTTATCAATCAAAATTTCAAGAATACGCATGAATGGTTTATCTTCAACAAATATCGAATATTTCATTGAATGTAGAAAATACTCAATTTCCCAGTATTGATCAATAGCGGATTTCTGAAATTAATTGTTTCATTTTTTTTTCATGTTACTGCTAAGTACCTGGAAACCAAGTGTGGAAATAACAATTTATGTTAATTATTTTCTCAAAATATTTTACATCATAACCAAATTGTTGACACTTACTCTTACTGATGAAAGTTGCACGAACCTAAGAAAACTTGGCTATCATCTTCAAAACACAATAGCAATGAATATCCCTGGAACAGTAAGAGAAACACTATTCTATAGCTACGAGAAACGACCGGGACGTGTTAGCGAGAGACGTCTGGTTCTTTAGGCCGAGGATTTCAGCGATCGTTTCTTCGTGCAAGCAGTTCTGGAGCTTCCCTCAAATAATCTCCAGGGAGCACTATCTGGGATTTCAGAACCGTCACGAGCATTCTCTTGTGTTCTTTCGTGGCAGTGTGATTTTTCTTTTACTTTATCTCACCAGCTGAAATTCTGGTCTCCTGGCGCCTTCAACACTGCTGGAGAATATATTCGTGTTCTCGGCAATGATAAGCTCATGCTTATGAGAAGGGAACAGGTTTATATGTAAATATTAGGGATGGCCAAATCCGGATAAAATTTTATTCGGATAACGGATGATTATCTATCTGGATTTCAAATATCCGAAATAGCTGAATCTGTTTATTATCCGGATAGTTTAACTGCTTTACTGCATCTCCGCATATTCTATTATTCGTCAGTGTACAAATCTTGCATCCAACCTGTTTATCTGGTTTAGGAATTCTCCGCATATCTTACTTAGTTCAGTATAAATGCAAAAAGCTTTCCACCGTAACAAAAATAACGTAAATGGCATACTATATAGAACATAGCATCCTCAGTTTGGTCTCAAGGTTTTTTGTTTGGTAATTCCTTAATTTCAGACACTAATTTTACCCGAATAATTTACTGAACTTGAAAAAGTAGATATCGATCTGAATACTCGGATATTATGAATAACCGTATTAGCCTGATGTGCGGATATTCGGATTATTCGTATTATAAGAATATTCTGATATTCTTATTATTGGTTGCATCCGAAACGGATATCGGATAATTGTAAACCTGGATACCGGTTATCGAGATTTCGTGGCAATCCCTAGCTAAATATAATATATTTTATCTTCATATCGTACTAAAGTTGTTTTTGAAATTTTGTATCTTCATTGTTAATTGTGTTTTTTTGGTCGAAAATTGGTATTTTTATTTTACACATTTTTACAAATTTTAGTTTTTAGCATATTCTTCACATATTTTAGTTATTTTTACACGTAATTTCCGTATTTTCAAACGTTTTTCAACATACGTATATATCATATTCACACTATTACTACATTTTCTGTATTCTGATTATTTTTTGCTGTGTTTATTTTAAATCTTGACAATAGAAAATTAATCAGTTATTCTTTCTACTCAACAATATACAATGCACGCTCAATGTATCGCAGTGAAATCCATTGCATATTTTAAATATGATCCCATTATTGCGATTCACTTGTGAAGACTTAAATTTTGTTTTGAAATATATTGTTTTCTTAATACAAAATAAAGTAGATTTGGCGTTTGAATTTGGCATTACAATTAATCCCATTTAAGCCATTTAGCTAGGTGAAGCGCTTGTTTCATGAAAATTGCCATTTTCCTCAATTGTACGTCCATATGAATCTGTTTCCTGTTAATGAGAATGAACTACCGTCAAACGGGTTATCTTCGTCATAAGACCGATAGATGTCGGTAGAAGTCGCATGCTGGTGGAAGAAAGGGAGTGTGAAGCCACACACGTGCAGTTGTGGAGCGGACATCAAGGGAGGAAGTGTGTTGTGTGCTGTTTGCAGCATTTTCTCGTGAACGATGCCAAGGACATATAAGACGGTAGTTGGTGGTCGGGACTATCAGCACTATACCTCCGATCAGGTGCAGGAGGCTTTACGACTGATCGGAAAGGGGAAAAACGGTCGCGGAAGCTTTTGATCTTACCTCTTCATGGGGGTAATTTTGACCTGCTAGGAACGTTAGCAGAGATGACGAAGTTACCCCATTTGCTGACGTATTTGCCCCCCTAATATTTGGAATTTCTTTGGTATTCCTTCAGTACATTTATAAAGGACAAAGTGTTCCTCGCGTATAATTTTCGTGTTTTCACTCGCCACGGATTTTGCAGGGCACATTAGAATATGCCAAAATCTTTACCGTTTGACGGTACGCTTTATCTCTTGGCAAGATTTAGTTAGTCAACAAGCTAGCAGACGGGAATAAGATGTGAGAAATATATGTATCACTTATCCTCATCGTTGCGATTACACAAAGTGGCTAGAAAACGATGTAAAATAACAAAAATACAAACTAGAATCGTCATTATAAGTTTATGTTTTACATTTTGTTTCAAGTTGAGTACAAAAATATGCTACAGCCTAATTAGTTATATGTTTTTACTCGCTCCCCGGCTCAATATAGAAAACACAGTTCTAGACATACTAAGGATAATTTAACAAATTTATATGATCTTTAAAAAGCTACACCAGATTTCAGCCAACCTTAATGGTTTTATAGTTTTTTGGTTCACTAGTTGGTTATACACTTCACGGGAGACGATTGCGACATACTGTGTGACGTCACACTAGATAGAACGAGGTATTTTAGCTACAAATAACGCTGAAATAGTTGTATACTACTATGTTGTGCTCTTTCTGATCACAGATTAGCCGAATTGAGTGAGAAAACCGTGTCATTCAACAATACTAGATATTTCATGTTGATTACGTGGTGTGGTGCAGAAACTGTTGCATCTAACTGTTAAAACACTGCCCCAAGTTCAAAATGTCAAGACAATAATGAATTATGTATGAGAAGTTTAGATGTTGATGAAAACTTCCAGTTCCTGCAATTTGGTGTTCGCAATACACCTTTAATTTGATGTAACCATAGTAAATAACATGAGTAAGCTCTGGGTTGTATTGATAGTACTGAAATTCAATACACTTGTTGCAACCCAGAAGAGTCCGTGAAGCACTTCACCTTGATTTCGACCTACTGGACTACAAACTTACTTTTGGGGAAATGGAATTTTACATGCAATGCCTGCCATATGTGGCAATTTCGTAAAGAAAAAAAGACAGAAAAGCTTGCTGGAGGCGCTGACGCCGTTCAACCAATCAGAAATCCCCAGGGGTCGCAACATTCATTCAGTTTCCTTCCAGACATTGCAAGCAGATCTCACTTTTCGAATCTTCCGATAATGGTGTTACCCTTAGAAACGCGAGATACGAAAATACACTTTCCTCCTTCCTGAAGGAACTACATTTTCTGGCACGGCACCAGCCCTTTAGGTCTACACAACGAACCTTTGGTTGTTAAATCAAAAAGTTAAAAGTTCGCAGTTATCTTCCGTTCAGTAATTAAAGGCAAATACTTGGAAGTTAGCTTCAGTGCAGACTAGGATAATGTTAACAGGATTCTTGGATCTTGCGTTTCGTCAGCACTGCCGCACAGGGTCGTATCCAGCAGAAAATTAGGGAGAGCTTTTAACAGGTATACTACCGCCATTATACTGATAGACTGGATTTTGTGACATTATATGTGTGGGGCTATAATTAAAAAATTACCATGATATACTAGAGACCAGAGGGCATTATTATTCTTGCACGAAGTTGTTTTCCGCACATGCTGACCAATATACATGTGTGTTTATATGTACACACACACAGAGAGAGAGAGAGAAAGAGAGAGAGAGAGGGAGAGAGGGAGAGAGAGAGAGAGAGATGTTGGCAAACACATTTGAAATGAAGAATTTTGAACAGAAGTTTAAATGATTTATTGATTTTGTTTATTTTCCTTCACTTCCTTCCACTTTTGGCTAATCGCGAAGATGAAGAGACACTCACAAAAAAACACGAGTAGGCCAGGATTCGAATTCGGGACCCCTCTGGTCGCTCACGCTGTGCTAGCCACTGCGTCACGGAGGTCGACTTTGAATGGAAGTGTGCAAAATTTTAAGAAGTTGCAAACAGCGGTTAATAATCGGAAACGTTATCAGGGATGATCATTCTGTATTTTTATAAATCTCCTCTTGTCCCTTATATATTAATTTTCGGAATAATATTGTACGGAATGAAACTTAGACCATTGGAAACCTGAGATCTCAAATTGGGGCAACCGAGTTATATTAATACTTGGACTTTCAAATCAGGGGTAGAGTAAACGATTAAAGGAAATTAAAAATCTGTAGTATATTTACGCATGTGTGCCCCGGCGCCCACCCAGCGTCGAATAACATGGGTACCTGGGGGAAACCCTGGGGGGTAAAGGCGGTCAGGGGCGTGATGCTGATCACATCACCCCCACTCACGACCGGATCAAGAAAGTGTGGGGCGTTACCCCCACACCCCCTATACGCCTTCATGGCGTAGTGCTATGCACAGGGGAACACTTTACCTTTTTTACCTTTATTGAATAAAAATTACACTCCAGTTGCAATAAATTGCCCTTGAACAATCTACGTGTACTGAACCTACCAAAACCAAAATTATGCACCAAAATGACATAAAATAATAACAAATTGAGCATATTGTAGTTTTTATTGGGTTATGTGAAGTCCTTGATATTTCATAAACGGATGAATGGCAAGCAAATGGATGTTTCCTTACTGAACGCATTAGTAAATTAAACAAAAGTTGTTAATGCAACAAATATAAAAATTTTACGAGATAATATATTACTTATATAAAGGGTGTTTCATAAAGTGCGCAGTTTTTAAATCGCTTGTCATTTTTTTGTTTTGAGGTTGGCAACACTGTTCTTATCATCTTCGTAATCTCTGATCACTCCGATTTTTACTTGAGCAATTTGTTGTCATTTGTTCAGTTTAGTTGCCATGGAGCGGTTCACTATCGAGCAACTCGTCGTTATCTTGAAAACACTTTACAGAAACGGGGAGTCTTATGCACAGACAGTTCGTAATCTTCGCGCGATCTTCGGACGTAACAATGCCCCCACTGCAACAACAGTTAGGAGGTTGGTGAAGAAATTCGAGATATTCGGGTCAGTTGCAAACATAAATTCGCCTGGACGAAAACGTAGTCGTCGCACAGATGAAAACATTGCAGTAGTGCAAGACAGTGTGAATGTTAGCCCTGCGAAGTCACTTCGCCGTCGTTCACAACAGTTGGGGATATCGGTATCCTCAGTGCAACGAATACTGAAAGACGACCTTCATATGTACCTTTACAAGGTTCAGTTGACGCAAGACATCAAAGCAACCGATCATGCGAAACGAAGAAATATGCCATATGGACATATGTCAGACATCATTTTTCACTTTTAAATCGCATACGGGCATATGCTGGACACTTTTCACTTTTCAATTATTAAATCGTAGTGAATATGTAAAATAATAAAAATAAAAGTGTCTCAAAAACTGCGCACTTTATGAAACACCCTTTAAAATGTCTACTCGTATATTGATATTTTTAGAACATGAGTGGAGTCTCAGAATTTTTTTTTCTAGATTATTAAGTAATATAACGTTACACTTTAACCTAGGAATAGTATTGTACTCATTGATACGTTGTTCAAAGAAAAACTGTGGTAGAATTGTTCCCAGCTAGAATTAACATTAAAAGTTATATATCATTCCACATGAAACACACTGGTTTTGGAATAATAGAAAAATTGCTCCAGTTAGTGGCTAAACATTGTTTCCGTCTCTGGTATAAAACAATTTCTTATAATTCTGCTCAATGTGATAATTGATTACAAAAACAACTAGTCTCATTCGATGGCCTTAATGGGTCGCACGTAAAATTAATATGGCAACATTAATCGCATACTTCATTTAATCAATCTCCATGCGGTATTCCGTAGATTTATCAAAGCGAACTTTCATGAACGAATCAAAATTTAAGCAAAAACAGTTGACTATCTCATTTTACAGTAACGGCGGATTGAAGCAAAGCGCAGGACTGCCATATCATTAATTGGAGACTCATGAAAACCTCTGAATTAAATAGCAGGATTTGTCACATGAGTAGTTTGTAACTTTCGAAGGGTGATCACGATGATCGTTGTGTAATATTAATCCTGAAAGCGTCTAATTAAAATGTTAGTTCTATGAGGATCATTTGAAGGGTATTTAGTTATCCGTCAATAATACATTCCGTTGCCTGTCTCGCACCCAATGTGAAAACGAGGATTTTCGTGATGGATAGCCCGAAGCAAAATAGAAAACATTCACATAAATAATTAAAACCGTGTTTTTTTTACCTCTGCGGCTTGTTACCGGAATGGCGTATAATTGTCGTTCAAGCATTTAATTAAATGGAATGAGTTAACTATCAGAGCATATGAAGCTCGGCTTTGTTGAGGAAATAGCCCGAGGGTAAACGACACGACATGTGCTTTGGGAAAAAAAAATATTCTTCGACCATACATTTCTATCACACAGTTTAACATGAGTCATTGTTAATGGAAAATATGACTAAACTATATGTCAAGTTCCTTTTATTATTGTGTGATATGGGTCGGATATTTATAAAATGAACTTTAAATTATTTTAAATGTCGCCAATAATAATGACGTAAGCACTAAAGCAGAGGTTCCAATTTTTTTTGGATTCGGCAATGGCTTCCCGATGGAGTAGTAATGCCTCTGCCACTTTGGAATCAAGATATACCGGGTTCGATTTCCACGTTAAACTAGGTCCAGTCGGAATTAGACTATAGGAATTAAGACCAACGTTTTGATTTTGATTCGCCGGACATTCTTAGCCACGAAGCACAATCATCGTCTTCTGCACGTAAATGTATTTTTCAAGTTTTTTTTTTTATATTCATCACAGTGTCAAAAGCACGAATTATTTTTTTATTATAGATATTTTAAAACTTGATATAAACTTATTTTTTCCATTGAAAGTAATTACAAATTAGAGCTTTAAATATGGGCATAGTTTTTTTTTATCAAAATATCAATTTACAAAGAGTCAAATGCAGCTGAGAGACAAATAATTTAAGAAATGCAGTGTAAAACAGTAAAAATATCGACGGGAAAGGGTAAAACAGGCAATATATATTTTTTTAAATAGTGACATACTTGTTTTCCCTTCATCCTTTTATTTGTATCTATTCTATATTTATTTCCGCTTACTTCTAGCTTTTCTTCCGTTTCTCTCAGTTTATTATCTCATTATTCGTACTTGATCATTTCTATTTTTACATTTTCCTTCCCCTTTCCTATCTCATTTTCTCCATTATTCTCTCTCCCTATCGACTGCTGCTGATCTCTCTGTCTATATATCTCAATTCTATTATTCCGCTACCTTCTCTCTCTCTCTCTCGTGTTTATATATATCTCTCTCTCTCTCACTGACTCCCTCTCTTTCTTTCTCTTTCTTCTTCTGTCTGTCTCTCAATCTCGCTTCTATACTTCTCTTCCCTCTCTATTTCTTTCTCTCTTTATTTCGGTCTCTCTTTCTCTCTCTGGTTGTTTATTTATATTCCTATGTGTCCTTCTTTCCTTTTCACCCTCTCTCGCTTCTTTTAATTCTAGCTTTTTCTCTATTGTTTCTTTCATGTCTCTTTTCCCTCTCACACAATGAAACACAAAGAAGATGTCAATGTATCACACTTAAGGACAACTTTTCAATATTTACCCCCCTCCCTCTTTGACAATCTTTATTTGGGGGCTATTATTATATTGCGCTCCATCCTTGATTACTCACTTTACGTTCATTTCAATAAACACCGCACGTTAATCAACACTCTCAAGAGAACAATCTACACTTGAAGACAAGATTTACACATAAGAAATCCTTCAGATATCACCAGCACACACAAACATCATTTTGAATTTCAAAACAAACGCGCGAAATCTCTTCGTATCTTCTGTTATTGTGTTCAAAAATTAACGACGCTCTCGCAGCATATTTGAGCTACCGTGGAAATAAGGTCCCGGAGGTAAAGATTTGATTACAGTTTATTTATTTTGCCTCCAAAAGGAAGAATACAGCAAACCTGCCTCGAGTTGTTTTCCACAAAAGGAAGCAATTTTCAAAGTCTCGTGAAAACTTCGCCAAGTTAAACAAGCAGTTCGGTTGGTTATTTGAACGAGCCTGTTTATTTTACACACAACGCAGTTATCTTCGGCGGTTACGGAGCCGAGTCAGCGGTAACCGAAGTTTAAATTTAACTCTTAAAAGAAGATGAGAGTAAGTAATCCGTTTGCAACGAAGGCTCCGCAGAATTTCAAACGCCTGTGTTCAGAAATTCCTCCCCTGTGCGAAATGTATTTTCAGTGGTGAATGCTGTAAAACAAAAAAGCGAAACGCTCAAAAACCAACAATTTCTGGATATGTAAACTGTAAGGGCCAAACAGACCGGCCAGTAAAAACATGACTCTGCTTTGATTTATTTATAGTGTAGGGAAATTTCCAGTTATGAGTTAAACGAGAAATGTGGCACAAAGCTACACGGTTTCGCAAATACCACCTAAGGTCAAACAGTGATTTTTGACGTTCGCCGATCCTGAATTTTGCAGAGCGTATTTGCTAATAAGTAATCAGCGGGCTTTCAAATTACCTCTCCTGAAAGTGAGATTCGCACAACAGAAGCTTGCATAGAACTCGGAATGTGCTGATTAGAATGTGATAATATTGCCTGCATGTTATGGCCATATTCTTGCCTCCAAGTGTTGCCAACTAAGACTAAATGTCACTAGAATGTTACATTTTCATTGAATCATACAATCAGCAGTAAGCCAGAGATTATCTCTGTCTTATCTCAATAAATTAAGGTATAGAATTTCCTGTATGGACAATGATCCACACAATTGCTCCTGAATAGAGTACCGTGCACAGCTACAAAACAACTAATATAATAGCAGAAGAAACTATAAAATCCAAGCGAAGACCGTACTGGATAATAAACCAAACTCCACAACCAGCAACACTTAGCATTTTGACCTCGACTGAAAAGTTAGGCATATACTTCATATCTCGGGTAAATAGAACGCGAGAGTTAAGTGTACGAACACTATGATGACAAGAAGTTTTCTTTTGGCCAAAGTTATAATTATTTATTAATTTATCTAAATGTGATTACGTCAAGGTTAGTGTGGAGGCACCTGAAATTGCCTAGTTAGTTGTCCCAATAATGACGAAGTGTTCTTTTTTAAAAAATAGAAGGCAATTAGTAGAAATTAATGTTGTGAAAAAATTATATAGAATATGTATAGGGCAAGAATTGCGTATTATAAAGGTTATAGACTGCTGTAAATTGTTTAGAACTTGGCTTTTTTTTAAAACTAAATCTGGAAAACAAACTTTCCGTAACCTGAGTGGCATTATGCGTATGTTGTGGATTATCATAATAATCTTTCCATACGTTGATAGCAGTACCATCTGGGGCAACTTTAAAAAATCAATTTTGAACAGTTGTAATGTTTTACATATCTCAGAGGATTTTTTTAAACAATTACTCGTTTCAAATAACGATGTTGATTTGAAGCATCAGATCTGTTTCTAATTTCTCCCCACAGTACGAGGAGACTTTATGTTGGTATTGACATATGTTGTTGTCTAAATATTTGGAATAAAGCATATTCTCTCTACGAGCACCTGTGAGACGAATGGCAAATACCCAAGACAGCAGCAAATACAGTGAACACAATTTTCTCTGTGCATCACAACATTGAGTCTCAACATTTATTCCGCGTTGTAAATATTGCATTGTTTGATGAGAATTTTGAATATCTGTTAATTAAAGTAGAACTTAATAAAAGGAAAGCGTTATTCGAATCGTGTTGTCAGTATGACTTTTAATGCTGTTTTGGGGGAGTGTACCTCAACAATTCGTGATTATTACATTCTGAAACAGCACCATTTTTAAACAATATATATAACGAGTCGTGCAAAACACACGTCTGAAACAGCTCCATTTTAAAACAATATATATCGAGTCGTGCAAAACACACGTCTTAAACAGCACCATTTTAAAATTATATATATATATATATGTATATCGAGTCGTGTAGGGAGAGAGAGTACCATACAGAATTACTCTGTATCTCTCTTCATCAGACAGCTACTCCCAGTCCTCATTACAAGGCTCCGAGAAAATAATATATTACTTCCACTGCCGAAGAGATTTGAGGGTGGGAGGATTCCAGTTGGCTTATTGGAAAAGTTCTGTAACTTAATCTAATTAGTTTAAAGGCTACTCCTCCAGAATCCAACTGAACGCACACGTTAAATCTTAGGCCGATTTACCCTACTATTATGATTTTTCTCTCTCGTTTGTGTTAAATACGTTTGTGCGTTACCCCCACACCACCTATACGCCTTCATGGCATGGTGCTAAGCACAGGGGAGCACTTTACCTTTTTTTGTGTTAAATACATGAAGACATCACATATATATTGTACCATAAGAAAACGATATTGGTTGGAACATTTCAAACTCAAAGTTCTCATCCAAAATATAAGAATCCAAAGCGACATTTTTCAACCAAAGTTTCCGTAAACGTAGCAAAAATCAGATGGAATATTTCGCAAGGAAAGTTTATGTTTGAAACATGAGAAGCAGAATTAATATTTGATTCCGTCCACATAGTAAAAATAAGATGGAATATTTCACAACGAAAGTTTACATGTGAAGCATAAGAATCAGAATAAACATTTGTTTCCGTCCACATAGTAAATATCAGATGAAACAATTCGCAAGCAAAGTTTCTGTCCAAAACATAAGAATGAAAACGAAAGTTTCTGTCTGCATCGTAAAAAATCAGATTGGACATTTCACTAGAAAAGTTTCCATCTATATGCGACGGACGATTTCACTTTCTATCTAAAGACTCTTAAGAAATATATTGAAACGATAGTGTGTGTTAATGTCTTAGAGAAATAGAAGTGACAATTCGCGAGGAAATTTCCTGTTTGTAATAATCTGAAGAAGTATTTCGCACGGACAGTTTGCGTGCAGACTTTAAGTATTTGAAGGAATATTTTGTATGGATAGTTTCCATCTAGATCGTAAGAATCAGAAGGGATATTTCGCAAGTTTCAATCAGATTGTGTGAATCTCATGAAAAGATATTACCCATCCAGATCGTAAAAACCAGTGGGTAGGTTTCGCAAAAAGAGGGGAAAATGTATATTCTGGGAATCAATCTGAATTATTAATACTCCTCCGAACATAGATCGAACTAAAATATAAATTGCTAATCCTCGTGGCCTATATATTCATCTACTGAATAATTCAGCACATGCATTTTCATTATCGTAGCAAAAATAATCTGGAACATAATAACTAATGTTTATTCATAATAAAAATTGAAAACGTAATTGGATAATATTCGAAAGTAACTTTGAAAATATCCAAATGGATTTCATGGATATTATCAGTGTTTTCTTGAGAGTTTAAGAAAATAGGTTGCATTCTTCGTTTGCTGCTAATATTGATGCACGATTTAAGTGATTCAAAGAACAAAGTTTCTAATCTTTCATGCCAGGAAAAAGTACTTAATTGAATTAGAATCTAGAGGAAGGTCTGGAAAGACATTTTTGGCATAACCCTGGTGTAAGAGCAGTTCCAAAGGGAGTGTGTAGCATTTGTCAATCCTTGAGGGGACACAATATGCAAAACGTTAAACTCCGGAATCCTTTGTCAGCCATAACAAATCTTACATCATTTTATTCATCCTTCCTCCAGGAATATCCCTCTGCTTCCCTGAAATTCCAGAAATACCTCACTGGAAGCAACCAAACCCCTAGGGAGGCGAGAGGACAAAGGAGGGAAGATATAGTGACTTGGGACCTCTCGTTATGACTCTGTAATCACGGGCTGTAAAACAAGACAGGGGACCGCATATCCCTTCGTTGGCTATACTCATTTGTTTGCGGCAGGACACAAGAGACGCCGCCCTGGCGCTCGTTAACATGCATTGCCCTCCTCCGCCCATACTCGCATTTTGTCGTGTATTTATTCCCTTTGGAAGGGGTGGCGACGGATGCAGTGTGGATCGCTTGTACCTCGCCTTTCTGCAGACGTATTCCCCAAAGACCCTGCTGGTCCCGCTGTGGAGATCCACTGAAAGTTTGCTGGCGTGGAACAATCCTTATTGCCAGACTACAAGGTTTAGTGGTTAACATATCGCGTAGAGAATCGAGAGATCTTCGAATCCGGTGAGGGAAGATTGCAAGTTGTGATTCTTCTCTCACTCATGTTCGGTTTTCACGCTCTTTGGGTCTCTAGCACTTTTCTTTGGTCTTCACTTCACTAGCTTCGGTCTTCTCTCACTTTTTCTTGGTCTTCCCCTCACTCTCTTCGGCCTTCTCTCACTTTTGTTTGGTCTTCAGTTCACTATCTTGAGTCTTCTTCCACTTTTCTTCGGTCTTCTCTCATTTTTTTTTCTGTCTTCACTTTACGGGTTCTCTCTTTTCTTTTATCTTCACTTCACAGTCCTCGATCTTCTCTAGCTTTTCTTCGGTCTTCACTTCACTATATTCGGTCTTCTCTCACTTCCCCTTGGTCTTCCCTCCACTATCATCGCTCCTCTCTCGCATTGCTTCGGTCTTCTCTTACTTTTTTCTGTCTTCACCTTTCTGTTATCTCTCTTTTCTTTGGTCTTCTCTCACATTTCTTCGGTCTTCACTTCACTCTCTTCAGTCTTCTCTCACTTTCCTTCACTCTTCACTTCAGGCTCTACGGTCTTCACAAAATTTCAAACAATTCACTCGAATAATATGAAAAGCTAGATTAGAACAACTTTTAAATTGGGATGCACCAGACATCTCAAGAATTTATAATGCTGGTATTATCATACTTGTTATGTACCTGTGTTTAATTGTTGATATATATAGCCATGGGCGTATATATAGTTCACGTAAGGGGGGTGGGGATCAATTTTTATATGATTAGGGTTGCTTTATTTCATAAGTGAAAATCCAGGGCACTGCTGACCGGAAGTTTCTTGCTGGAGTTGTTTTATGCATATTGTCACGGTCACGCTACTTAGTATTGATAATTTTCTATTCATCCTGTGTCTAAGAACTTGAGAATGTTACGATGTTTACCTGATTTTCTTGCACTGCGTGTTTAAAAAACAAAATTTTATTAACAAGACTCGAGGAGAATAATTACAACTGATTTGACAGTCCAAATGTAGTTTCTTATCGCAGAAATTCCGAAACTATCAGGAAATTGCAGACATTTGGTCTGCAGTCCCATCTGGTGTGTGGAATTACATAATTTCCTTCCCATCTGTATTCCGTCCTATACGTCTCGAATTTTGGAGAATAAAATGAGTCCGAACAAGCGGACAGAACAGGTAATCTGGTAATTTTACTGAACCAAAAAAAGGGGGGGGGGTTGTGTTGGACCCGACGAACTACTCTCTCTTAAATACGAAGATATGTATCTAGCTATAAATGGATTTATTCCTTATTCAGCATTTTTCAAATAGAGACGCTGTGTACTGAAGAAGTTCAGGAATATGAGCAGGTTCTATTGTAATGAAATATGATTCCATAGATTAGTTTTAAATTTATCTTGAGCAATAAAATGTGTAATAACGTTGTTATCACTCATTTGATAGTTTCAAAGCTTTCCGGAATAATCTTCCATGTGTAGTTTGTTTGTATGTTTGTAGGTGTAGAAAGATTGCGTAGTGAGTGAGAGTTTTCTCTTGTTTGTGTTCATAATTTGCCAAAAGAAATGAACATGGAAATTTTTAGTTGTGTACAAGAACTTCGTAAACAATAGCAGAAACATGACCATGAATTTAGAGATGTGGAATATGGCCATTGGAGGGAAGGGGGGGTAATAGAGCTTATTATTATTTTTTTTAAATGTTTTATCATATTTTAACGAATCCCATGTCCTCTTTTCCTCAGGAAAGCTAGAGTAATTTGAAGAAATAATTTACATACCCTTATTTTTGCTATGCCGATGTATCGTATGTACTGTATTAAAATATCACTTGTTTTCGTTCTAAGACCACATTTTGTCACCGAACTGGACCTATAGTGTAAGACTATAAAAATTGTGCAATGCGTATCTACCCTCCGCAATTCAACTAATTTGATCTTATGTAAGGTACAGTGTGTACTACATTTTAAAACCGGCCCCGAGCACAAATATGAGAAATGTTACAATATAGTGATCTGCGCATTTAGTACCTTACAAGGAATGTTTGTTTGTGTATATTGTTGTACCTTGTTGTTCAATTCTTTCATACTTATACTCCCCTCCCCTCTCTCCCTCCTCTTCTTCACCTTCCCTTTCACTACCGCTTTCCGTGTTTGTCTCAGGGAATTGTTTGTTTGAGGGACTTTTTTTGGGACAGAGTTATTTCAGAAGGACTATGGCGCACCAGATCTCCTGATCTCTCAAGTCCGGCATACTTCCTATGTTTTTTTTTTTAAACAAACAGTTTAATCCACACACCTTAGCACAGCTGAAGCATCACATCACTGTTGCCATTTAGAATATCACAGCAGAAGTACACCATAAGGTTGCTAGGAATATGACAATCCGACTGGACATATGTATCCTGCGAGAAGGAAGTCATTTCAAACATTTGATGTAAGGTACAAAATGCGCAGATCACTATATTGTAACATTTCTCATATTTGTGCTAGGGGCCGGTTTTAAAATGTACGCACTGTACTAGAATATCTTATAGGCGTGTACAATTTAGCCGGCCTCCTTGGCGGAGTGGTTAGCACGCTACGACGCCAGGGCACTCGGATTGCAATCCATACATGGGTAGGAGTGTTTTTTGTAAGTGTCCCTTCATCATCTAGAGACCTCTCGGATGGCGCAGTGGTAGCGTCGTCGCCGTGTAATGAAGGGGTCCCGGGTTCGATACCCGGTGGAGGAACATAGTGCATAAAGTGGACTTAAAACAACACCAATTCAAACAATGTCCCTTCATCAGTTCCTCACTCATCCTCATCATCACCATTTCCCAGAAGTAGCAGAAAACCAACGCTAATTAACAAAAATCAAGTTAAATCAAAACGAATGATTAATACCATGTCATTGTCTTTCTGCTAGTTCACATTCCGAATCACAATCTTCAAAAAGTTAAAATGCATTAAGAATATTCAATTAGTTCAAAATATATCCAGAGGGGTGCAAAAAAAATGTAGGTATACCTTCTTTATTCGTCAATATCTTTGTATAAATTGAAATGTAAATTTAATTTTAGGGCGAGAGTGTAGTTCAATGTTGTCTCAACAGATGGCACAGATCACTCGAGCGCGAAGGTGTGGTGTATACGGCGCCGACGTCTTTGAGCGATAGGACACTGAAGCAACATGGCTGAAACAATGTTGTCGGTGACAACGGAAGGTGGTGTTAAACTGGTACTTGAAAACATAAGCGAGATACAGGAAACAATGGCGGAATGAGTTTCGAACATATCCACCGACACATCTAACAACTACGCCTATTCGGGATAAATTAGAAGTCTACGGTGCTCTTGGCGATGCGCACAATGGACGTTTCGGGCGACCTCGGACAGCAGCAACTCCAGCTATGTCCCCTGCGGTATTACAGCAATTTACACGCTCACCACAAACGTTTATGCCATCTATTGAGACAATATTGATCTACACTCTCGCCCTAAAATTAAATTTCCATTTTAATTTATTCCAATGATATTGACGAATAAAGTGTACACATTTTTTTCGGGAACCCTCTGTATAAAAATGAAAACATCTTTCTACAAAATGTTTTAGTAATCGTTACATGGGTTATCCAAAGTTTGAAATTAAATCCGAGTTCTACACACACGCATTCTGATTCAGCTTATCTTGTTCCACGTCAGAATCAGACTTTTGCATCTCATTCCAGCGTCAATATCAGTGTAGGCACATCTTGATGAGTTCCTGTGCATATTCCCATCTTCTCTTCCCGACAACACAAGGACGGCAGGAGCTAAGTGGTAACGGAAGAAGGTACGCTGCAGGAATGGTCCTTCCCCTCTTCCTGCTTCTGTGGAGGTTCCCTGTGGCCCCGGCACTTACTGAACAGGAGGAGCAATTAAAACTTTCTTCTGGATTCCGAGCGTTACTGGAGCGTCTGGGTCCCGTCCTGGAAGCTGCCAGTTCAAGCTGGAGTGGTTCCTTCCCCCCTTTTGGGTGAATATCTCAGCCGAGGGCTCAGACAATCCTGTTCGATACATCAAGGTGCGTCTTTGTGTTTGGTACAGCGGAAACCTACGTTCTGCAGAAGGATGTTTTGTGATCTGATACGTATGTCACTTACAGTTGTAGCATCTACTTTCTTCAGTATGTAATATTTTCCTCGCTTTCTCAGCATTATACTGGAACACAGTGGCGGAAGGAAGTTTTTAATGTGGTGAGCTACATGGCTGAATTGGTTGAATTGATTTATTTTAGGATAATCGTGATTGAACTTACAGTTTAAAGTGCTTTGATTGATTGATTGATTTGGTGTTTTAAGTACACTTTATGCACTGTAAGACTAAACGGGACTGGACCTACAGTTCAAAGTGGGATCCGACCAACTGTGTAACGTGCCTCCACCTCAGGGACCCCTTGATTACAAGGCGACGACGTTACCACTAGGCCATCAGGAGGTTCAGTTCAATTTTTCTTTAAAATATTTGGAGTTATGTAAGCTGTTATAATAATGAAACTACCATATTCGAAACAAACAATTCGTACATGTATATAAAGGTCGAATATGGCCATCTTGGCTCCAATTATAATACTGATTGAATGGAATGGGTTAACAATTATTGCAGTTCTCCACATTCTACTAGTAGTTATAGGTATGATACATCTTCACAAGAAGGTAAATTGACGTTTGAAGCTGCTCTTAGGTTTGATTTATTTGTGGTGTAGGGTAACATTACAATATGGCTGCAGAAATGTATCATTGGCAGTGAAGAAAGTAACTATTGCAGTGCATTGGGAGTTCTAAAAAATGAAGGCGTAAAGAGCTTACACAGTATCGACATCTTCAGTCTTGTTTCAAATTACTTACAAAAGCATGAAAACAATCATGAAATTAGTAATGATTATCTGGTGTTGCACACATGGAAAGAGTTTCTAAATTAAGTTATTCCTAATCGAAACAGAAAATAGTACCAACAAAAACGTAACTTTTCAAAAAATTCAGAACATGTAAGGTTCAAATTACACTAATATTTTTTTTTTGGGGGGAAAGCATCGTCTTGAACAGGGAACATTATCAATAATATAAATATTATAACACGTATTCTGACATAAATTATTTATTTTGAAGAATAAATATAAATGTAGCTTCTGTTGCTTTTAAAGTTCTATTACACTCGATTGTATGCGATAAGTGCCTTTTCAAATTCCAGAGATGATTTTGCCGTAAATGGAATATTGTCGTACATCATTTGCATTTTTCATATACATTTTAAAAACTATTGTTATATTTATTGGTTGCGTGAAGAAGTAACAGTCAGCATTAGTTGTACTCGGATAGATTCATAGTTCTTTTCAAATACTGAAAATTGCTTACAGAAATTTAGAAACCTTACAGTCCATAAAAAGAAAATACGACCCCTTTTACTGCTGTGAAAAATCGTCATTTTTCTATATGCAAATATACAGAACCATCTGTAGTTTTCAGGGTAAAATATATCAAGTTAATGGTTTCAGAGTGACAAGAAAAGCATTTCAGTAATTGCTCTAAAACAAGCAAATTTGTATTTACTTGTTTCGAATCGAATACAGAATGAAAGTGCTCTATGGTACAGCAAATGCCATGACGGCGGAACATACATTGTTTTAATTAATGATATCTGTTTTCAGGGTTTCAAATTATGATATTAATTAACCTATATGTTGCCTAGTTTTCATTTGAGCGTGCGATATTGCAAGCAATTAATTGGTATAAATACATAATGGGGAGAAATGAATATACTGCAAATGGGTCCGTGGTTCAATATTTATTTACCAGTCATACATCAAACCTAATTCGCATATTTGGACATCGAACGGTAATGAAATTATTAAAATGATAGATGACTGATTGTGAAATTCTATTTGTTTCCTTTGTGTGGTCATGTTAATTAACGTAGTTGATGGAAATTCGATCAAAAATTCACGTTAGTGTATCACTTTTCTATGTTATTTAACGTTTTAACGTAATTATTATTTATGGGATAGTTTCAGTCACGAAAGAGCCAGTTGGTTGGGCTTAATCGCCCTTTGGTGTTTGTAGCACATCACAGCCATTGTTAACTAACTCTCTAGACTTCTTAAACCCGAAGTTTCATGGCTGCAGCAACACAGGCCTTCCATCTGTCCCTATCCTGAGAAAGATCTATATACTCTTTTCCATCCCTACCGATTTCCTTTAGGTCCATCTCAACGTTATCCCTCCATCTTCGTGTTGACCTTCCTTCAAATCTCTTACCATCAGGTTTCCCAACAATAATCCTGTAAACTCCTCTTTCCTCTCCCATTCGTGCCACATGGCATGCTCTCCTGACCTGGTAATATTATAGTATAGTCGTAGTAGAAGTAGTAAAAGTAGTAGCAGTATCATAGAAGTTATTATCCTCGTAAATCATGCAAAGAGGGGGTAGAAGTTGATGTTAAAGCATTTATGTTGGAACAAACGATTTTAAATATTTGTTTCAACACATTCAATTTCACATTGGTTAATAAAGGAAAACAAACAGAAGTCTGTACTTGAAAGACAGACTGAAAACAATATTGATTTAATATGGAGCACATAATTTGACTGGGCGACATGGCATTCTTTTTTACAATTTTATTCACTTAGATAATTCAGCTCCCAGGGCCGACTCTCGCCGCCCCCCTTAGCTACGGCTCTGCACTTGACGAGACTGTAAGAAGAGCAGACATTGCGAGCGAAGCGATCAAGAAAATTTTACGACATGTATTATTATTATTTCCATAAATTTTAATTCGAGGGGGCATTTGCCCTCTGTGCCCCCTTGAAAATGCCCTTGGCCGTTTGAAAGAAACAAATCCAAGAAATACGTGAAAACTAATCCCATCTTGAGGATCCTTTTGTCCTGCTATTCTTACATTCTACAAGTCTTGCCTTTTTTTTACTTCAATATTTGCCCCCACTAGAATGTATTTCCGTCCAAAGTTGGTTAAGCAATGCCCCCCTGCCCTCTTGTGGTTGTGCCACTGCTGTCTCCTCATCCCTTTTAGGTCCAAATATTTATCAAAGAATTTTATGTTCAAATACTACTCTTACTTTATGTTCCTCTTTTAATGTAATGAACCAAGTTTCACATCCATATAATACTACAGGCAAGATTACTGAGTCAGAACGTTTTACTCCTTCATTAGTTTCTTTTCGATAGCTGGAATCATTTGTAAAAAATCCTAGACTAGAGGCAACATTACTGAGTCAGAAGGTTTTAGTCCTTCCATAGTTTCTTTTCGTTAACTTGAATCTTTTGTAAAAAATTCCTAGACTAGAGGCAAGATTACTGAGTCAGAAGGTTTTAGTCCTTCATTAGTTTCTTTTCGTTAGCTGGAAGCATTTGTAATAATTCCTAGACTAGGGTCAAGATTTCTGAGTCAGAACGTTTTAGTCCTTCATTAGTTTCTTTTCGTTAGTTGGAAGTATTTGTAATAATTCCTAGACTAGAGGCAAGATTACTGAGTCAGAACGTTTTAGCCCTTCATTAGTTTCTTTTCGTTAGCTGGAAGTATTTGTAATAATTCCTAGACTAGAGGCAAAATTACTGAGTCAGAACGTTTTAGTCCTTCATTAGTTTATTTTCGTTAGCTGGAAATATTTGTAATAATTCCTAGACTAGTTGCAAAATTACTGAGACAGAACGTTTTAGTCCTTCATTAGTTTCTTTTCGTTAGCTGGAAGCATTTGCAATAATTCCTAGACTAGAGGCAAGATTACTGAGTCAGGACGTTTTAGCCCTTCATTAGTTTCTTTTCGTTAGCTGGAAGCATTTGTAATAATTCCTAGACTAGGGTCAAGATTTCTGAGTCAGAACGTTTTAGTCCTTCATTAGTTTCTTTTCGTTAGTTGGAAGTATTTGTAATAATTCCTAGACTGGAGGCAAGATTACTGAGTCAGAACGTTTTAGCCCTTCATTAGTTTCTTTTCGTTAGCTGGAAGTATTTGTAATAATTCCTAGACTAGAGGCAAAATTACTGAGTCAGAACGTTTTAGTCCTTCATTAGTTTATTTTCGTTAGCTGGAAATATTTGTAATAATTCCTAGACTAGTTGCAAAATCACTGAGACAGAACGTTTTAGTCCTTCATTAGTTTCTTTTCGTTAGCTGGAAGCATTTGCAATAATTCCTAGACTAGAGGCAAGATTACTGAGTCAGAACATTTTAGTCCTTCAATAGTTTCTTTTCGTTAACTGGAATCTTTTGTAAAAATTCCTAGACAGATGCAAGATTACTGAGTCAGAAGGTTTTAGTCCTTCATTAGTTTCTTTTCGTTAGCAGGAAGCATTTGTAATAATTCCTAGACTAGGGGCAAGATTACTGAGTCAGAACGTTTTAGTCCTTCATTAGTTTCTTTTCGTTAGCTGGAAGAATTTGTAATAATTCCTAGATTAGAGGCAAAATTACTGAGACAGAACGTTTTAGTCCTTCATTAGTTTCTTTTCGTTAGCTGGAAGTATGTGTAATAATTCCGAGCATTTATTCATCCAAATTTTAAACTTTATTTTCACTTGATATACTTGTTATACTTGTTATTTCCCGTTTCACTACTCTAGCTGTCGTTTGGTCTTGAATGGAATTTATGGAGAATAGATTGAATGATTTTCAGTTGTCAATATCTTGTATCAATAGTAACATTAAGCGAACGTGCAAATTGTAAGTGTAGGATCGAATAAAAATAAATGGTGACGGGTAGAAAAAGATTGTTCATTGTGTAGTTATCGTTTTCCATACGTAAATGAAAGATTTGGAGATATTCTTAGAGAGTTTACTTGACAGATAGGAACTCGGAGATGTTATTTCTTGCTTTCTGAAACATTAACTATGCCGATTCTCCACAAACTGGTCCCATTGCCGGACACTGCTTGAAAAGGAAAAATATATTTCATTCCACGACAAATTAATTGCTGTCTTAAAAAGAAGCAGCTTGTATACTTCGCCCTTTCGTCCTTAATAGCACTGAAACGTCAACAAAAGTTCTTTTTGCATGCGATAATTTAACCACACACTTGAATAGAAGTATTTAAGCGCGTTTGAGTTTAACTTGATTATTTGCACACCCTGTTTCGTCCAGGGAAAGTAAACAACTGGATGCAATGAACACAGGCTCTCGTAGTGTTTCCTATTATAGCTTCTCGCTGTTATATCGCGTTTGCCATTCGACACGCATATCTTTGTTTGTGCAAACAGAACTTGCACTGCACTACCAAAGGAATTGTGTAATTTTGACGGCGACGTGACGTCACTCTAGCATGTGTTTTTCTAAGTTTTGCACTTCAAACGATTTCTTCCTGAAACAACTGTCAGGAATCATAATTAATTGTATCTCGTAGTTTCAGAGCTTCCCAACGCCTACAATTCTACCACCACACGGAACATTTCTAAAAAGCCTTATTTGGTTTTAAAAAGAAAAGGCACAATTTCACTAATGTATAATGTTTGTTTGCATTTGTTAAACACATTTGAAATATTTAGTGACAAAAGATGGAGCTCCTTCTATGTGTTTATTCAGACAATGATCTCGTCCTTAACTTCAATACACAAATGTAGAGAAATACATAGAAAATATAAGAACTCCATCTAACACATATATACAAATATCAACAAAACAAGCCAACAAAGTATAAGTTGAAATATTTACACTACCCAACTAACAACACATGAAATATCTATATTTCTAGAGTGTTAGCCGTTTCTGAAATCTGTGAAGCAAGTCTGCGCAAATCTGTCGAGTAGGAGAAAGTTAAGAGGGAGGAGCAAAGCAATGCGCACTGCTGCAAACGGCTGTTAGTTACATTGGCGTTTTCTCTGCGTGAGCTCACTTCGCCTCTCACGTGTTCATTGATCGAGCTCTCTCGAGTCACTACTTGTGCAGAGGACTTGTTCTCGTTCACTTGCTCCAGAGATTCCCGTAATAGAGTGAAGAGTGGAACTCTTAAATAAGAATGATTCCAATGTGTCTACGAAATTGCATTGTATGATTAATCCTCTGTTAAAGTTGACGAAGTTGTAGGGTCAAGTCCTGTAATGCGGCCATGCAAATTTTCTTTCCACATTACATGGTAAACTATAATCGGAAATAGCTTGAATTTAGGTTTAATATAAAACGCAAGTAATAAATCAGGAAAAATAGTGTATGTTCAACTTTTTCTACACACACTAATATTAATATTTTCACAAAAACAGCAAATTGGCCATTTTACAAAACAGTAATTCAATATGGCCAAGGTATTACATGTGATGTTCTCAATGAGTACTACAGTCTTTACACACGATAATGTCCACATTTTGAGCATGTGCACATTCCTCGTGACACCTGTTCCCACAGCGAGTACAAGAAACCAATATTTCACCTCCATTATCATCGCTGTAAAAGCTGTTACAGTGGGTGCACTGTGAATCGTTATCTCCATCTTTTGATTTTTGTTGGGTAACTTTTTGGATCCCTTTCTGCTTCCTGCTACTCTTTATCTTTAATGTATCCACTTTCTTCTAGGACATCTTCCGTATGTGGTCTGGTGACGTCAGGACCGGAAGCCTGGCCATTATACAAGACTACGTAACAATACACAGTTCCTTTTGTGGCTCATAGATGGCAGCACCTGTTGCCTTCACACATTGCTTTTGTATAGTACAATGAGCACATGTTACCGACACAAGACGCTCCCGTTAGCAACACACATCTAACACTAATGCTACGTCAGAATCTAAATCACCAAAAAAAAAACATGGCTGTTATTTACTCACCTTCAGACACTATTGTTTCATTAAAACACGCGTACGGCTGAACAAATAACGGAGCTCAACCTTCACTGCCACAGGATGGTCGTCATAACTCTCACTAACATTTCGGTAGTATCCGAACAGATGTCTCTTCACTCGTCGATTCACAGTAGTACGAAATATAATTTCTGGCCATTTTACAAGACTGGTCCTATTACAGGACTTGACCCTATATTTGAGGGTGAGACCTGACGCGCAGTACCAAGAGGAGGAATTACAGATCACTGCGCATCTTTGTCTTCTTACTTTATGAGAGCTGTCCACCAGCTAAACGACAACTATGCAAATGTATCTCGCTCAAAGCGGAGTAGTCAAAGTCATCCATAAAGATACAGCTCATCATCTTTAGGCAGGACCACATTTTAAAATAATAACGTCGTGTTTATACCTTGAGATTTTAAATAAAATTCAATAAACAGTAATGCATTTAGTGCATAACAGCAACGGGATCGGGTACTAATGAGAATCAATGTCAATATTTTGAAGAATAATTTTGATTATGCCATACATTTCTGGAATATCTGTAAACGCATATCGAATTATCCGTTTAAAGCCTTAATTTAAAAACAAAATCCTCAAGGTTTGTCATTTTCCGCAAATTTGAGAAGATGTCTAATCTACACCAAACGAAATTTCTCCAACAGAAAATGATAGGTGGTAAACTTAAATTTCCAAGGTGTTTAGTTTTAAAAATTTGCAGATCTTCAAAATTTACGAGTTTCCGAGATACCAACAGGTCACTTCAGCTCGATTCTCCATTCTCAAATTTGATTTATATGAACAAACTAAAATAAAATACCTCTATATATCTCTTAGGTTGCTGAGATACGTACAATTTTGCTGATTTGCATACTAAAAACTCAAAGTTGCAATACATACTGCTTGTTGGCATTTGTAAAACACAGCAACCATGGAGTGTATTTATTGATAAAAGATGGGGCTGCCTTAGTTGTTTTACGCAGGTACTAATTTCGGCTTTAATTTAAAATATTATTTGGAAATATCACAACTAAAATGTAATAGCAATGCATCTTCTACTCTGGATACTTACATTTAAGTCCAACAAGTAGCAAAATAATAACCTAAGGAGCTAATTGACATTTACCCTTATCAAGTAATAACTTATAAACTATTTATATGGAGAAATTAGTTTACATCTTGTTTTGTTGATATAATATTTTCTTCGGAATTTTTTATTGGATACACTTGGTGTGTCTTCATAATTGTGTGCTATATAATGAATATACGTATATGTTATGAAATAAGTGGACATATTTAAATGATAAAGAGTATGGTTGTAAAAATGCTTTGCGTAATAAAACTTAAGACAGTTGACCATTTATGGGAAATGGTCATCAACAAGTATCGTTATGAGGCCGTGTCTACAATCAGTATCTCAAAAACTAAAAGGGTTAATAAGCGAAATTTGGCGGTGTGATGGGCCTATCAAAAAAACATGAATCCAGTCAGGCTAACCGTAGAGAGGATGGCAATGGGTGTCTTCCGAAAGAATCAACCCTTACACCACAGGAGACAACATGAGCTGTACACATTGGGCCTCCCCGATGGCGGAGTGGTAGCGTCATCGCCTTGTAATCAAGGGTTCGATACCCGGTGGAGGCACAAGTTGTTCGGATCCAACTTTAAACTGTAGGTCCAGTCCCGATTAGCCTTACTGTGCATAAACTGGACTTAAAACAGAAACTCAAACTAAAACGAGCTGTACACTGGATGCGGGTCGAGACGCCAGAACCTCGTAAGTCTGCAACAATGTAGTACACTACATGCAACAATATGTAAAGCGCAATATACATTTAAATAAACTTCAAGGTGGTCCGAATGTATTGATACCCCTTGCAGAACAGTTTATAAAGTTACCAAACCAGAAGATCAGTTTGACTTCCACCACTTTATTGATGCACAGTAATGTATATGCACGTCCTGTGTGATTTTATTGCCTGTCTCCGTTGGACCTCTTTGTTAAATCTTACACTGAAGTCATATTGCACTTCCCTTATTGTTTTCATGGTCTGTGGATGTTCATGTGTCCCTACACATTCATACACACATGTGTCAGCCATCTGAAGGCAGAGAAAAAATTTAATTAGTTCCACTGTGATAACCACCTGGGGGTAACAGGACATTTGGACCACCCTGTACATACAATTATATTATAAATATATATATACACATACATACTGCATCCGTAACTAGAACCGAACCTAACACTAATGATTACAACTTTTTAGCGTTTACCACTACGCTGATGACTCTACTATTAATTATTCCTATTAGAACACTGCAACGAATAAACCTACTTCCGCAGCAACTTTGCATGAGGGCAAGGCAGGCACGTTTTGGATTGCAATCCATTTCCACATCCTGTCCCCTGGGGTGACCGGCGAGCTAAACCACCAGAGTACAGAGAAGCTCCACAAGTGGTACTTTGAGGTCTTCTCAGGTCTGCCCATGTTTAGTTTTCGTTGAAGCTAATCCCCCCCTCCCTTTCCCGCCCCCCTTTTATGGCTCCAGTCCGCGGCGCGATGTTTTGCTGCTGGAGGGTGGGCGGGTACAAACTTTGTACTATATTTACCAAAGAGGCAGTTTCCGAATTACCCTGCCTTACGTGTGATTGCAGCGTGGCGCGGGTGAAGAATAAAGCAGACGTATCTGGTGTGCGGAATAAAGCCGAGGGTTGAAACTCTTGATGCAGTCGTTCCAGAGCGGACGAACTACCCAAGGGAACGTTAAATCGGGTTAGGTGCACATGGTTAATGGAATGCATACGGTTGCCCACACGTCACTTCAACATCTCGTTTCGTAGATGTGGTACTGGATAAGGAAGTGGCCGGTCGGTACATGTCGGTAACGATGGGATAACGTAGTTAAGGTGGTTAGTGAAAGAGAAGACATAGGTGCGTAACAGCTTAGGTTAGCTGAAGCGCTTGTAGAGAAAATGATGTAGAGTTTCCTGTAATGTCTGCATAACGCCGGCCTTCGTGGTGAAGTGTTCATTGCACGTTACGGTCCTTCCAGCCTGGACGCTTTCGCCGTAACAAATACGATTTTCTGCGTTGGCTGAAACGCCACTTTTCTCCGCCAGAGGCGCTCAATCCAGGCCCGTGCAGAGCTAACTCTGCATGTGCACCTTACGCTTGCAGTGAGTGAATGCTTAATTGTTATTCTGTGTATGTTTGAAGGAAGTTATGCTTCCTATTATTACAAAGGTAAAAAACCGAACCTGTTTTAATACAAGCTGGAACAACAGACGTAAAAGATAATGTATTTAGAAACAGTAGTTTAACTTCCGAAGAAGCGGCTAAACAATACAAAGTGCATGGTATTAACGTGAAGAAAGGGACTTCCAGATAGCGTAATGGTAACGTCGTCGTCTTGTAATCAAGGAGTCCCGGGTTCAGTACCCGGTGGAAGCCCATAGTGGTTCGAATTCCACTTTAAACTGTAGGTCCAGCCCCGATTAGCCTATCTGTACATAAAGTGTACTTAAAACAACAATTATATTAACGTGAATGTACATAGTCGTGTTAACCTGAGATTTGTTTCAATATAAACTTTGAATATTTATATCCAACTTTTCCTCTGGAAACTTCCCGTCTTTTCTTCAAGAGTATCTTTCAGAAACTAGGGAGTACAGAACCGATATTATAATAGCAAAATTAAACTTAAATTGTAAAGTTTACTTTTATTGATTTAAACTGTCTAAATTCTAATAAAAATTATTGTTTAAGTCCACATTCTGCACAGATGGACAATTGAATGTGTGAACCGTGACACAATGAGCTTCCACCGGCATCGAAGCCGGGGCTATCTGTGTACAAAGCGGTGACGTTACCATTACGCCATCGGGGGAGTATATTCTAAAAAAAGTAACGGTATAATTAGTGAAATTTCAAAAAGGAATTCCCGTGTTCGATACCCGAGCAAGTGGTCAAGTTGTTCGGAACCCACTATAAATTGTAGGTCCACTCCCGATTAGTCTTACTGTGCATAAATTGGACTCAGAAGCAAAACACCCCAAACACGATTCCACAGTCTTCGAACACATCTTCAAGCTTTCCTACATACTCCTACAGGCAGAAATCACTATATCCATGTGCTAATACACAAATTACAAAACCATGCGAAAAAGTATTTTGAAGAACTGGGTTCATGGATTTCTCCAGTATTAAGGGACAACTAAATTAATAAGTTCGCTGAAGGCAAGGAATGAATAGAAATCTACAATTTAATTTAATATCCTCTTCAACTTTTCAATGTGCTTTCTTCAAACTTCTTGAAGATTACCTATTTAGCATTTCTTGCCGTCGTTCTCAGACTAAGCGGATCAAGACCCCCACACACTTTCTCCCTCTCTCCCAGATGACTGAATTTCAACTTCATTAACGGCATTAATTAGAAGTAAGACGCGGTAGAATTTCGTGGACTTGCTAACAATATTTACAGGTTACTATGCAACGGAATTTCACAATGAAGACTGAAATTGCCCAAACGAAATTTTCTTGTTAAGTAATGTTTTCTCGGCTCCGAAGTGAAGAAAACAATCCAAAATTGCATTTGGCATCTCGAAGTAAATCATTGCACTGACTTAAATATAAGGAGACATCGTATCATTAACTTGAAATGCATACAGATAAAAAAATGCATTAAATTTATTTTATGAACTTCAAGTACATACATTAATTGATAGGACTCTGCGTACAATTGTTTATTTTTTTGAGACAATCAGTAAGATGTACTTATTGTATTTGAATTATGTAATGCATTTTCTTACATTTGTGTGTCCAGTTCCTTCGTTAATTGATACCACTGGAATAATATCTATGCATTTTCATCTATTATTCGTGATACCATTATTGTTCATTTATTACAAAATATCTAGAAAACGTTTTTTCACACATAAAGCTCAAAATGAACATATACGAGGGTAACAGCAAAAGTCATGGCAACACTTTTTTTCGCGAGAATGCGGGACCAGCACGAAAATCCGAAATATACAAATGGAATGGGGCAGTGTATGGTATTGTGGAATGTGCAAACATTGCACATCTAGTGTACCAGGTGTGGGATAGGGAAGCGAGAAAACATTCTTAAAGATAGCATCGTGCCACAAGTCTGAAAGCACGGGAACATTACAGCAACAAAAGAGGCACATGCTACGGTATGACACTGTTTCCCCCCAGTCTCCACCAGCTTCCTGTGGCATTTTCGGGTATTTATTTCCCGGACAAAGGCTATTTTGATAAACAAACGATGTTCACGCCGTGGCACGACGGTAGATTCAACAATGAATTACCACTGCCCTCTGTACAATAACTGTTTATCACACTGCCATCTAGTGGTGTGTCTACATACTACGGGTGTCATGTTCTCAGGGACATTCGATCATATTGTGGTACCATCGTTTAACTTTGAGAAAAAATACAGTTACCATGACTTTCGGTTTCGTAATTTACACGTTACGCAATTAATAATAATATCCAACTTTCTTTTTCCCCACCGAAGTTCTCGGGTTCGAATCTCAGCCTGCCATTGGTGCTCTTTGTGAGTGTAAAATCATCACCCAGACTCGTCGTCGCGAGCCAAAATGACACAGAAAAGTGACGCTAAATAACAAAAGAAAATAGAAAGAAAATAAAATTTGTTTTTTGCATTACAATCAAGGAAACACTAGCTATAGCAGGACTATCTAATTTAATGTTAAGAATTCAAAATAATTTATTTTTGTTTAGATGAAGGTCTGTAAAATGCTGAGCGCCGTGGATGACTTACATGAGCACCGCGAAATGTTCTAGTATATTTAATAAATTATATGATTGTTCCAAATATGTGCTTATTTACTATTTTTTATACATAAAATGTTTCTGAATTTGAAATATGTGTTTATTTCTTAACTTCAAGCAAGCAACCTAACCACACTAAGTGAGCGTTGCAATTGTTAGATACGTAGGACTTCATTCTGACTTGGGCGCCGCGGAAAAATTTTGAAACACTGAGGGCGCCGTGAAACGAAATAGTTTGGGAACCCCTGCATTATGTATTTCTGCGAGTCGAGTAATATGAAAAAGGTAAAGTGCTCCCCTGTGCTTAGCACCACGCCATGAAGGCCTATAGGGGATGTGGGGGTAACGCCCCACACTTTCTTGATCCGGTCGTGAGTGGGGGTGATGTGATCAGCATCAGGCCCCTGACCGCCTTTACCCCCCAGGGTTTTCCCCAGTTACCCATGTTATTCGACGCTGGGTGGCTCCAACTTTAGAAAAATTCCTGGATTTGAACCGGTCGGGGATCGAACCCGGTACCTTTATCATGGTAGTCAGACGTGTTACCGACTGAGCCACCGCGTAATATGATATTAACATTATTTATAAAAACACATGCATGGTTCACTTAGCTCTTTCATAGATGCTACAACTCTCTCGCACCTTCTTGCTTCGATTAATACATTTGCACCTCTGTGTCTGCTACTCAAGAGAAAATATGTTGCCTTTTTCTCTTTTAGGTAGCTCTAACATGAAAGTATGATAGCACTAAGCACCAATTGGGATACAATCTTTACATCGATATACGATATTGAAACATACATCCGTAATATCGGTCGCTTAACGAGTCCATTTCCCACGTCCAATCTACAAGAAACCTTCCAAGATTTCGCCCATTCAGCCTCTACGTCCAAGTGCTCACCAACATCGAGCATCTGGCCGTAAACCATCACCTCGGGCAGCTACAAAATATCATCAGAGAGACACACACGTCTCGAATGCAGAAACCGCGGGTCCGTACCGGAAATGAGCTCGGTGCCATTTGCATCTGAAACGTCACCGTAAACGCCCCGATAATTGCGAAAGCAGATGTTTCTCCAGGGACGCAGCGTGGACCGTGAGATTATATTTTACAGCATCTTCCATCCCCGTAGTCCAGCGCTGGACCCGGGACGACATGTTCCAAATGGGAGTTTATGGACGCCGGAAAACCAACAGCATCAAATATCATAGAGTGCATAATTTATATGCAGCTGTTAAACCAATAATTAAATCTGGCAGGTACTGTGACTGTTTGTATCATCAGCGTACGGGGCTTGTATCATCAGCGTATACCATATGCGTGGCTTTCTGATCCTTCGGGATACACACGAAGATTTTTCCTCCGCCGTTTCTGGTTGTAATTTCAAAGGGACCTCCAAGCCTCCGGTGAGGCTTTGAAGCCATATTCTAAATCGTCCAGAGATTTTCGTAAAGCAGGGCATGGGAAGTACTCAGCTTTAGCCAATGAAATACGACCGCACTTAACTAAAACAATATCTCCACGTTGCAACCTCGCCCGTTATGCTCCGAGAAGGGGGTGGAGGGGGAGGGGGTGGTGTGGAGTCGTTAATATTTTATCACCGCTATTTTGAACGTTCACGGTCCAGGATTTTGTCGCCAAATTCTCCTCTGGTACTCGCTTTTCCTTCTCTCGGCACTGCCACGTTTATCCTCACCACGTTAAAATAAGATATAAAAGGGGGAAGGGGGGGGGCAAAAATTTCGCTTGAAAGTAAGAAGTTTTAAGGGGAGTTTCAAAAAATGGAGGCAGGTTATTACGCAGTTGTTCGAAGCGATATTCAACGAACGTGATGGACGGATGAATTGCGTGTTGCATTAAGGGAGGGAAATGAGTTGCTGAACGTTTGGGAAAGCAAAGTGATTGTCGTAGGAAATGTGTTATGGTAACGCACGTGAATGGCTTTCCATTCTCGCTAGAACGCGCGTCGTATTTCACACGGAATGCTGAAGAAATGAGGAACAAATTTGTTACCACCAGGTGTTAGAGAGGGCTCTATATGGTCGACTTTGATAGCTACTCTACGGGAAAACTACACACTCTTTTCGCAAACATCTATGCAGATGACATGGCAGATTGAAATGCTGTTCTGGAACTCTGCTGGCAATGAAAGATAAAGAGTTTTTCTCGGCAAAGCGACTAGAGAAGTTCTACAAAATTTGAAGCTTTTCGATGACCAATAATGATCATCTTAAGAACCAATCTGGACGAATCTGATTTATAAACACGTCGTTAGCTATAGTGATGTTGTGCTCTTACCGTCGATGATTAAAATATGCGTGTACGGTTATTAGTTTAATAATATCTTTTGCAATTTACGAAGGCGACGCTAAACTTCTGTGGGCTGATTACACATCTAAATTACCTGCATATTATCATGAATGGAAACGCAGAAAATCACTTTTTGATAGAAACTTTTATCACAAAACTTTACAACTGTTATCTCTCTCACTATAGCAACGACAATGTTGCCAAGCACATAAACGTTGTACAATTTAACATAAATAGAAAACAAAGGTTATTAAACAGCAACTTGAACATTAACATTTGAAGTTAAAAATAGATAAATAATTGTACATTTATAAACGAACATAAGAAGTAAAATATATTTGTGTTGTAGAGAACAGTCAAAATGTGTATTAACTGACCAAGCAGATTCCCAGGCTTAGGACAGAGCCATAGCTGACTGTGAAAGCTAATCTATATTAATATTTTTTATTTTAGATATTTATTTAGTGTCATTTCTGTGCATTTCTTAGCAAATCGTGACGATGGAGATGATTGATGATAGATGAAACTGATGAAGGAACATTCAAAGCGAACTCTCGAATCCTAGAACTTCTTTGGCAAGATCGAAACTCATGCTCGCATAACTTTGGTGTGATTATGAACTTGCATGCAGCGTGATGGAACATGTATGAACTTAAACAGTGTCACGGTTAATATAGTAATGACGCATACAATTTAATTGCTATTGCTATTGCCGCCACGAAGTGACTATTAAAGATAAGAAGAATGGTGACAATGGGGAGTTTCCATATGAGTGGGTGGAAATGTTTCCCTAAATATCATACAACAAAAATATCTGGGTTAAAATGGCGTTGCATCTATTTTTTCTTGTTTGCTTGAGGTGGGCGCAATAGGCCACCCAGGGGGTACCCCCGTTCTGATAGGGATGATCTCATTATTTCCAATCGGCTAGTGCTTTGCTTGTTCAAGACATTCATGAGGACCGACCTGATTTCACAACGGACATATTCCGACCCTTTCTTCAGATAGAGAGTAACACATCTTCGGTACACCACTGTCCAATAGTAAGTAGTCTCACAATAAAAAAATCTTCTAGATCAATTTTAAGAAATATATGAAATGCACATTAAATAAAGTTTAAATAGAAACAATTGATGCATATTTGTTTCGTACATACCCATGGATCTAAGCGAAGCAAATTTTAGGAACTCATCAAGAAACGCGGCAAATTGGAAATAATAATAAAAAAATCGACTTATTTTCCAAGTGAAAAAATTCAATTTTAAATTCAGAAAAACTTTCGTGAATATCTTCGCATGCATTGAGAGACATCTGTTATCGAAATTGTAACGACAATTCTATACAGAATGATTCGGAAGTTGTTCTTAAAAGCGTAAATATACCTTAAATTTAATGAAGCGCGTTCTTTTAAACTTACGAGGGTTTTTCAAATGCCTGCAGCCTCACCGATGGCGTAGTGATAACGTCATCACATTGTAATGATAGAGTCGCGGGTTAGATACCAGTAGACGCATATACTAGCTTGGATCCCACTTTAAACTGTAGGTCCGGTACCAATTAACCTATTTGTGCAAAAGTGAACATGAAACTAATAATCAAACACGTGCAGAAGAATTTGTACATAAAACTCATATTTGTTTAGTTAACCATCACTGTTCTAAAAACATAACGGAAGGTAGTTTTAAAAAAACTTACATTTGCTTTTTGTACGTTGGTATTAAATTCCAGTGTTTCTGAGTGTTTTCTAATCAATTTCATCACATCATCACTCATACTCATCATAGTGATTAGTCAAACGTATAAGAAAAGCGACACTAAATAATAAATCAAACCCATGTACAATCCATCAAAATATAAAGAGGTAGATAACCAAACTTGCGTTCACGTATACCAGGTTGTCTATCATGTAAGGCGAAAATTTCCTATGGGGCAAGAAGTTACGAGCTAGTTGCGTTCCACGTTGCTACACTGAAACTTCCGTCTTGACGCCAGTTGTAACCGAAACACAGAGGCAGACGCAAGCGAAGATGATTTAGTGCAACAATATTGATCAGATGTTAACAGAAGGCACGAACTCTCATTGTTGGAAGTTCTGTCGTCCACGAAGCGAAATTTCACACCCAGCCTCTCGGTGGAGTTGGCCGTTCCGTTCCAACTTGGTGGACCGTTCTGCCGCGGCAATATTGTACACCCCCTAACTTTGCAAAACAGAGAACTGAGGCAGTCAGGGGGGAACAAGTTGAATTAAATGCTAGAGCTTCCGTAAAGTTGTTGCCGGGGAGGAGAGAAGAGTGGGGGGATGGAGGTCGCCAACAACATCACGAGTTACACTCCAGTACTTCATAACGTCTTCCTGTTGTTCTCGTTCATACTCGTCATAAATCATAATTATACACCAATTAGCATTTCCACTGCCTTCCTCCCCCGCCCCCTTGCCAAGGGGTGCGCGGGGGTGGAACGAAATTGGACGGCGTACAGTTGGCTTTGATGATTTCTTGGCTTGCTCCAGGACACCGCGGAGCCAAGAGATCTTCCGTGATGAACGCATCAAGTGGAACCACTCCGTCAGCTCGGTCGTAGGTGTGCGTGTACGCATGTGTGTGTGCGTGAGCTTATAACCCTGTCTCCCGTACTCGACACATTTGCTGAGACGACTATCAAGAGAGAGTCTGGTCTTCCATAAATACCGCAGGATGGAATTTTTATCTCTGCAGTTCTCCACCCCCGTAACGTGTGGATTGGCGCCAAACCGCTGGAACTTGTGAAAAAAATGTGTCTTATCGTGGACGCCTCTTGAAGATGCTGTCACTTCTCCTGAACAGATAGCAATAGCTAATGAAGTCTATGTTTCTTATCGCCTACTGGTTTCAGAGGACGATTTTCTTGATCCTAATGAGGAGGCAGGTGGAAGAAGAGTACAGCTTCATATAGTGAGATAGGCAAAGTTCTAAGCTGCACAGTCAAGTTCAAAAATACATGTAGAGCCTCCTCGATGGCGCAGTGGTAGCGTCGTCGCCTTGTAATCAATGGGTCCCGGGTTCGATACCTGGTGGAAGCACATAGTGGTTCGGATCCCACTTTAAACTGTAGGTCTAGTCCCGATTAGCCTTTCTGTGCATAAAGTGTACTTAAAACAAAAAAATCAATCAATCAAAGAAACATGCACCTACGTTGTTCATCAATAGGGTCCGGATAGTTGTGCAAATGTACTCAAAATACTTAAATTCTGCATGCAAATATGCACCAGAAAGGTAGAAAATATGAAAATAAATATGCACTTCAGAAAAGCACCTTACTTTTTTAAACGTTTTCTATCAGTTACCGCAAAAACCCTACATGTAAACAGATACGTATTTGTTCTTCGTTGAGCTTATACGATTTACAATAGATGTAATTGCATCTCCATGTTCCTCCGCACAATCTTGTTTACTTTACACTACTGTAATATGAATGAAAGTAAAATTACATTTTCATAGATCTTGATTGCACTTGATTACAACATGATATCTAAAGTTTTCAACCTTGAAACTCCTTCTGCTTTCCCGAAGAATATTTATATACTCAGAAAAGAAAACTTACTTCACTTCACAAGATATAATTGAACAATATTTTAAGGCAGCAGTATCTGACATAACGTTCAAGATCATCCATATCTGCCGATTCCATTGTTGTTTATCTCTCAAAAAGATTATTGTTGAGTGTTCCCATGAAGAAAGACAACGAAAGAAGTAGCAAATCCTTATATTATAAAACAAATAAACAGCAATGACGGAAGGAAGTGGGAAGTTATTTTAGTAAGAAGAGCACAGCAAACCCAACGAACAGACGAAAATTCAATTATATAGCGGTTGTTGGAAAATATGCAAGAATTTTATATGCATTTGCATAAGAAAGATGCATAACTTTGGCCCTATTCATCATCATATCCATGACGTTTGTTTTGGGTAATGTAAAGATCAAGAATTGAGGCAACGATCGACCAAATCCGATTAGACTGTAAAATCAAAGTAAATGAAAACAGATATTGACTATTTGCGTCCAAGTATCTGTACCGTTACTGTACCTGCCGCATTAATATCGTCTGTGTGGCATACAAACATTTTCACTTTGTAGACGGAATTGTTTATTGATTTGGTTTATTTTAGTCCTTTTTCTGCCACTTTTGGCTAATGACAAAGATGAGGATGAGTGATGATATGATGAAATTGATGAACGGTGTCGGGAAGCATAAACCAGTTCACATTTGTAATCCAATACTTTCGGTCATTTGCAAGATTATTTTGAAATAACACTCACCTTACGTGATACATGGTTTAATATAAACACAAACTAACAGGTTACACAAACACAAGCAATGCAGTCCAACATGCTGATCAAAAACAAACTCTTGCCAACCCCTTAGGCAATTTTAATTCTAAAAGACTTTCATGACAGCCATATTGGATCCAATGAAATGGTGGAGCCAACAAAGGGACACTCACAAAAGAACACTAATGCGCAGGTCTGTATAGGAACCCCGGACACCTAGCGTCGTAGCGTGCTGTGATATATGGAAGTAAATCTGCTCTCCTTTTGGAGAACATTAGTAATACAAATTTGAAAGAAAAGCATTGAAATTACCTCTACATGCTCATTTCAATGTGTGATAAACCAATATAGAGGGAATGTGGAGGTAGGGCTCCACATATTCACGATCACGGCATGTGTGGAGGAAAAATTAATTCGCCCAATAACAGTAATAATAATACAATACAACAATAATATTTCGCACAATAAATCTACTGAGCATGCGCAGAGGAACGAAATCTATTTGTAAAGTACTCTTCCAGAGAGATAAGCAATACGGTGTACGTTAATCCCTTTATATGTGCAGAACTAAGAAGCAGTAGGTGGGAGGGACTGTCACATTACATCAGGCTCAGTGTGTGCAGTGGCGTGCGCAGAGGAAAGAAAAGGTAAAGGGCTCCCCTGTGCTTAGCACCACGCCATGAAGGCGTATAGGGGGTGTGAGGGTAACGCCCCACACTTTCTTGATCCGGTCATGAGTGGGGGAGATGTGATCAGCATCACGCCCCTGACCGCCTTTACCCCCCAGGGTTTCCCCCAGGTACCCATGTCATTCGACGCTGGGTGGGCGCCGGGGCCGCTTCCAACGTTAGAAAAGTTCCCGGATTTGAACCGGCCGGGGATCGAACCCGGGACCTTTAGCATGGTAGTCAGACTCGTTACCGACTGAGCCACCGCGACATTTCTATTTTACATTTTTCACACTAGTAGGAAAACACAGTAACACGTCAGTAAAAACCCAGTAACAAAAAGCCGCAGAAAGCAACGTAAAATTACCAAATTTATAACACCAACACTATTTACTAGTATTTCCCTGGATATCAGGCCTGGTTTAATGTTCCTGACCGTTCATGTACCATGTCGTTCCTACATCTCACCTGCCTAGATTTACGATGTGGCCAGTCTCACAATCAGACCTCGACCACCACTCTAGTCTCCTTGAAGATCGATAAAAAGAAAACCTTTCATATGACATCTTTTCTGACGAAAGTCTTCTTCCTCTTCAACATTTCGATCGACGTAAACATTCCTCATTCACTGCCAAGAACGACAATTCAATACACAAATTAGATAACGTCGGAAGGGTTCCTCGCGATAAGACGTGCTCCTTTACAACAATAAAACATTCCAAGCATATTTTCTTCGGCGAACAATTCTCCTCGCCCTTACTGGCAGACAAAAGGCTGAATCAAGAAGGAATGTCTTTCAAGGATTTTCTGGAATATGCGCTTCTTCTACGCTTGACTTGAACTGTAATGGAGATAATCCAGTACAAAGATCCAAGGGAGAAATGACGTAACACGCAGTATGGCTATCAAAGCGGGAGGAATTTCGTTTCCATTAATGTTTCTATTCATAATAAAACTGGATAAGAACATCGGATCAAAGTCAAGTTTCTAGCGTTCACTCTGGACTGCTTCTCTTCCTTGTTTCTACTTCTTCTCCGAACACAGTAGCCTGGCTGCAGTGTTACCAGTAGCATAGTAGTGATTCTCACGATTCATGTGTGTCTATTCTGCCTAAATTGCGTACATAATCAGGTGGTAAATTTTATATCACACTGGAATTTGCTATATAATCATGTGGATAGGCGCCGACTTTGACGGGGCAAGGAACTTCCCCCCCCCCATTCACTTAGAAGGACACATTTTATGTATATTTGCATATATATTGTTCATGCTGATCTTGCTCCCCCCAAAATTTACCTTGACCCCCCAAAATATTTATCTTAAATTGTCGCCGCTGATCATGTGACCATCAGTTGTTCTAATTCACGTACTGCTGTTCCTCTAAACTAAAGGATCAGACTAACTTCACCAGTCTTTTTGAATTAAAGAATCTATGTCAGTTTGCAGCAAACAAAAACGTTACTACGCGTCAAGATCATTTGACCAATTGAAATTTGCTTGTGGCATTTAGCAGTCAATATGGGGGGAAAAAACTGATACATAGTGATACTGTTTCCGGCTAACGCTGGAGCAAGCGAACGAAAACAACTCTGCGTTAAGTAACTACGCTAGACGGCTCCACCAATCAACACGTGAGAGGGAATGGGATTGCGTGGAGGAAGAGGATCAACTACAGTTACCAGCCTTCGCAGCAGCGCGTACTGCTTCGCGCTGCCCATTCGATATTTCCCCTTCTTTGCCGCTATGCGAGGCCTTTCTCTAGAGATAGACGGGAGAGAGTATTGTTGAGAGTTGTGTCAACAAACTACAGCCACTGACCTCGCTTTTTCGTTTATAAGATCATTACAACCGGTCCCAATTGACTGCTCCTTAACATGAGAATTCTAGCAGGAAGTTGGCAAAAAAAATCAATAGAACGGCCAAACTGGGCGCCAGATTTGTTATCGGAGTTGGAAACTTAACAACGGTTACTGTCACTTATGGAGTGGGAAACGGCAGAATGTGATCTTCACCTGCCTATTAAGTAATAATCGAATATATGTCAACGACATGATTATGCTATTCATACCCTTGTATGTGGTAGGTGGTGTTCGGATATAGACTTATGATAACAGAATCATGCTCAACGATAAAGTCTATTGAATTGCATCTCCTTTACAAACTAGGTAGATGTGAAATTCATGGTACATCAAAGATAAGGTTCGTTGCAACAATACGTCATCAATCAATGTATTGAAAGCTGCCACTGGAAGACATGATGATAACAGCAATTCCATTGTTTCAGGATATCAACAGTACTTGGACATGATAGTAATCGTTTCTAAAATATTTGTAAGAACTTCTAAAGATAGCGGTAAATGTTACCACACCGTGAGCTGAACCAATAATCGTGTAAGAAAACACTAAACCAACAGATGGCACCATAGATCTAAATATCGAATTTCTTGGGATCGAGTTCCGTCCTGGGCATGGGTGAGAGTCCATTAATCATTACCCATCCTCATCGTCGCTATTAGTCGAATGTGGCAGAATAGCGACGTTAGATAAGAGAAATACAATGGCACTCATTGTGCTGATCGACTGAATACAGGAAAAACTCGGATTAAAGAAAAAATGAACATTGCAGTGTAAAACAAATCAGTGATTAGAAGCATTAGGAATCATTTCAACTTCTGGAAGTTTCATTGTGAATTATTACATTTAGATGTATCCTAATAAACATTGTATATTAAAGTGAGACACAATTACTTTGGAACACCCTGTATTTAAACCAGGGAATATTATAATTACTCCTGTACACAATTTACAGCTTTTGAGTGTGTCCTTCCTACTTTTTTTGGTGTATCTGTGTCGTCTTTGTAAAAATTGTAGCCTAATTAGATGTTCTGAATCTATATACCCCTGTATATGTCGCCCTGTATAAAGACGGTATGAAATTTAGCAAGTTGTTTTCTATTCAGAGACCAATAAGGACGAGATAAGTCTCTGATGAGAACAAGTCGTAGACGTGGAGTTGTCCGACACACACGCAGAACTTCAAACTGGAGTTCCTTGATTTATAACTCGCTGGAAGTGTCGTTAGAACTTCCTGAAGAAGTAAAAACAACATTTTTGGATGCGATCCATATTCTTTTTAAGCGTGGACTGTTGCACTTAAACGTCTGGGACATCTGCCTTTTCAAATCACAGTGTAGCCTATTGCTGAGTTATCACGATGTTTCGTTTAGGGGAGGATGTCGTACCTTTGTATTAGTGAAATATTATCATTGACTTGATTATAATAGAGTTATCCATTTATCTTACCTATTATCTTTTCCTCTATTCTGATTTGTGATTTCTAAATGGATTATAGTGGTAAAGCTGTCACCTTCAAATCAAGGATTCCTAGGTTTTATTATGCCCGCTGTAGACACGTTAGTTCAGATCGCACTTCGAACTGTAGGTTCAGTGCCTATTAGCCTCTCTGAACATAAAGTGGATTTACAATCTGGTAAACTCTCTCTGGTTTTTATTGTCGCGATGCACGTTTTCAGTAACTGTACATTTGCTACTGATGTCATCGTAAGGAACACGGAGTGCCAACGATTGATTTACGTCTCTATTATGCCATTTTTTACTATCGCGACGATGAGGATGATAAATGATTGAAATTCATGAAGGGACACTCACAAGGAACACTCATGTCCTGGCAGGGATTCGGATCCGGAACCCCTGGCGTCGTAGTGCGCTATGCTAACCACCCCTCCAAGAAGGTCGGCAAGGGTGAGAATGAGCCATTTTTGCAATTATAGCCCAATACCATGAGCTATCCACCGTGTTGTTTTTCCTTAAGAGTTCCCTTGTAATGTTCTGTTTTCTTACCCACCACATGCCTTTTTAGCACTCAACATTACAGCACTGTGCAACACAATATGTTCATTCAATTATTCAAAACTATGGCTGCACTATATACTGGGCCCCTCCAAGAACTTAAAAGTTTGATTTTGAGTTTTGGTATTTAAGTCTACTCTATGCACAGAACTGATATTCGGGACTGGACCTCCAAAGTTAGATCCGAACAACTATATGCCTCCACCCGGCATCGAATCCGAACTGTTTATTCTTTTCCCCATTTTACGGACTTTCCATATATTCCTTTATTAGCCATGTTCGTATTTCACTGTAGGGTTTATCTACAAACACTTCATCAAATCTGTACTATCCGGTTATCGAAATTATCCGAATATTCGGATATCTAGATAATCCGTTGCGTACGAAACGGATATAGGATAATTTGAAATCCGGATATCCGTTATTCGCATTTTGTGGCCATCCCTACAATACATAGTACAAGGCTTCTTCAATGAATACGTGACCGAACGTACCACCGACAAAACGTACCTACCACCTGACTGACTACTAGCGAAGGGTCTTCTAATGAGTCTAAAAATATTTGCGATGCGACAAAACGTACCACTTGATGGTTTTGGTGATTTCCATCACACTTTATCCACGCTTTGGACTGGCAAAATTACTATATAATGCATATATAGCTATTTTGGCGTGTTTAAAATCAGCTGTGGTTAAGCTGTCGTTCACATTTTTTTCTTTTGTTTTATCTTTTCGTCCTTTTTTTTCGATTTTCGTCTTAGTTATGTCAGTTCTAACCTAACCTAACCTAACCTAACCTGACCTAACTTAACCTTTGTCTTGTAGGTTGCCTAGAGTATCGTTGTAAATCTTGGTAATTGGCGTGTCTTCCTCTCGAACCCTTTTCTTCGCCTCTTGCATACGCTTCTTCACATCTAACTGAGCATCATTCGGGACTCTTCTTCTCGAACCCTTTTCTTCGCCTCTTGCATACGCTTCTTCACATCTAACTGAGCATCATTCGGGACTCTTCTTCTCGAACCCTTTCCTTCGCCTCTTGCATACGCTTCTTCACATCTAACTGAGCATCATTCGGGACTCCACAAACGTGATCACTCGACGGGCCACTAACCACTTATTCTCTTTTGATTTTAAGTTCAAGCGTTTTCCTTGAAGTGGTACGTTTTGTCGCTGGTACGTTCTGTCGGGACACCCTCTTCAATAAATAATTTAAAGCGACATTGCTGACAAAGGGGGAAAAACCATCCCCCACAACTAAAAAAAAAATATACCCCCTAAATAATTCAAAGCTTTAAACGCATTTGGACCGCACACGCACCGGAAACAAACAAAACTCTACGTAGCTGAATCAGGGCTACCAACTGATAGATCCGCGCGGGTTGCAAACGCTAAGGAATGCCGGGCCTTTCACGACTCCAAAATCCTTCGGCTCCAAAAGACAGGGATGCTCCCGTCACGAGATACAATTTACAGGCGAAAGGAAATGCGTTGGAGCTGGTTGGGTGTTCGGAATTAGTTTCGCCGAGAAAGGGAAACCTCGCGAGAATTCCTCGGTGCAAATGTTTTCCTTGGAAATATATCAGTTAATTTATTTTCCCTCTCTCTTTTACCCCCCCCCTCTCTCACAACATTCCGCCTTGGAAAGTTCCTTCTTTTCCCCCGCTTTCATTCTCCCATGCTTACACTTAAACAGAATGGATTTTGAATTGCTCGCAATGCAATTACAGAAGTATTTACATATTAAGCATGGTTTACTGAGATAAAGAAAATAAAAAGAGACAGCGAGAAGAGTGGGGGGGGGGGGTGAGGAAGAGGGAAAGAATTGGATGGCGAACAATAGAAGGATTACAAATCTCGAGAATGCAAATGGGTTTTTCGGGATTGGCCAGCGTTGAATTCGTTCTTTGTTTTTCATTGTTTTTTTGTGGAGGAGTGGGACGAACTGAATTGGCATGGTACTGAGAGGGTTGGAGTGAGGTTTTCATCGCTGCAGTTGTAAATAGTCTATTGGCTTTCCTTGCTGATGGGTGGTACCAACAGACAAGGTTTGCGGTACACTTCAGATCAGCTGAAACGATTTCCCACTAGAACCAGGATTGTAAAAAAGGTCCAAGAATTTAAAAAAAAAATCAATTCCGGTCCAGGAGAGAAAATCAACACGCGTAAATGGGTTGTGGACCGTAAATAACATGTTTGTCTGTAAAGTATTTCAATTGGGTCCTGGAACCATTTTTCCGGATCAATAGAAATACGGTTCACGAATCAATTTTAATAAGGTCCAGGAACCTTTCCTGGACCTTCAACAACCCTGGTTAAAACGATAGAATCTGACTAGACATTCGCAAATTACCCATTAAGAATACACTATTATATGCATGTGAATTATTGAACCAATACATTTATCAGTCGCTGTGTCATTTCCAAAATTTCCAAAGACGGGGGCTGGGGGTTAATTTCATTTACTTCTTGAGAAGAATTTACCACACGAGAACTTTTCCCAGCAACAAAAGCCAAAGTATGTTTTAAGTTCACTTTTATGCTGTTATAGGGTATTCTGGACTGGACCAACAGTTTGGACTGGGATCCGAACCACTGTGCAATGTGCCCTCCACCGAGGATTGAACCTGGTAACCCTTGATTACAGCGTTACAACTGCACCATCGAGAAGTTCATATTCCTACCTTTAAAAAGAATCACGTCGCTTTTCTGTCACTTTTGGCTTTATGGTGAAGGTCAGGATGAGGGATGATTAGATGAGAATGACGAAGGGAAACACACACGAAGACACCCATGCCCAAATCGGAATTCGATCTCAGGTACCAACAGAACGATTTCAATGATCCTTATGTAATCAAGTTATCCCTATTTTGATTTCCAACAGTAGCGGCGATTGGTAGCGGCAAAAAGTAAGGGGCAACTACCCCTAACACGCCCGAAAATCGCCGCCACTGATTCCCAACGAGTCTCAACTAGGAATCAAAATCGTTCGGATGGTGCTTCAAGCGATTATGACCCGTCTCGCATTATTGCGTTTGCACCTCCCCCAATACAATTTCGCATGATTTATGTGACACTAACATTCTAAGGCGAAACGGGACATCCTATTTCACCTTATCCTGTTTCGCCTTACACACAAAAAAATTCCCACCAGTGAATATTATCGACATGAAGGATCATTATTATTAATGTATTATTAACCTAACTTAACCTAACCTAACCGACAGGACAATAGGAGCAAAGGTAGGGAACATCACAAGCTCTGCGCTACCATTATGAATTACCCTTCAAGTCGACAATATTCCCAGGTGGGAAACGTTTTGTGTGTAAGGCGAAACATGGTGTCCCGTTTCGCCTTAGAAAGTTCGTGTCACAAAAATCATTTGAAATTCCATTGGCGAAAGTGAAAACGCAATAAGCCGAAATGTGATAAGGCGAAACAGGAGGACACGCTTTAAGCTGTAGGCCCTTTTCCTTTTAGCCCATTCCGTGGAAGTTGCACTAAGTTGTAAAAAATATATTCACGCCTTTGTCATTTTTTGATTAAAACCTAAAATATTATTGCATTTTATATGATCACTTATATCGAAATTCGAAATGTTGAATAATTGAAACCATCATATAATAACGCGTATTAACACATTTTCTTCAATTTCCTCACTTTCCAACCAGAGAGACTACTCCCCCCGCTTTCCTCTTGAAATGTTCGGTTGGGTGCAACGTCGTCACGTAATAAGTCATCCTGGAAGGCTGTAGTTATTATTTCATCTTTACGAGGGCAAGAAAAAGTACCCTGTGGCTTATATATTGCCCTTTGTTCAGCTTTAAATCACAGAAACACTTTCTTCCGAAATAAATCACAAATTTGGAAACAAAACTTTTACTGCTGTTATTCCCTCACCCACCATTTTTCTTTTGGAAAAGGTCCAGATTCATGAAATGTGTACTCCAACTTGCTGGAAGTAAGGAATGGTTTTATAAAAAAAGTGCAGTTCTAAATGAAAATTCAAGAATTGATTTGAGAACTGACCAAGAAAAATAAAAGTCGACTTTGGCTTGTACGACACGGGCAACACATGTACCTTTGTTTTTATATAATGTTTTATATAGCTTTTTGACGTAACTTTTCTTCCACTTTTGGCTAGTCGCGACGATGGGGGATGATGTGATGAATAAAGGGACGCCCACATAGAACACCCATGCCCAGGCCAGGATTCAAACCCACAACCCTTAACGTAGTAGTACGCAGTTTGTTTGTTTGTTTGAACTCTTGTTTTAAGTTCACTTTGTGCACAGATAGGCTAATCGCTACTGGACACACAATATAAAGTGGGATTCGAATCACTGTGCACTGTGTCTTCACCGGGTATCGAATCCGGGACCCTTTTATTACAAGACGACGACGTTACCACTACGCCATCTGCAAGGCTCGTGGCGCGCTGTACTAACCACTCCACCACGGAGGTTGGCAACTACACCTTAGTATATATTTTTATCCATATCTGACACTTTTAGATAATCGCGACGATGAGGATGCGTTGTGATTAGATGGAATCAAGGTAGGGGGACTCGTTAAGAACAACCATGCACAGGCAGGGACTCGAACACGGGAACTTCGGTAGCGAGATCGAAAGTCGACCACTTACAACACAACCTAGCGATATAGACGCGTTAATTGGATTGCCAACTTTTTAGGATATTTTCACTTAATTACATACGTGTATTTTGGTGTTATCTTAATAAGCTAAATACACTCAGATTTGGTTTGGTTTGAGTTGGTGTTTTAAGTCCACTTTATGCACAGTAAGGCTAATCGGGACTGGACCTACAGTTTAAAGTGGGATCCGAACCACTTGTGCCTCCACCGGGTATCGAACCCGGGACCCCTTGATTACAAGGCAATGACGGTACCACTGTGCCATGGGGGAGGCCCAAATACACTCAGATAAATGAAACTTTGGGTACAAATACGCAATAAAATAATAAATAATGAAGAATTTTCAATACATTGCCACACAGCTCTTAATTATGTGCGTGTGTGTGAGAATGTCTTTGAAGTCGAATCAATTAACTTAACCGGCAACTGATTGCCACCAAAAATTGTGAGATACCCTAATTGGTGTAACACAACACCTAACTGAATGTTAAAGACCTCCAAACGTGATGTGGTTTGGCAGATAATGGTTTTAAAAAAAGTGCCAAAGATGGCGCTAAACAACGCCAATTCTGGATTCCGATAACTTTGGTAGCATCTCAGTTCTAGGTATATTTTGTAGAGTGCAGAAGTTATGGATAATTCAAAGTTACGTACCGTACAAACAAACACACACAATTACATATACGCATAGTATTTCTTCCACGGCCATTAACATAACACGGTTGAAAATTTGTTATCTTGACTCTAATACAGAGGAAAAAGAGTAATTTAAATGTAATCATCTTCAGAATGTTTAATCTTGACAGGACTAGAAACTAGCAAAAAAATTAAGAATATGTATTATATTACAGTTCAGATCGTACTGTATAATAATCGGTTGCGAGTCTCACTAAAAAACGGACAGGGTTCTATATCCAATAATATCCTTGCATAAATGGGCTCTTGAGCTCACGAAACCTCTAATCAATGCGTACCAAAGCATAAAAGCGATCGGAGCGTGGTGTTGATCATATCACGTCCAATATATTCGATCTTGAGAATGTGTCTGGGGCCTCCATCGTAGATGGGGGTGTAAGGCCCTTTCTGCCCCCCTCCCAAAATGGCTCAAGAAGTATATCAACACAAAAATATTGTTGACAATCTAGTCCCCCCCCCCCCTTCTACAATATTTATGTGAAGTTGGCGACTCTCATTCTGGCACGGCCCAATGCAATTTTTGCGTTTCACCTGCACCTTCCTCTTAATTGCGATGACCTATCGAAAGAGTAAGACTTTTCCTCTGTGTTTACAGCCAATTAAGTCGTAGATATCAGTATGCATCTTCAGAACTTTCCGAACAACCCTCGTACATCATATCTGACAACAGAACCTTTACGGACGGTTGGTCTAATAGTTCGTTAGTGCGTGGCAGTACATGTCCGTATGTCGTTACGTGCGTTATGGACCCGAACACAACGATCATAACCGTTGCGGGTGCATTTTTCACCGCCTGCCGTATATTCCGCACTATAGGCAACGGTAAAGCGACCGAACAATAATCATGAAACGCGGTGCAGTCCACCATTGTTCCGGTGTTACCAACGACGACGTTGTTATTGCACCACGTAAACAGGTTAACTGGGAGCCCTTGCTGCGACCAAACTGAGCATGCGCGAGCGTCACTTGTTAACGGCGGAACCACAATGTAACAGTTCCAGGCTATCAATTAACGCTCTGATGCGAGATGATCTATGTATGATGCATCCTTCATCAACACGAATGCAGCCCGCATTTCTGGCCGCTCGTGGTCTATTGGCTCCACCAGAACGCTTGTTAGATAATTGTGGCCTATGGGGTGGCATCCCTCTCCCCCTCTAGAGGGGTTGCATATGCTGGATGCTAGGTCGCCTTGGGGTTTATTACGCTGTCGTTGGAGGTCGATGATAATTGTATCGGCTTTTACCGTCATTAGCCGCTGGCTAATTTGTGACCCGTAAGATGAAAGATTAGATAAGGTGCGTCCAATATAATCGAAATGAACAAATCGTTTTGGTAAAATCGTATATAAACTATACATGCCTCTGAACCTCAAAAATGCTGTTCGAAATTGATATCCTTAAACAGTTGCTTTGTATATGAATTTAGGTTGCTGCGTCGCATTGAGTGTGCTTTTAAGTCCACTTTATGAGCAGAAAGGTTAATCGAGACTAAAGCTGAAGGCATGAAAATAGTCCAGTCAAGGTCACGCCAGCCACCTACAGTGTTGCCAATTAGCAACAATTTCAACCTGCGAAATCCACCGCATACGTTCAACGCGTGAAGTGTCGACTGAGGGCCAGGGGTGTGGAGGAGGCAAGGGGAAGCTCCAAACTTGACTAGTCTATTTTCGTGGAGAGAACAATAGTCCTATAGTTTAAAGTGTGTTCTGAGACACCATGTGAATACACAAGGATATTGAACCTGGGACCACTTGATTACAAAGCGATGACGTTACCACTCTTCCTCCGGGAAAGCCCTAAGTAGCATTTCTTCACCTCTAGGGTGAAATGATGAGACTCATAGGGTACTTGCCTGTACAAAGAACCCGAAATGTATCAAACCAACGTTGATGCACTTTTCGTGCATTAATTGACATAGCTGACTGTATAATTTAGGTTTCTTGGAAATCATCGATCGGATCATCTTAGTGAATCAACTGGAATAGCGGTTCATAAAATAACTATTTAATGTTTTGTGTGTATTTTGATGCACCAAGATGCATCATTAGCAGTTTATGCACTTCAATGTGTTACTGGAGTCAACATATTTGTGTCAATTGATGCATCTGGGGTTGTGTGTTTGTAGGATTCGAACTTGGAACCCTGGTCTTCTCAACGTTTTACACTCATTGTATCCGATCATCATAATGCATCAACTGGAATAGCTGTTGATAAAAGTACTATTTAATGTATTTGTGTGTATTTTGATGCACCAAAATGCATAATTAGCAGTTTATGCACTTCAATGCGTTACTGGAGTCAACATATTTGTGTCAATTTATGCATCTGGGGTTGTGTGTTTGTAGGATTCGAACTTGGAACCCTGGTCTTCTCAACGTTTTATACTGATCAATCCACGGAGATTGTTCAAACGAATTGCAATTTTTAGAAAGCTAAAGTGTCCCCTTTACACTGCAACAGGTCGGCACGACATATGGTAATATGAATGTAGGGGCTTTACACATTCGCAATCTGGCCCACATGTGGAACTAGTGAGATCAACACCGCAGGAGGTACAGTGGGCTACAAGAACACGTTCATTAGATTCTCCTATTTCTCATTTGGTAATTTTACTCTGTTTTCTAACTCTTGGAGTAATTGCAACGATAAATGAAGAACCGATGAAGATAGACACACATAATGATACGTTAATACCCCACAGGGGTCGAACCTTCGACTTCTGGCATTCCGGTCACTCCGGTTTAATTTTGTTTCATTTCACTTCCAAACTATCTACATCAGAAATAGTTTTCAGTCTACTTTTCTGCCCGGAACTGGACCAAAACCACTATCATTATGCTATTCACCCCCCCCCCTTGGAATTTTATTTCAGACTGGTTTTACGAAAGATGCCTGCTAAGTTAATTTCCTTGCAGCAACTATTAGAGGGATTCAAATAAAGCAGGTAGACTCTGAAGGTATATTTTCAACTGTTACACTGTAGGGTTGGAAACACTTCTTTTCTGGGTTTTCTTCACGATTTTGCTGCCGTCAAAGCCGAGTTTTGAAATAGACGTGTGGGAAGCAAATCCTCTTACGTCACGTTCTGGCAATGTCTATTTGCCTTTCAAAAACGGTCTGCAACCTAATGCATCATGGTTGAGACACACCACCATGTTTGTCTTGAAGCAAAATGTTACCGTACGCTCAGAGATTAGGAAGTAGGATATTCCGGCATTCTCTCGTACTTGGAAAACGAAGCATACTTCAGCTTTGAATGTGGCTTTAGAACTAGTATAATAATATTATCAGCCAGAAGGTAAATCCTTAAAAGCAATGAAGATTTGAAGAAAATCTCTTCAAAGATTATGATTAACAGGGAACGGATTTATATTTATATTTAGTCATTTTCACAAAACCATGGACTTAAAATTGTAAGCATTTACCTTTTTAATAATATAAGACACTACAGAAGCTGCATAAAATACATGGGAGTGAGTGTATTTCAAACTTGTCAGTTATTCCCAAGAAAGTCATCCAACTCTTTCGGTCACACGGGGACATGTAGTTATTGCGCGAATATGGAGTATATGTTGAGAAATATTCTGAAATATTGGAATAAGTATGTAAAAATAATTAAAATATGCAACATATGAGCCAAAACCTAATATATGTAAAAAAAATATGGAAAACTGATTTTTTCGAGTTTGTTTGCCATGATGCGCGAAGATAATACAAAATATAATGATTTCAGCCTCATACATAAATATGTATTTACATATAAATCCGTTCGTTGACGATTAATTTCTAGTGGCGTGCAGGACCGTCCTATGGGTAAAACAAATGCAAAGGCTTATAATTCCTTTCCCGCCATAATTGTTTTAATCTAATTTTAAACACACTTTTATTTTAGTAGCATGTCTATCGGTTTAGGCTAACTAAAAGTATAATTTCCACATTAATTAAGCTCTACTATGAATGTTACTTATTTCAATAGTAAATCCAAGATAGTGGACAATATGCTTTTTTTCCCATGTTTAGTTTTCCGAGTCTAAAAAAGGCTACTTTCATACATACTAAAATTTGCTCGATACGTAACGAGTGGTCCAACATTGCATAACATCACACTGATAGTAACAATTGAATATGTTCAATATAAAATACGATATCAAGTGATTATTAGGAATCATTATTTCTATATAATATCACTTCATATCAGAAATTAGCATTCATAAGAATATTAGGCCTGTTCATTTGTCCGTTTATTTATATCTTTGCGAAACACAGCGGCATCAAGAAGTATCATTCCAACAGCGTCATCTTTTGACGTATTTTAATGTTTCTATGCCCATGATTTTGGGCTGTCCGTTGGCGAATCAGTGACTGAAGACAAACTCTCTTATACATTAAGATTGCCAACACAAATAATACGGAAATTATACCGTTAGTATAATTGTGTGAATTAACGAGGGAGATTTCGAGGATCTTCCTCCCCCCAAAAAAAATATCTCCGCAAATGAAAATTACTTTATCCCTGTCAGATCCCCTACGCAGAAAATGAGATAGAGACCACATAGTATCTATGTGTACGAATGCTTTTTGTATGTGTCGCTTGCGGTTTGTGTGTATATTATGCTTATGGTTTGCGTATGTATTAATGTTAGGATCCGTTTTGCGACGGGATAGATGAATCGATGTGCATTCTATTTTCGTTTCCAATTTTGGTGATCTTTACATGTCAAAATCACGTTTTCCGCCGGTTTTCATGAAAAATGGCACAGTGTACGAATACTTTCTGCACTCACTGTATATTTCATCTTCCTTAAAATCAAATTTTACATAGGAAATGCAAATGTTAATCAACCTAGGTTACTTTGTGTACAAGGGACAATTTCCTAAGACATTTGAAATTAAAAATACCCAATTAAACTGTTAGCTATATATATTTTAGGTTGGAATTAGTACCGCAACACTCTCTCGTCTTCTTCTACTATCTTGTCCAACCCAACCTAACCTAACCTAGCGTCACTGATGATGTCACGTCAGGCAGTCGGACACGTCAGCCAATCGAATTGCTTAAAGCTGTAGTGGCATCAATCGCTACCATATTTTAAGTATAAGTGTGCGCACGTTAGAACAATAATGTCATTGATAAAAATAAATTGAAAAAAGAAATTATGAATGATCAGGAGTGAGTCAAGTCAGGTCAAGAGGCACCAGCCAATGAGGTGGTTCTCCACGCAAGTTGGCTTATCACTGGCAACACTTGCACGCTGAGCATTTTCAAGGACAAAAATAAGACAGGACAAGTTTGCGTGTTCGCTAACGACACGCACCTGCAAATCCTTCCGTAACTGTGTTCGCTAAGAGCACGTGTTCGATATGAGCACGTTCGCTAACAGCACGGCATCCCCAGAACTAGCTCTAGACACACAAACCTGTATCTTTTTATTAATGTCTATATGCAGTGGCGTAGCAAGAGGTGGACGAAGTGAGTGACCGCCCGGGGCCTCGCGTCCTATGGGGGGTTGATACGAAAAATGTAATAAATAGAAGTGATGATAAAATATGAAAAAGGCTAATTTTTGTGTTCAAAAAATTAAAACGTTCTGTTTTTATCTGGTTTCAAATTATAGTTAAACGTTTCAATTTGAATGCATATGTCAAATCAGAGGCGTAATATACAGGCAGGCAGGCCCTAAGCCTAAAATGATCCTAAAAAAGTAAAAATGATCGTCGTCTTTCTCATGTGAAATATTTACGCAAAACATTCAAGATAACTTGCTTGGACATTTTTACCCATTCATTTTTTTCTTGAATTAAAAGCACTTTGTGTTGTATTTTCTTCATTCTCTTGACCTTGTACTTCCGATTTTAATAAGTTAACAATATAGAACCTCAAACTGCCACGAAGCAAGTGAGGCATCATTCCTTCCTACAGCAGGTCCGTACTCAGGATTTTTTTAGGGAAGCCAGATCCGAAAATGTGGAACAAAGGGAAGATCCGAAATGCTGTTGAATTAACTAAGTTAGGTTATTTTAAGTCGATTTTCTGACACCTTTGGCTAATCGCGACAATGAGGATGAGCAGTGGTATGCTGAAATTGATAAAGGAACACTCCCAAAGAACACCCATGCACAGCCAGGGATTCGAACCTGGAACCCACGGCGTCGTACAGCGCTGTGCTAACTAATACGCCACGGTAGTCGGTGAAATGCTGTTGGAGTATTAGATGTGACCACCAATGGTATGGTAGTATTGCAGCTAGTACTAATTGTACATCCAACGGCAAAAATAATATGTCAATTACTATTTTAAATCAGTCTGTTTTCCACAGTGTGATTTGATGACAATGGCTTGAAATAAAAACAAAACGTCACTAAGTAGATGTCAACATCAGTTTCACATCAACAGATTTCCATTCTCTTGAATAACGCAAGAGTAAAAACAGAATTAAAATAGTGATGAAAACATTGCCTACTATTATCTTTGCAATTGGCTGTACAATTGTAGAGTTGATATGTTATTACCCAGAGCAACGGGGAAAAATCAACTCACCGATGACCCACTCCCCAACCCCGCCGATCCTGATTTTTTTTATCGGGATATACATATGTGGGGTCATTTTGTCAGCAATTAATAATCAGTGGAATTTTGCTGATTCTTTATTTCTTTTGTTTGTAAGTGATCATTGTTAGACCTTTTATGAATAATATAGTATTTTTAGTAATATATGTGTATTTTACATTATATATATGTATAAATATTGTGATGTATATATATATATATATATATATATATATATATATATATATATATATATATATATATATATATATAAGCATATATTCCTACATATTAACATACGCCTATTATTTTAAGCATTCTTAATTTCAAACAACATTTCTTTATTTTACATCTTTGTATCAAAATGGCGCTCTCTACTATTTGTACCAGGACATTATGCCCTGATGTCTACTAACAACAAGAATCGGAAGATCTAAATGTAAAATTTACACCTGGCAATTTTCACAATAGACATCAATGTGAATGTTGTACACTGGTAGTGAACAGTTTATGCAGATCAAGGAAGTTCTGTCCTCATTTCTAGATTTCTAGTACACAAGCTACACCGTTTTCTTTTTCCAGGCACATTCGCCATTTTGGGGTTTAATTGTTTCTCACGACATACACCACATATTTCTAAAGCTTCAACAATTGTCTTCTTGAGAGTTGGCGTTTCAACCCTCCTTCGCATATGAGGAGGCAATAGGTCTTGACACAACTCATCAATGAATATTCGCCATTTGTGAGTTTTTTGAATATGGTAATTTGGGTGTTGCTTTAGGTACAAAATATGTGCATTTATTACTCCAACGTTCAACATGTTGTAAAATTACACCATGGGCCATCTTTTGCTTTTACGTTTACAGCTGTATCTGTTCACCATTTGATCCATTCTATCGACACCGCATTTGGTAGAGTTATTGAAAGTAACGATGTCAGGTTTTTTCTTTTCATGCCCGAGATCAATACTTTTGTCATTATGCATAGTGCTAACCAGAAGTACATTCTTGTCTTCTTCGTCACGTAACGTACGAGGGTTACGTTACCCTGAAAACAAAATTCACTGGAATAGATTTCTCTATTCACTACACTGCGCATTTCTGGTGGACTCTCAGTTCGACCTTTTCTGATTGTTCCTACAATAGTAATGTTTTTTGTCAAAATAAATTTAACAAGGTTGTAATTCTTGAAGTGTTGATCAGTCGTAATATTGAAACCAGTATTTACAATTGTTCTACACAATCTCTTCACAACATTCGTTGCAAGATCTTTCTGTGGGGATTCACCTGGCTGCCGTCCAAAATAAATCTCACCATCCTTCGCACAGCTGGTTTCAGCATCACACAACCAAAAAATCTTGATCCCGTACTTTTCTGGTTTACTGGGCATATATTGAATATATTTGCATCTACCGCGAAACCCAACAAGTTGTTCATCTGTGGTAACATTTGGTCCTGGGACATACGAATTTTGGCAATTTCGAATGAAAAGTGTCCACACGTGACGGAAAGCTGCAGGATTATCACTTTCCAGCCTTACCTGACGAGTTCTCTTATCATCGAAACGCATCATTCTCTTGATATCCTCAAATCTATTTGCAGACACAGTAGCACGATATTGTGGATCAGAAAATTTCCCCAAGAAAATTCACGTGCAGGGACATCCCAACTACGCTGTTTTCCTCTACGAGCAACAAACCTATGAAAGTAAGTAGTTCTTCTTTGGTAATTACCATCCACGTTTTTCTTCTTTCGGCCATCACTCTTCTACCTTCAAGATTTGCACACTGCACTATTTCATCAAGTATATCCGTCGAAATGAACGCACACTTGGGTGACACTGTTGTAATACCATGTTTAGGCCCTAAATAGCTCCTTACTAAATTTTTACAACGTGTATGGCTAGGCGGTGGCAGAATCCTGTTCCATTCACTTCCATTTCTTGCCTTCAAAGTATGATTTGTACCACTCACATTTACGTCTGCTCCGTTATTAGAAACGTCATTGTCGTCATTCGATGACTGTTATTACTTGCTCTCTCAGATGATGAATCAACACGTAGCTCAAAATTTTGTTCCTATGTTTCATCCGATAATTCACTTTCATCCAAAATACCATCATCCTCCTCTTCTAGAGCTTCAATTATTTCCTTGTCATTTACAATCTGTCTTCGTGCCATCATAACGGTCCTTTCATTGGCAACTTACGAAGTCACAGGCTGAAAGACAGATAAAACTATTCACAGTATATATACACCATCACCGTAGCTAAGTCCATAATTGTAAAATAGCCAGGAGAATAAAAAATATAACTGGGGTCAGATTGACCCCACATATGTACATGTGTGGTAGTACTGAAAAAAGCTTTATAAAAATCACGTTAAAAAAGATAACAAACAAATGTATATTTGAACGAAAGCTAAAGGACAATAAGTATGGACAAAATTTAAAACAGAACACAAAAGATATAAACAGAAATTTCACGTCTGGGGTAAAATTGACCCCACATATGCATCCAAGGGTCAGCAACACAGTCGCTAACAGACAAAGGTTGTCAAATGACATAAAGCTTGGTGCTTATTGTTTATATTCAATTCTCAGAAGTACTCGAATAGTACTGTGTTCCGCAAATTAACAATGTTTTCATGTTTTAAAAATGTTCTTATACCAGCATCATTGAACAGCCATGATAATTCTATGGTTAGAAAATAATATATTTACAAATTAAATGATGCTTATTAGCAATGATTAGTAGAGAATGTCTAAATGTGAGTTAACAACAAACAATCTAAACATTTTCGCAACACGGCTGCAGTTTGAAAAAGTGGGGTCAGGTGTAAAAAAGAATGGAATGTCCCGACTAAAACTGGGCCCCATCGCTCCTCTCGTACGGGCCTGTCCTACAGCTTCAGATTACAACTCCCGGAAAACAGAGAATTATATTCTTAGGGTGAGTCAAATTATTAAATATCATTTTCCTCTGTAACTTATTATAATTATTTAAATATGATGAATTGCTGACGTGTCCCTGAAGATTTTGTATCGATTCACATTGAGATTTTAAATTTAACGAACACAGGGGACCCTCGCATTCTAATCTAGCCCAAGGCCCTTCGATATGTTGCTACTCCACTGTCTATATGTATTTGTAACATAATATCTGTACATTTGTATGAAACAAATATAAACATAAGAAAAGAGGAAATCTCAAAAATTGGAGGAAACTGACTTCCTGGTTTATTTAAAGGCACCACGACAAATGAGCGCATAACAATTTTTCAGAGTCGCCTTAAGTCATTTGCTGGAATCGGCTATTCCTGGCCCTGGTTCGATTCGCTTTTCCCCATGTGTACCACCAGCACGTAAATAAGAATTGGGAGCACATACGTAATGCAATAGAATCAGCAGCTAAAGAAAGTATAGGATACCATAAACCAAGGAAAAGTAAGCCATGGTTTGATAATGAATGTCATAATCTAATAGAAATAAGAAATCAGGCTAGACTTAGGTGGTTAAACAACTCGGATGATACAAATCTAAGCAATTATAATAGAATAAAGCGAGAAGTTAACCGCACGTTTAGAAGTAAAAAAAGAGATTACTTGAAAAACAAAATTAACGAAATTGAAACAAACAGCAAAAATAAAAATATCAGAGATTTATATAAAGGTGTAAATGAATTTAGAAAGGGGTGGCAACCTAAAGTAAACTTGATAAAAGATAAAGACGGTGATTTTCTAGCTGACCCAAGCGATATTCTAAATAGATGTAAGAACTACTTTAATGACCTTTTAAATGTCCATGTAGGAGATAAATCAGAAGTAAATGAAGTACACACAGCAGAACCTTTAGTTCCAGAACCTAACTTGACTGAAGTTAAAGATGCTATTAAAAGGCTAAAGAATAACAAAGCACCTGGCATTGATTTAATACCAGCTGAGTTAATTAAATATGGTGGAAATTCATTAATATGTCAAATTCATAAATTAATTTGTTTAATATGGAATAAAGAAGAAATCCCTCAACAGTGGAAAGAATCCATAATTGTTCCTGTGTTTAAAAAAGGTGATAAAATGAACTGCAGTAATTACCGTGGAATTTCTCTACTCTCAACAACATACAAAATATTGTCTAACATTCTTTTAACAAAACTAACCCCATATGCTAATGAAATTATAGGTGATTATCAATGTGGATTTAAACGTAACAGATCAACTACAGATCTGTTACTGCCTTAGAATATGCTGTAAGGAAGGTAAAAGAAACTAAAGAAGGACTAAAATTAAATGGTGTGACTCAGTTGTTAGCATATGCAGACGATGTAGACTTACTGAGGGATGATGTGAATACAATTAAGAATAATGCTAAAATATTTTTCAAAACTGCTAAAGAGATAGGTTTGGAAGTTAACAAAGAGAAAACTAAATATATGCTTACAGGCCGAAACCAAGTGTTAGGTAATAATCAAAATCTAATTATTGATAACAACTCGTTTGAACCAGTTTCCAAATTCAAATACTTAGGAGTAATATTAACAAATGAAAATTATATTAAAGAGGAAATAAAAAGTAGGCTTAATTCAGGAAATGCATGTTACTTCTCTCTTCATAAACTTTTGTCTTCTCGTTTAATATCTAAGAAAATAAAAGTTAAAATATACAAAACAGTAATTTTGCCTGTAGTATTATATGGATGTGAAACTTGGTCCCTTACATTGAAAGAGGAACATAAATTGAGAGTATTTGAAAATAAGATCCTTAGGAAAATCTTTGGACCTAAAAGGGATGAGGAGACAGGTGAGTGGAGAAGGTTACATAATTTAGAACTTCATAATTTGTACTCATGTCCAGATATTATTAGAATAATTAAATCAAGAAGACTTAGGTGGGCAGGCCATGTGGCACGAATGGGAGAGGAAAGAGGAGTTTACAGGATTCTTGTTGGGAAACCAGATGGTAAGAGGCCTGTAGGAAGGCCAAGAAGAAGATGGAGGGACAACGTTGAGATGGACCTAAAGGAAATCGGTATGGATGGGAAAGAGTATATAGATCTTGCTCAAGATAGGGACAGATGGAAGGCCTGTGTTGCTGCAGCCATGAACCTTCGGGTTTAAGAAGGCTAGAGAGTTAGTTAGTTAGTTTTTAGTACCACCAGCACATTTCTGCTCAGACATCTACTTTCATGACCGCATGCATAGGTATGTGAGTGTGCGGCTCAAGATTATTACCTTGAAGAAAGTTACCGAGTTCAACAAAAGACAAACTCTGCAGAATCTTGGCCGTTGGATGAGAAAATAAGACCTCAAGACGTATCCAAATTCTTCATCTCCTTTCAGCATACCAATCGTAATTGCTTTATTCATAACATCACCTTTCATGAGAATTTCATCTTGAAACTCGAACTTCATCCAAATCCTTTGCAACAGCTCAATTTAAATTTCCTTTCTTAAAAGAGAGAGAAAGAAAAAATAATCTTCCTTCGAATGAAGTTTCATGAATTCTGGAGCTCTCCCTGATGTAGACGGAAATCCTGCCTACTTCTCTCTTATATGTATGGGAACAGACGAGAAGGGAATGAGCAAAAAGAAATCTTCCCCAAATTAAGTTGATGCCATTCGCTTGTCATTTTTGATGGAAAGTCTTGTGGGCTTGTAAGAATCCCATGGATAGAAAACATCTCAATTGTGTGGGATGTTGTTCAGAGACTCATATTTCACGCAGGCACACACGCAAACAGTATGCGAACACACACACACAGGGAAATTGGAAAAAAAATGTTCTTAAATTTTTTACATCATGCCACATTAATGAATTCCAATAACTGGGTTCCCATAGAACCTCCAAATGCATTTTCTCTGAGTTTTCCAGAATCCTTATTTTTTCCAGAGTACTTGATACACAGTTAATTACTATTTTAATTTCATTTTACAATTTCCTGTTCCATTCCCAAGCATACCCACACTATCCTCAACTTGGGAATGGGCCAGATTGATTAATTGGTACGTACCATATATCGGTATCGGACGATGTAGCTATATCAGTGTATCAGTTTATCCGGGAAATTTGCAGCAATTTAGTACATTCTGTCATTATATTATCCACATGTAACAGTTTTGTGAAGTAAATATCTAAATATGCATTTCTTTTTCAAAGGCAAAAGGCGTTGCTATCTCTTAGTTGCACATTTTAATTTAGGAGGTGAATGCACTATTCAATTATTCCATGTACAGTCATGCAAAAAAGTACTTCCCCCATAGAGCGTTAATACCAGTAGTCTTATTCCCGAAGTATTTCTTTCCACGACTGTACATTTGCAATTTTATATTGGACTGGTTGAATATCGGTTATTGCTATCAGTAACTTTAATATAAATTCGTCCACAAATACATTCTGATAGGAATAACAAAACTAATGCAATAATAGAAAGTCGCCTCTGTGCATGTAATTAAGGATACATGTTTTCTGGAAGTTCAACACCTATTCAAACTGTTTTGCAGTTCACAAAATAAAACTTTAAACGAATTATTTAGATAACATCTAAATATTTTCACACATTGACAAATATAAGTTTACAAAGGAACACAATATAAATTAATTTGTAATTCAATATAAACATATATCTAAAGACTACATCTTCAAAGTTGTTTGTGTGAAGCAGTTAATGCAGTTGTGATTAATATCATCAGGCAGGAGTACATTCTAGTCTATCAGATGTACTTCATTAGTATACATTGGTCAATTCGAAGATTTTTCCTGATCTTTGTTTTGATTGGTTGTTGCTTTATGCATATATATAGGCTAATCGGGACTGGAACTACAGTTTAAAGTGGGATCCGACCCACTGTACCATGTGCCTCCACCGGATATTGAACCCGACACCCCTTCATTACAAGGTCCATGATATTTACATCTTTCTTTATTCCCTGAGATCTCCGGGTTTTCCAGGTGTGTGGTAACCATGAATAAGGTTGCATGCTGACAACGGCAAAGGTAATTGGTGGATTGTCCATAATCATGTCCATTCCTATTGTTTTATGCAATGAATATGTCATGAATTCAAACAAGAACGACAACAAACAGATGTGAACAAATCTACTGCAGTAGTATTAGAACAATTACGTTCCTAAAAACAACATCGAATGCATGATTGAAACGATCGATAAATAGTGATTGTGAACAATTTGTCTGTCCAAAAACTATCAAGAAAAAACTATCCAACAGTTAGCATCCTTCCGGAAAAGTGTACGAAATATTCTTTTCATAAAGACATCGGGATTTGTCTTGCGGACAAAACATTTTTTCCCACCTTCGATTTTTCTTAATTGAAATGAGAAGTAATAAAATGTGGAGAATTTTCCTATGTATTTATATTTAAAGTACGTTACCTATTGCAATTAATTAAAGAGCCATGGCTTTCTAAAATTGCAGGGGAAAAAACTGTATATGCAGACGGTCGACTCGTTAAGGCCTATTTTCAAACATTATGTCCCCTTTAAAAAACGGCAAGTTTTATGCTGTATGCAACTACGTGGCATAGCTTCACGGTCGCCACTGCCACGTTAGTGTGCCGAGGATTTTCGAAAGGGGGGGGGGGGGTTAGTAGTCGACTTGAATTTTGCAATTTTTGGAGTTCTTTGTTTTAGAAATATGGGACCGAAGAGGGGGGGAGCTTATTCACCACACCAACCCCTGTTGTGCACGCTACTGCCTACACATATACAGAATAAACTATAACGTTTTTGAAAGACACACAGCTTCAAAACGAGGCGTTAACAAGCAAAAAGTTACCAAGAGAACATGTAAGACTGGATATCCTTTACACCAGTGGTTCTCAAACTGTGGTACGCGTATCCCCAGGGGGTACATGAACTACTTGAAAGGGTTATGCAATCACCTCGGAGAGTGGTCTTCCATCCATGGTGTACATAAAAAACAAGTACCGAAATATACTAAATTTGGATCCGAATTTCAGGTTGAAAGTTTCAAGTGCACAACCAGACATACGAAACTGTGTCAGGCTATGCAGGTACATCCTTCTCACTACAAACTCTGAGGAATTACAAAAAAAACTCCAAAATTGTGCTTGACAATTTGTTGACAAACTTTTGTTTTTGTTCTTTACTTTCTTTTCATAAACCCTGGAAAAAATATATGAAAATACATTTATTTTATATACTTCTTACGATACATGTGTTCTACATCTTTATTTTTGTAACTAATCATAAAGATTATAAACATAGAAACATCCAATAAAATAATAAACTTGGGATTCTAGTTTATCATCTTTCCACTTACTGTCATTTTGCTCTATAGCAGATACACGCCTCCAACGCCCGACCAATCAGGCAGCCCAAAAAATCCCTAAAACCTACTATTCGGAAAAATCCTATTAGAGTGCGCGTCAAATCTCCGGCATATGCGATAGCCAATAGTAGTGCACTACAGCGGTGCCATGTCGAAATCTCACACGGTAATGAGACAGCGTGGTTGAGCGAAACGCCTTGTCAAGGAGAGCACGGCTGTGATTCACTGGTGCTGTTCAGCCGTTTAAGACCATATGCAGAAGATTTGACGCGCGCTCTAGATGTTTATTAACACTAAATGGTATAATGAGAAAGAAGTTCGAGAACTGCTGCTTTACACAACGTGAAAGCTTGTACGTTTTGTACAGCAACACCCTGTATATAACGGTGAACCCATTAGGGCGAATGATCCTAATAGGCAGCAATACGCGAATGTTGTACGTGAAGAAGATAGGACTTTCCATTTGACAGGGCAGAGAGCATTGTTTCTGTCCTTCTCTCCGGGTGAGGATAGTCAGGTATAGTTCGGCTTTTCGCTTCACCGATCTTGCCTTCGAGTCCCGGAGCATTGGACCTCTCGACTCTCCAGACGAATTTCGGATCGCTTGGCTGGACGCTGTATCAAATGTTAACCTTGGTTGGGTGGTGTTTCCAGGTAATGGTCCGGAAATGTTGCAGGAGTTACAGTGTCTTCGTGCCCTCCACGGCTCTTTGTCGTTAATTTCTGATTGCTTTCTGGATCCTTTGAACAGATCGTTCAGAGCGTGCAGAACGATGTCCTCTATTGTTATGTAAAGGGAAGATTACCGTCTGAAATGATAGTAGCTGTGGTGTTAAGGTAGCATTGACTTCTCTTCGTGTCCAAGTATTGTCCTGTCTTCCAAGGATACAACCGAGCTATCCCACAGAACCCAAAACGTGTTAATTGACACATATATGTTGACTCCGATAACACATTAACGTGCATAAACTGCAAGTGATGTACTTTTTGGTGTGTCGAAATACACACAGAAATGCATAAATGGGCACTTTTTATCAGCGAATTCTCCGTGTGAAAAACTAAAAATGCATCAACTGGGAAGATCAGACAATATAATTTCAAAGAAAACAAAATTACACATTTAGCTGTGGCAATTAATGCATTATTGTGTTATTGGCAAGGGTGGCCGCAGGATTTTTTCTTACGAAGGCAAAACCATAAAGACTTTTATTATTATTATTATTGCTATTATTACTGTTATTATTATTGGTATTATTTTTGTTATTGTTGTTGATATTATTATTATTATTATTATTATTACTGCCACTACTACTACTACTACTACTGTACTTTACAAATCATAAAATTCAAATTGAATTGGAAATACTTTGGCATTGCATACAAGTTCAGACTCAAGTCTACTACAGTAAAACCTCGTTAATTCGAACCCGATAAGTCGGGCTTCCCTTAATCCTGACAGGCATAACGCAAAGAAACAAAAAGAAAAGAGCAGAATCCAAGGTGTTAAATGTGGCTAGAAGTCAACAAGAGAACTTCCCAAAGAAAAGGCAGTCAACCACTGATGACATTCTGTTTCCCGCAGACTTTGTACTGTACTGTATAGTGTATTTAGACCAATGCCCTTTAAATACACCATAATAAACGTGTTTTGTTGCTATAAACGGAGTTGTAATGCACTTTCTATTGTTCTTTTAGGTTATTTCAGTTAATCCGGACTTTTGTTAAACCGGTCAACTTATCCCCCCATTAGTCCGGATTAACGAGATTTTACTGCATTATTATTGCTATTATTACTGTTATTACTACTGCAGTTATTTTTGTTATCGTTTTTGATATTATTATTATTACTGCCACTACTACTACTACTACTTTACAAATCATAAAATTGAAATTGAATTGGAAATACTTTGGCATAGCATACAAGTTCAGACTCAAGTCTACTATTTAAATAGAAACTGGATTCGCCGTTCAATAAACATCCATCACTATGTTCATGAACAGTTCTTTGTCCTTTTTTACTTTTTCACAATATATCAATGAGAGTTAGGGACCATATAATCTACCGTCCTTCATGGTATCTCTGATCCGTGTTTTTACGTGCCGAAGGGTACTGTAAAATAATAATAATAATAATTGCTGTAACTTACGACCTGCAAGTTACAGAAAACATTTTTGTATATAAAATATCGCTACAATTTCACCATTCAAATTACATTCACTCTTTCCAGAAATATCAGAGGGGGCAAGTGCCCCTCCCTCCTTGGTTATTAAAGTTAACATATTTGGGTCAACTGACAGGTTTCGGGTTCTATGTGACTGTGTAATTGTTGTCTCAGTGTCGTGGTGGTCCAATCAATATGACGTATGATTGCCACGAGGGAGACCGGGGGTCGATTCCCGAATAGGGCGAGGAATATTCAGTGATGTCTCTCTATATATGGGACAGTTATGAGGTTCATCAAATCTCTGATAAATTAGGACCCGGTAGAAACTTTGGGGAGTAAAACACTTGCATTTCCTGTGTTCAATATTTACTTTTCTTTCACTTAATCGTGTTGAAGACAAAATGGAAAATCGTTCATACCATTATGGTACATTATGATGCTGATCATATCACCTCCACATGCGGCAGCATCTCCACAGCCCTTCATGGCATGGGAAAGGAATGGCTTTACCTATTATATATTTTTTCACTCACGCATGCAAAACACAGTACGTTAATCTTTTCTTAAATTAAAGTTTTTCAAACACAAATCATTTCCTCTTACAACATGATAACGTTTAGGAGGATAACTGAAAGAGAGATATGTTCATGCCTGTTTTTCAAAAGACAGTGTAATAACTGACCGACTGACTGATTTGCTTTATTTTACTTCGCTTTTCGTGCCACTATTGGCTAATTTCCGAAGATGGGGATGAGTGATGATATGATGAAAATGACGAAGAGACACAAACATCCATGCCCAGGCCAGGATTCGAACCCGGGACCCCTGGAGTCGTAGCGCGATGTGCCAACCACTCCGCCACGGGGGCCGGCGACAGTCTAATAACAGGTGTTGTATTACACAGGAGCTTATTGGGATTGGACCTACAGTTTGAACATGTATATCCCTTCTCTCACATTAGGTTACAAAACTTTGTTTCATGAATCATTACTATTACTGATATTGAGGGGAAATTTAGGTGTCTGGAGCTCAAAATCAGGATGTTTGCACCGCTCTTGAATCCTCTGGAACTGAATATGTACTGCGTGTACATAATACCTTGTTTCTAAGCTGCCTTATGTTTCCTGTATTGCATATTTCCCTTCCTTTCACTATATCGTGTAGATCACTTCCCTGAAGACAAAATGAGAAATCGTTCATAACATTATGATACTTCCACGTTAAGGCTTGTTGCCTGAGAGACCGGTTTTTTTAGAAGTTTGCCTTTCATCGCCGGAGAAAGAAAAAAATAGAATGGAGGAACAGAGACAAGAAACCAGAAGGGAGAAGAAAAACTTATCTCGCAGAGCGAGCGCGGACCAGATGACGATAAACAGTCGGTTTGATAGTGATTTGAAGAAAAGGAGGAAAGAAAATTTCAATGCAACATTCAGCATCCGAGCATTATGTTGCATTGAAAAGCAGGAAAAAGGGTGGCGGTGGGGGACAGAGAGGGAGGGAATAAATTCGTTCCCTTTCTTCTGTGTGTGTTTGTCTGCCCGAGGATGGGCCAAGATTCCGCTGCCTCCTTGTTTCATGCAGTCTTCTGGGGCTCTTATGAATTATTCACTTTGGAAGCGGGCCTCAGTTTTAATCTCGGCGACCGTGCGAAGGAAAATTCAGAGAAAGAGGAGGAGGACAGCATAAGAATACTTGGGAGTGATTTCTTCTGTTCCACCTCGTCTCTCTGCTTGCTGAAGAAAGTCCATGTGCTGTTACGGAAGGATAAGAAGAAAGCCGCCGCCAGTTATACTAAAATATAAATGAGTGAATCGGGTTGGAAATGAGAAACGGTTACCCGTAAGATATGGGAACGGGGAGTGTTTCTGCTCTCCTGCGAAACCAAGTGGACGTAAGAATGTCCAGAGCAATATGTGATGGAACGGATCCCGCCCTCCAGCTGTGAAACGCGTTGGAATTCTGTCCAGGGAAGCTTCAATACAATCTCGGCTGGTCTCAGCCTGACAGAGCGATGTTTGGAACTTGGTGGATGCTTGCTTCTTGGAATCTCGATATCAGGGAAGTTACTGGGTGAATATTTTTTTTATGCAGTCGCGACAAAAGTGAGCTGAAATTTCGCCCGCAAGAAAACAATGCAGGAAAACGAAAGCTGGACCAATGTCCTTATAGGGGGACAACCATAAACGCGCAAGGGGTTGTTGGCATTCAACGCTCAAGGCGATGACTCACTTCTGTTTGTGACTGTACAGCGTGACGCCTTCTTTGTTATTTTTATTATTTATATGCTTTACTCGTTTGTTATTTTCCACATTAACATGTTTAATTTGTTGTTATCAAACTTACAGGTTTTGGATTTACATGGATTAAATGTGAAACTGCAACCGGAAGTCATTTCCGGTTTCTACACATTTCTTAAACGATCCAGTCTGGCACAGATACATCTGTTGTTCAATAGGTTGCCAGGACACCAGTAGGGGTTAAGTAAGTCATAACGTTAATTGTGAGATGTAAAGAGATGCGATATGTGTGGAAGAGAATATTTTAACATAAAAGGTTCGTTGTATTGTAATTGTGTTTGTGGTTATAGTGGTATTACGTCACTGTGAGTGATCTGAATTATGAGAAAACGACAATAAAATTTGGCAAAGATAAGTAATTATGTTTTAATGTTTTCAACATCGTGTCTTGAGAGGGCTCAGTGTAGCCGCAACATAAAGGAGAGTCTCATAACCCTAACGAGCACGGTGATTGGACAACTACGGTGATACCGTGACGTGGTAATCCTGTGGCTCCCTCCAATAGGAGCGTCACAAACGTTTCATAGCTGTTCGTATTAAATACGATAACAATGCAAAATGGATTTATTTACGGACTTGGTTTTATGTATTAAAACTCGATGAACCGTTCAATAGTGTATGTTTTACAAATATTCAAGACATTCATAGTGCGTTTAAAGCGTCAAATGAGAAAATATTTATATTGATCCCTGAACAGGCCCAATAAAAATCAATTCCACGGAACATACACACAGGTAAGAATTTATATCATTATTATGAACGTTACTTTCTGAGTATCCTTCACAAATATAATATAATCGTCATTCCGTCGCGACTAGCCAAAAGTTGCAAAGTTGCAGAAAAACGACAAAATAAAAAATACGAATTTAGAAATATAGATATACAATGTCTGGTGTCCGTATCACACATAGAATGTAAATAAATTATATGTATTATTACTGACGTTTGCAGTTAAACTTTAGCTCACGTGCTGCTTCTTACACTTCTTATTTGAGTAATAACGTCATACACCAAGCATTCAGTAATAAGTACAAATGTTCAAGTTCTCGCACACATGGTAATAAATATATGTGTTCAAGTTTCATGCACCAGCCACATGGGAATAAATATATGCGTTCAAGTTTTATGCACCAGCCACACGTGAATAAATATATCTAAGGTGTTCGGGAATAAAGCACTACAGTCACAAAATGCAATTTTACAGCAAAAAAGTTATTTATGTTTATACTTTCAATAGCAAATATTAAATTCGTGATATACGTATATGTTGGATCATCACTGTCATGAATCTTTACACAACCCAATATATAATCATTCTTATAATATTTTTGTTAATTGAGTCAATGTGTGTCTTTAATGAAAGCATTAGATTTGGTTTGATTATATTTGCTTTTTTTACTTCGCTTTTTGTGTAACTTTGGCTAATTTGCGAAGATAGGGATGAGTGATGATATGATGCAATTGATGAATGGACACACACAAACACCCATGCACAAACCGGGATTCGAACCCGGGACCCCGACGTCGTAGAGCGATGTGCTAACCAGTCCGCCACGATGGCCGGCAAAAGGGTTAGAATATCGCAGAGTTTGACTTATATGCCTTTTCCCGAACACCCCAGATATATGTCCAGGTGTTCACGTACTACACACAATGGAATGAATATATATGTTCATATTTCCATGAAGCAGCAATAAATATTCGTAAAGGTTATGTCCAAAATCCAGACATATGTGTCGTCTTCAAACTTCAGTGACACAAGAAAAAACAAATGGACGACGTCATAAATGAAATGGGGATGCTGTCGTGGCCATTCTGCAGAAAATATTTTACTGTCCACATAAACCGTGCATTTGGTTACTTGAAGCTCCTTTCTGGGCTCTTTATGACCCAACTTTAATCGTTCTCTTTCTTGAGGGAAGGGAAGAAACCAAGAAACAACTTTAGCCCGAGGGAAACAGGGAGAAAGTTCCCTCATACGGGGAGCAATTTCACACAGCACCCTTAAATGCTGACATGACCTAAGGATAATTATCTTGACATGTCGAAATAAAAATTCATTGTGTGGAGGCGAATATCAGAACTGACCCATCTCTCGAGTTGAAAGCACTTCGGATATTAACCCGCTTGGATTTCTGGGAGCAGCTTTAGGTGACACCTCCGATGCTCTTCAAATCAAGGCAGTTACGACAGCTCCGGCAGACATCTTGGGGGCATCCGACCCCCTAAGGACCCCGAAGCATCTGTAATAATTGTTATTGCCGCAGTAAAACGTAAGAGTGGATTCACTCGATGGACATATACGAGCCCTTTTATTTGGGCACTTAAAAACTTCGTTTTCGCATTAAAAGGGTACCGAGAGGACAGCGACGTAAAGAAGTTGCAGAAAACGGACAAACAGCAACATTAAACTGAAAGGCAATATCTGATAACGACCCCAAAGGAAAGAAAAACCTTATTGCTAATGTAATTCAAGCAAGAAAAAGGAATACAATTCTCTGCCGACAAATCTGCGTCTTCAACTACTTAACCAAATTAACGTCTCAAGAGACCTTTATTTGTAAAAGGAAATGTTTCTTAATTCAGAATTGCAATTCTTTCAGAGATTTAATATTTGATAAAGAGAATTTTTCTGGTATATGCTGATAATGGCCTTACGAGAAGTACTGCTTATAAGCAGGCCTCTATACCTTTTAGAAAGAGCTTCGAAGTCAAGACGTTCGGTTTTCAAATTCTGAATAAGGGTGGATGTTGGTTTGCTTTGGCTATCTAATCTATTTAATGAAACCATTAACATTATATATTTCCCTCGAGGCCGATGTGCATAAATCAAAACTTATGTATGTATGTATTCGAGTGCGGCTGGTGTGTGAAAACCTTAACTATATATTTATTCCCGTGTAACATCTGTGTGAAAACTCAACCCATACATTGATTACAACGCAGCTGCTGCGTCAAAACGTGAAAATATAGCTTTGTTCTACTGTGGCTGCTGCGTGAAAACCTGAACTAATATCTATATTTATTACAGTGTGGCTGGGGTGTGAAACTCTAAACTGCTTCCTTGAAAACTTGAACACATATATTTATTCCTGTGTGGCTGGTGTGTAAACCTGAACAAAACTCGAGGTTTGAGTAACCAAGTGATTCGATTCATATTGGGTTCACATGTATTCAATAACGGCTCAGATACCACTCTAAACTGTAGGTCAAGTTCACTGGCGTTACTAACTGCTTTGGGACACACTGCAGAACTGAATAAGGGCTCCCCTACTATATTAAGTTTGATAACGTTCTAAATTCATTAATTAAAAAAAATGAAATGTAATTCAAATGTACAAAAGTACCGACTATAAGAACAAAGGTTCCTTAATATCTGTGTTAACTTTTGAGGGGCTCTGTTTAACCTGAAGCTCTCCCCGTACCACGTTTTATGGCCGTCACTGAACTAGTTCGATTAACATATTGGAAATTTGCAGTTTGTTGTGTAGTTAAAAATAATATTTTAGAATGATTTGAAGACGTATGCTCAGTCATGATATTTTGCAGAGTACTGCCGTTTCTTTTGCGGTTAGTGTCTCAATTTCAAACATAAAGTCTACATAAGGTGTTCTAACCTACTAGATTCACGCTGGAAATACTAGAGATATCACGGAATTCAAGGCAGATGGAAAGGTCTGCTCAGAAATAATATTCCAAGCTTCTCAAACTTTGCAGTAATATTTCTGATCTCCCCAGAAATCTCCAAAGATGCATTTATGATTTCTCCGCATTGCTGAAACTATCGATCCTACCCCTCCGCGGATATCGCTTTGTATACGTAAACGCTTTGTGCCAATGCAGCAGATTTCATTTCAATATCTGCATCAGCGATGTTTGTTTCGGTGACGCACGGGGTCGCAGCCATCTGCGTACATTACTCGAAATGGATACAGCATCGTTTCTGACAGATCGCAGGTGACTTTGCCGACTTCTTCGGCTGTCGGACTCCCACCCTTTGCTGGAATGGAATCCAGGTTTCGATTTGGGCCGGTCGCCAGGTTTTTCCTGAAGTTGTATATCACACGCACATATAGCTTTGGGGGCAGGTGGGGCAATGAGAAATGGCTCGTGTACGGTGAGCGTTATATTTTCATCTCAGCAGTTTTATCGCTGTTTCGTCCTTGCCAGCCTTGTTCATGTTCCTTCATGGAAAATGCTGCTCCGACTTGGACATTCGTTATGGCTTGTTGAGGTGGTTGATTGTCGCTGCATCATAGAAGTCGAGTATTTAGCGTTCTTGTGTTTGATGCTAGCGCTCATGGGTTCGATCGCAAGTGTCTAGGGAAGAGACGGAAAAAGCTTTTACAAAATCGGTTGATTGATTGATTGATTTGCTTTATTTTACTTCGCTTTTTGTGCCACTGTTTGGCTAATTTGCGAAGATGGGGATGAGTGATGACATGATGAAATTGATGAATGGACATTCACAAATATCCATGCCCAGGCCGGGATTCGAACCCAGGACCCCTGGCGTCGTATCGCGATGTGATAACCACTCCGCCACGGGGGCCGGCGGTTGATTGATTGAGTTGGTGTTTTAAGTCCACTCTGTGCACAGTAAGGCTAATGGGGACTGGACCTACAGTTTAAAGTGGAATCCGAACCACTATGTGCCTCCACCGGGTATCGAACCCGAAACCCCTTGATTACAAGGCGACGACGTTACAGTGTGTCACCGGGAAGGCATTTTACAAAATCGAGACGAGCATGAAACCAGATCCGTGGTGACCAGACGGAACTTGTTTTATGAAACTTTACCATGAGACTTATTCAGAACATACAAAACTCGTTATTTATGTATATATCTTGTTTGCCATAATTGACAGGATTGTGGTTTGGTGGAAGGCAGTGGCGGCAAGGAGGTGAGTGGCAAATTCCCCCCCCCCCCCCCACTTTTGCCCGCACACTATGCTAAACCTTATCTACAAAGGGAAATAAACTGTCTTTACCCACCACCGACTTTGGAATCCAATCGCCGCCACTGGTGGGAGGGATGGTGAAGGAGATCCTAAATTTCGGTGTTGGCCCAGCATCTTGTTGACGAGAAGTCCTTACGTAACTTGTATTTCAGACATGTCTCCCCACACTTTGCGATTCGTTCGTCAGCCCACCAGTCAATGGATTGATTTGATAATCGTTGCTTATGTGCACCGTTGAGGACGTATAAGATGAATGAAAATGGAGCAGAGAAGTGAAAGAATGCGTCAATGGCTTTCATTAAAGTTAGCACCCCAGATACTAGAGAATGTACTGAGGGATACATTGGGATAATGTCCGACAGAACGGTTGGCCGCAGGATGTGAACCTCTCCAGTTTCGATGGAAAAACAGGAGCAGATGTGCAGCACATTTTGCATGAAGAAAATGTTTTTCATCACTTTTCCCACTGGTTTCGGATTTTATATCCACCCTGTATATGTGGAGAGATATATCAACATTACTTGGATAAACATTTAAATGATAGGAACTGAAGATAATACGTCCAATGACACGCCTTTAGTCGACTTTATTGTAGTAGATGTTAATATTTGGTTCCCTTCCGTTTCCTAGTTATTGAATGTTTCCCAGAAGTTGGTTTGGTAGGTTTTATGTTTTCTCCTGATATTTCTGCGAATTTTGATGTATATATTGCCTCTGTTGCAATTAATTCGGATTTCGACTCATCATATTTTCCCTGAATTATCTATTGGCGCTTAGGCTAGGTATATACATCAACAATCGTTAATGTAATTGTTGGAATTCGTGGAATCTGTAGCACCTGCTAACATTCACGTTATTTTCAATATTAATACGAATGTCCACTATTAGTTTTCTGAAATCCAGCGAGACGAGGGGGGATATGCCATAATCACAAATAGGTGCTTGCCGCTAGTTACCCACAGGACACTGCCCACGGGGATGGGAGAGGAACGATAACTAACCAACATTTTCCCGCAATAACAATGTGGACAGTTCCACATGTCGCCAATAACATTTTAATGAACATTTCTAAATCCCGCACATGTGTGGAAAATATTTTTCATTACCTTGAACCATTAACGAATTTAAGCCTATTAAAAGTTTCACTAATTCCAGTAATTTGTGCAAAATACACAATAGAGTTTACAGAATTACAACGGATTAAATTCGTACCATAGGCTTGGGTAACTCGCTTACACTTGTGAAGGACAGCGAGCGCTCCGTGCCTTGTGAGTTTTCCACCTTCAGGTTCTTGTTGTTAGGTATTTAAATTTGCAACAAGCACAAAATCTATAAATTATTTTAATAAATAAGAGACAGAATTCAACTTACAAGTTTCATATACCGGGTGGCCAGAATTAAAGTTACCCAACTCAGAGCCCTCTGTAGCCTGTTTGAGGCATCGTAGAACTCTGGAATTTGGTGAATCCACTATGCAGACCATGGGAAGAGTATGGCGATAAAAATATTTCAATCTTCCGCCACCAGGTTGAAATGTGGCGCTGTACTTCCATAACGGGTTGTAATAATGACGTAAACTGCTCCAATTGGTTATGGATTTGCCTTTACCTTGCAATCTGGCAATAAACGAGAGATTATTTTCTCGCAACTTCCAGTCACTAACAAATGTCTTTCTAATTAATAACTCAACTAAATCACTTAACGTGATTATTTGTACAACCCATCATGGAAGTACAGCGCCACATTTCAACCTGGTGGGTGAACTTTGTTTAATTTTTTTATCGGCATCCTCTTCCCCATGGTCTGCATAGTGGATTCACTCAATTTCAGAGTTCTACGATGCCTCAAACAAGTTACAGAGGGCTCTGAGTTGGGTAACTTTAATTCTGGCAACCCGGTATTACATTATATCCTATAATAAAAACAGTTCCTAAAATTTTTAAAACCGTAACAGTGATAATGAAATGCCTATGTTCTTAAATATTTTTATCCTTACAATATAGTTGTGAATGTTGTGATGGCAGTCACAACACTTCACCTCAAGACCAGTTAAAGAATCATATGATGCAATCGCGTCAGACGAAGCTTTCTACCTCGCTCAGATTTTCCATTCCACACGAGAGCACTATTCCACGGGTTGACCAGGCTTGGTGATACGAGTAAGTTCAGAATTAAATAGTTCAAATAATCTAAACCGTACTTCGATTGAAACCGTTACACGAATAGAACTCTTCAAACAATGAACAATGAAAGTGTACCAAATCTTACCACTTTTTGCCTTACTTTTCAATGGGAAAAGTGGTATATGTGGTCGAAGAGCACTACAAAATAGGCGCTAGATGGTGGTAATTTATGTTTTTGTAAGTTAGAACTTCATACGCTTTGTAGTTGGAAAACCGCCCAACAACTTGTGACTTAAATGAACTTTTTTACTTTTATCTACGTAAAAGAAGGTATTAACAAAACTGTTAGTCAGAGAAGATGAGCGAAACTATTTAATGTACTTTTACGCTTTTAAAATATGCCTCTTTTAATATTTTTTTGGTAGGAGCCAGTGCTATAGTTATACTTTTTCTGTGTACTTTTTCCTTTGCAAAATGATAAGTTTTTCTATTGTAAACAATTAAATAATTATTAAATGAAATTGAAAACTAAATTTTGAAATAAAATATTGTCTATATTTATTGGCATTGTGCTGTAAATCTTCAATTCAGAAGTAATCAACTTTCATAGCTATGAACAAGTATTAAGATCTGTCCAGGAACGTGGGAATCTTACACAGCGTCATTGCTAAGATTAAATAAATATGCATTATTTATGAAGAAAGTATGATTTTGAATTATATCTGCAGTTATTATATTCTCGAGATTGGGCCTCTTTTTCTAAAAGAACATGTGAAAATCTGGTCCTCGTCTAGTATTACGAACAGTAGGCTGCTTATATACTGCCAAGTTAATTACCCATCTGTATGCCATTTCGTATTTCTTCCACATCAATTTAAGGAATTGGATTGTATTGATTCGAATGTAGAAATTCTCGACTGCTTTCTTGGCGTTTGGTTATGGTGTCTACCAAATCCAAATTCTTGACTTTTTCATGACTTTTTCTTGACCTTTCTGTCCCTATTTGTTTTTTAAGATACTTAGGTATAGTTAAGAAAATGGATATTTTTATTCAATAAAGAACCCCTGCCACAAGGTCAGTTAAGATGAAAACTGAAACTGTATTTTAACAAGAGATTTAGACTTTCTTTAATAATGCATGTAACAATTAATGCCTCGGACTTTACTCTGGATGGGGAATGACCACATTACGTTATTATTTAAAGAAAAAACTTCACACATACAAGAACAAATATTATTCACAATTAAATACAATTTTAGATTTTCAAATATTCAACTTTATCAAATCCCGTTATATGTACGTATAATTTCTTGGCTCTTTCTTGACTTTCTTGACCTACCTGTTGATTTCTTGACTTTTTCTTGACTTTCTTTACATTATTGACTGCTAGAGAGCCTGTTATCAATTCTTGAAGCTTAAAATAAAGTGAATGAATGTTCTTATGGTCAATTTGCCACCCAATATCTTTACATCCTACTGTACCTTACAGACTATATCCACTCCATGCCCTACACATGTCCTAAAATTTACATACGTGTCCTCGTCCTAAAATGATAAGAACACTAATTCTTCCGGAAGGGTGAAAAAGTGCAAAAATATATTGGGAGGGTCAATACATCCCACTCTCTCTTTATTTGAAATCTTCAATGTTTTTTGTTTTAGGAGATATCTAAAGGTTATCGTACGTATACTTGAACCAACAAGTTGGTGAATTCTAAGAAATTGTGTGTGTGTGTGTGTGTGTGTGTGTGTGTGTGTGTGTGTGTGTGTGTGTATGTGTCTGTAATCTTTATAGATTGAGAGATACTAATAGATGTCACCACTGTCGACAGCCAAATTTTATCAGCAGACTAACAGATATACCCAGCTAATTAACACTGCAAAAGGACTGTATTTGAAATATCTACTAATAAATGTAATTTTATCTTTATAACAGCAGCAGTTTGTGATATTTTGATGCTCAAGTAATTCATATGTTACACACCTCTAAAGTACCAGTTAGATTTAATTTCTTTTCAAACTACCTACATTTTACAAAGTATGTAATTTTTATTTCTAAAATATTATACATAATTTCAAATGTAGATTTGTCAGTTTAGATTCTAAATCTTATAGATTTTATGTCTTACCTATCTTTAGATAACTACAGAGTGGCAAGTTGAGACTTGGAACATGTTGATGGTTGAGACAAAGTTCAGCAAACTATTAAGCTCCCATTTTTATTATTTTGCATCGCTATCCTGCCATTTTCGGCAAATCGCTACAACAAGGAAAAGAAGATTAGACGAACTTGGTGAAAGAACACACAAAGCAAGCAAGCTCAGACGAAACTCGAACCTGGAACGTACAATGGACAGTGTGTGAGTCGATAATAACGCACTCAACCACCGACCTAGTATAATTACTACATCAATAGTTAAATATACAAAATAACATTTTGCAGTGGTTTTGCGAGATTTTACGTGTTATTTTAAGACTCCACATGGTTGCGGAGATATGAAGATATGTATTTTCCAGAAAATATTCCCGGTATCCTTAAAGCGCGACATCCGAGAAACATGTACGGATTTCTGATTGCTTACATGCAAGGGGAACGAGCAGCAGAATTAAAAAAAACTCAATATTTTTTCTTTTGCGGCACAGTGTACACACAACGGCTGACTCAGCACATTTGACGCGTATGGAATCTGACAAAAACATAAGCTGCTATGGGGAATCCCCCGTCTCAGCTATTTTCTTTACAAAGACGAGAGGGAGGGAGGGGAAAGACGAAGGTCCTCCAGGGCATGAAACCTAGAGCCAATCCAATCAAGCGATAAGCTCGGAGGCCGTAGAATATCCTCTCTTCTGTGTGAAGTGTGAAATGACTAGGCAATCTGAGGAAATGGAAGACCGAAGGAGTGAAAATGGCCTCACATTACAGAGATGAACTCGAGATAGTGCATGTTCTGGGGGTTAAGATACCTGCTGTAAAGTGGCCCTTAATGCAATGTCGTTAAACCAAGAAGAATCAATTTACGGTAAATTGAGGGTGTGCTGAAGATCAAAGAATTAGCCGAGATAAATTTAAATGTCTCGAGAAAAGAAGAAATTCCATAGTCTCACAGGGTAGAAATGAGTTTTTATCGAAATTGTAGTTGGTGGATGAAGATTGCGTACACCTATTATGTAATAACAAAACTTTTAATACTTGTGTAAACCTTAATTAGTGGTACAATAACGGAAATTAAATTTTTCGCACGATTTAGTTACTGATCCTGAAAATTAAATTTGGAAAGCATATTAATAAATGTACAAACTTTACAACTTTAATTCCAAGGCAGACTTAAGTATTTCTCTGAACATCAATTCACATAATTTTAGTCATTTGTTTTGAAAACAGATGCGGATAATTTAAGATAAAAGTATACTATATGTGTGCATGAAATACACAAACAAGATAGGGACTATCATTTTGATAAACGTGTATTATTTTATTTTATGTCTTCGTTGTTTTCAAAAAAATATTCTCATTAAATAGAAACAAATCCTTCTATAAAAATATAATAATTAAGCGCCATCTATAAAGACTAGCTTATCTAGTACATTTGATTATTGTAAGTTCATAGTTTAAAAAAAATATTGAAACCTGTTTCGTTATGTCATTTTCATGTAACACTTTATTCGAGCAAATCATTAAGCAAAAACGTAATTTATTTAAATCAAGTACATTGCATTTTTATTTTAGTGGTTCGTGAGTTATTGCTACTGTAAATTTTAAATTATGTATAATTAGACTTATAGCTTGAAATATTTTTCACGACGCGAAATGATGACACTTTCGTTTTTGGAAGGAGTGGTCCTTGGTTTGATCCCTGATAGAAGCTCAAGAATTATTGAACCTTCAGGACAATTGAGAATATATCTGTGAAAAAGCAGTGCTGATTGTGATCTAGAATACCAAAAGAGACGATGGGATTCGATGCTTTCATCACCTGCCGTCTTACACAAGTAGCTTGGTAGAACCTTTGTCCTAAAGGGCTCTTACAACCTGGAGATTAAACTTTATCGAAGGCTTACACTTTAAAAGATATGCATTAGGTAAAAAAAAGGTATGCATATAGCACCGTGCAATGAAGTCACATGTAGGGGATGTTGAGGTAGGGCCCCACACATTGGCGTTCTCGGTCATTTTGGAGGTGATGTGATGAGCACCAAGCTCCAACTGCCTTACCCCCCCGGTACCCATTGATTTGAGGCTAGTTGAGTCCCAGAGCCGTTTTGTGCGGGGACAAAGCCAGAAAAATTCCGACCTTAAATGACCCACCTCAGGAATCGAACTCGGTCTCTCACGTGGAAATCAAACCTCCTAGCGACTAGACCACCGCGGATGCATTAGGTTGCCAACAACATTGGTAGAAAACGACGCACCTCACTACAATTGTAGAAACAAAAATATATAACGGTCTCCACACCATGGTCTGTATGAACCCCATGTCTCAGTTTGGTGATTACTGAGGTCCTTTACCACAGTCACTTTTATAAATAACTGTACACTCTTATCATAAAATTTAAAACAGTACATGCACTTTGACCATTATAAACATAAAATACATCCATTAGGGACATTTCTGTGAAGTAATGTTCACTTTGCACGAATTCTCGATTTTAACTATATTTCCATCAACAAATCATTGAAGTAATTTTCAGTTGATAGTGATGTTTCTGAAATAACGAGATTGCTGAAAGTTTCGACACAACACTAAAACATCAGAGTGTAATCAATCTTTCAGTTTCTTACACGGTTAGTTAGTCACATATTGCGGCGTAGCAGGCAGCTTAGACCGCCGTCGTACCTGGGTGGAGTGGCAAGTGCGTTACTTACATGTCTTGCCTCGCCATCTTTTGACGTTATTGAATACTAGGCACAAAACAACCTAGCAATGTTGATTAACATTTGAATACGTTGAAAGGCGCCGTGTAGGATTACGTGCACAGTGGTGGCGATTAGGAGGGCGAGGGGGCATTTGCCCCCAGTTTTCGCCACTTTTGCCCCCGCACTATGCTCAATCTTACTGTAGCATACGAAGGGAAATGTACTGTCTTTGCCCCCAGTTTTGGCACCTTGCACCCGGTTTTGGGACCCAATCGTCACCACTGGCAGGATGTAATATTATTATTTAATTGCAAGCATTGCTTGTAGTATTACTTAAGAGTATACTGTGTAACAGGACACCAGAAGTGATGTTGCACACTGCAAGATACTCACTACCACTAGCAGGAATATTTATAACGCATGCTTATAGCAACTTTGACCACATGTTTTACAAAGTACATTCAAACAAAACACATGATTCTTCAAATGTAGTGATCGTTCTTTCAAGCATTCCTATTGGCTGGTAGCTTCTTGGGGCAGTAAAAAATCTGTGGTGGTTAGGCTAGGCTGGTTGGGTTTGGTTCTCTTAGAAGAAAAAGAAGACGAAATTGGTTGTAGCAGCAATACCAACCTTCTTCAAAAGTTAGTGGTTAATATATTTGGAACAAACTTCGGATTGCGTTCAATACTTTTTGCTTTTTAAGTTTGAAGGCTGATAGTACATAGCTGCGTTCTGAGGGGGCGCAATACACAATAAAATATTTTGAGTATTTGGAACTTTTAACTGTATTATTATTTGCACTCAAAAACAAAAAAGTTATTATTTTAAGGGGGTTTCGATTTACCACGTTGTTCGTTTACGGATTTCTTTACTGTTTTCATTTGGAAATTTTGATATTCTCAAACATTTCGGGAAGGGCTGTACCCCATAATCTCTCCCCATGAGAACGCCAGTGATTCTGATAGGGTGTGATCCTTGAGTATTGCTGTGCAAATTGTCCATCGCCATGTTCGTGTACTTTATTTGACCCATTAAGAGCTTCAAGAAAACTCAAAACAAGCTGTTGACAACTTCTGCACCAGGATACATGAAAATCCATCGCTTAAAAACACACAGGATGTAAGAGAAAAATTAATGAAAATAGTCATGATCCCACTGTACATCTGCACTTTTCCCGTAAATTAGGATACTGTATTCTTGTTATTTTACTTCGCCTTTCTGCCACTTTTGGCTATTCGCGACGATGTGGATGAGCGATACTTCGATGAAATTGATGAACGGACACTCACAAAGTTCCATCCGGGATTAGAACCCGGAAACTTCGCTGTCCATATCGAGAGTCGATCAGTTAACGCGTTCTGCCACTGAGTCCGGTGAATTAATAGGTATATCTGACAAAATTTGACGCTAATAACTTGAAGTATTATACATGACTAGCTGATTGCCCGGTGTTTCCCAGGTATTTATTTATGCCAATCTTCTGTTAGACAGAAAAATAATGAATTCTAACTGTAGTGTAAAATGAACTTGGAGTTGAACGGCATTGGGAGTGTAACTATTCATCTTAGCAACCCCGAAAACTATGGATTCCACACTAAAATCCGTCGTTTTCGATTATTTTTACATGTCACCCCCTTCCCACCTCCACCCCTAGGGGTGCCAGGGGAGTCTTACACCCTTAGTATTTCTTTCCAGATTATAAGTGATATGTGTACCAAGTTTGCTTGAAATTGCTCCAGGATATAATATCGCAACTTATGTGTAGGCAACCAACTTCGTCGTGTTGTGTAGCAGGAAGCATAACTTGCAGGATATGACACGAAGATGCCTCGCAACAGAATGCTATTTTATGTCCCCTTTCCCAATCCCACCCTAGGGGTGCCAGGGGTGTCTTACCCCCACAGTATTTCTTTCCACGTTGCAAGTGATACGTGTACCAAGTTTGGTTGAAATTGCTTTAGGCGTTCGAGAGTTATGCCGGAACAAATACACACACACACACACACGCACACGCACACAAACACACATACACATCCATCCATTTGTATATACATAAAAATATATATAGAATGAGAGCAATATTGTATTATATATTATGTGGTTTCGATAACAATGCGCATTAATTCACAAGTAGATTCAACTTATAAATTGTTCGGATTGTTTAGTAAGTCACAGTTTTGCATTTTGAACTGCGGAAACGTCGACCTCCATTGTTGCATCTTTTTTCTCCTCTTGTTAGGGGCAAACAGAGCAACAGGGGAGATGGTATTTATCGTGGGTACGCGTATGTTGACAGGGGAGACATCAACTGCGAAATATATTCATCCATCCCCCAGGAGAATGTGTTTTATACATCACGTTACGTATTTGCACTGCAATGCATAAACTACGCCGTCAGGGGAGGTAAATAATGACGAGATTGCACAGCGAAATTGTGAAGGAAGGTAAAAATGGAATATTAAATTAAATTTCATGTTTGTGTGCCTTGTATATTAGGTACTGCGGTAACCACCTGATTTTTTAAACAAAGGATTGCGCATGAGAATTCACAGAGAGTGGTTCGGTGTGATATGCAACTATTTTCGAAAGATGAGGACGTAGGTTCGAGTCTCCAGTAAGTCACGGTTATTTCTTTGTTACATATTTCCCATCTATTGGCCAAAAAGTGAACCACATTAAATACAATTAAATGAGATAAATATGACCATCTCAAAGATATGACAAAACTGATTAATTTTAAGTGCTTTTATAGATCATATACAGGGTGTATCATAAGTAATAGCTCAAACTGACACAGCTGAAAGTACATACACGATAATAGAAGCAAAAAAGTCTCAGTAAACATGGGTCCGCAAATGAGTGATTTTCGAGATAATTGCGAATGTGTGGTTACAAGCCGCCACTGATTTCATTGTTTGTAAACGTCTTCCTAGTTGGTAAAATGCTAATAATACAGTAAGAAAAGTCATTGGAGATCTCATTACTTGTATTGAATATTCTACTTACTTTAACAAATGTTAGTATGATACATGTTACAATTACTGAACACTCATACCTGTTAAAGGAGGTGTTCAAACTGTCGTCCTTGCTTCTGGATGCAATACTGTTCGCGATTCCGCATTGAGTTTCGAATTCTTTCGAAAACCCCCGGTTCATTTCGGAATTGGTCACAAGCATATACAATTCTCTTTACTGATTGTATCCATCCTGTTTGATTACAACGCTAGCTCTTGGAAATGTCCTGTTTTGTAAACAAAGATCAAACCTCGGAACGCGCAAGGAGTAAAGCACTCGTTGTTTACAAAATGCAATCAGTGACTGTATCTAACCACACATTCGCACACATAATTAGCATTTTACCTACTAGGACGACGTACAAACAACGAAGTCAGTGGCGGCTTGTAACCACACATTCGCAATTATCTCGAAAACGGCTCGTTTGCAGACCCATGTTTACTGAGACTTTTTTGCTTCTACGTATTATCGTGTACTTTCAACTGTGTCAGTTTGCGCTGTTCCTTATGATACACCCTGTATACTCATATTTAGTCATTTCTATATGATGGAGCATAATATTGGAAGGGCCGCAAGGGAAAAAACCAGGTAAGTCAACGCTCGTCAAACTCCAGAAATATTAATTTATTTGCAAAACGTTACTCAACATGTAACCGAAAATTTACAAAAAATATATGCTTTGTTGAATGGAAGTATTAAGTGTATGAAATGTACGAAAGTCCGTCGCAGTATCCACATGGCAGGAAATGACACCACAACCTCGCTTAAATGACCCGTGGTGCAACAGCCCGTGAGGGCCAGGGTCTACATACATGATGCGTGGTCAACACGACGAACCCCCAGTCGTTGTTGAAGGTTTCCGTGACCCACTTGTAGGTCTCCAATTTTCTCATGATGGTGGTTGGACTCCGGTCCCATAAACTGGCCGAAATCTATCAAGAGAAAAGGTGTTTAGCTTTACCCATGGAGACTCGAGTCTGCACGCGTCCTGTAGCAGGAGCCTAAAGCTTGCGACAAAATATTGGCTTACCTTTTTTTCTCCCAATGAGCCGTCATTTTAACTATCCTCAATCATATCATCATATTTCGCTATTTGGTCAAGTTACGGAGAACTTTCTGTATGCAACATTTTATTAGAAGTTTGCATTGCACACTTTTAGGAAATATTTGTTTCAATTTTACGGAATTCATATTTTTCATATTTTTGGAGATTTGTTAGGCTGTACAAAGCAAGTCATATTTATTACCTTATTTGGAAGGCGACAGAAAACCTTTTGAAGCATGTAAGAATGGTTTGTGATTTGATTTGCTTTATTTTACTTCGCTTTTTGTGCCACTTTTGGCTAATTTGTGAAGATGGGGATGAGTGATGACATGATGAAATTGATGAATGGACACTCACAAATATCCATGCCCAGGCCAGGATTCGAACACGGAACCCCTGGCGTCCTAGCGCGATGTGGTAACCACTCCACCCCAGGGGCCGGCTCATGCATGTACGAATGGATCTAAAGGCAAGGATACCAGAAATATACCAGTTTATCAACATTTAGCAGAGCACATATAAACAATAATTATACAATAATGTAATCTGAACGTACATTGTCGTAACTCAATATCCGTACAACAAGGAAATGGATGTGCAATTGTAGCTTAATTGCATTTTATTGGTCAACTTGTTACGACCTTCACATAATTGGGTAGTTCGACATTTAATATGATAGAAATGAAACAGAGCATTCCTCATTTGTGATGACGTCAATTCTAGTAGATGATGTAATTGTGTAATTTCGGAAAGTGGTTGTGGACTAACCTGTAGATTTTCGGTAACTGAGAAATTGCTGCTTGCACGTTGATTTTGTGCAGGGTTGAACCAGAGATGTTGTCTTGTATGTGGAATTTGAAAAATTTAATTAAAGTGGTTTAGTACCAATATTATTAGGGTAAACTTGAGCGTTGGTTTTGATGCGTGAGGTATGTTGGTACTATGAGAATTTAGTGAATGGACTGCAGTTTAGATACATATGTTATTAGAGTATGTGTTCTAAAGTTTGACAAGTACCCCTCTATGAGTTTTACTTTTAAGTCAATACATACAAGGACTCTCCTATAGGAACGCCATCTTAATAATGTTTATATGTTCAGGACGCTCCTACAATACGGCCGCTTTCAAATCTCAACATGTCATGGAGATCAGTATGAACACATGTAAATTACATTTTGATAAATAAATAACGCAGCAAATATTAAAGAAAATTATAAGTTAAAAGGATTGATAAAAACTATAGAATAATCTTAATATATTACTTGTGAATTATGAATATCCAAAACGGCTGAAAGCTAAATTCTCTCCTTGGTTACCTCAAACAGCTGAAAGTCGCTTAGCAACGCAATCAACAATCTTCCGCTATAAAAGCGAGAAAATTTGATATAAATATCGAGACATGTGTGGTCTTAACCCATGTGTACTCCGCTCCCAAGTCCCTCCAAGTCAGGATCTTTATCCGTTGGATGACGACTTAGCTGATTGAGGATCACTTCGAAAACCTGGAAGGAGGACGAGGACTTAACCTAAACGCAACCAGGACATTTCGACTGATATTCACCAGCAGAGTCAGTAATAAGGCGACCTGTGGTCTTCACTCTGGTACCTTTTTCTCACCGCTAACAAGCATTTTGATTTTATCGCAGGAAACAGCAACTTCAAGAAATTCTACGCAAAGCTACGTCTTGGAATAGCGATATCACATAAAGCTGATGATAGCAGTACATAGAATTGTGATCAGGAAAAGAAGCTACAAGAACGACAAAATTTAACCAATAACAGAAAACAAGCCGTTCAAGGATTAGAACGGAACATTCCGACCTGTATATCTGGCAACGGTCTAGGTGTTACCTTAGCCTTAAAAAAACAGAGTCCGATACAAGAAGGTAACGATACCTGTGGTGTCCAAAGGAGCCGGACACGGGTACATGACAAGTTTTACCATATCTGGGAGAGTATCAGAGTACATGTCTATTAAATCTTATTGTTTACCGCTAAGAGAATCAAGAGTCATTTATTTATATCTTGACTAAAATCCGGAATAACTTCACAAACCTCACTTTTCTAGCTCTTCGGCTCAACTACGATTATGACAATAAATACAAATCAGGTGAAATAGGTAACAAACATAGTGATCTACCGTGCCGGACAAACAAGTGAATGGACAGTACGATACATAATACCTGAGAAAATGGAAAACTGTTTATGGAACTAGACTGTATTTTGTTTTTAACATGGCTTGTTAAAATGTTTAGTAGCATTTAGGACAATCACACACATATATGGACAGGACAGACCATAGAGTCTCATGGAGGAATATAATGGTCATGAGTACAGACGTCAGAGCATTGCTAGTCTCCAAAATGCAGGCCAAGGCGTACTACGTGGAATTAAGGTTGACATTACGGACACCTGTAGGAGATTAAATGGAAGGACGAAAGGGCACTACATATTATTGTTCATTTTTAGTATAATTGATGTAGATCTATTTTCAGGCTTGAGCTTGACCTACTTGGCCTACAACCCCGTTCCTTGTTTATTATCGTTCTTTCGTTCCTTCTCGCACAACAAGAGGCTTTATCAACATCATTAAAACTTTGCCCTGCACCGTACCGCTCAAGGAAGTCTTCGTTAAGAGATTATTCCCCCCATTCTGCGTCTACAGTATGATAGAGTCTTGCCCGGGAAAAAATTACTAAACCGCTATCAACATTAATCCCCGGTCGTCCTACACCGTACGCTTCATGGTGAGACTTTGATCAACTTGCTTCATTAATTTCGCCTTAAAGGAGCTTTTATTCCACTTCTAGAGTGGAGATAGAGAGATTAAGTAGAAGCGTCCTTTTCTATTTTACACCAATACTTATATTTTGATGTTCCATTGTCTATTCTTTACAGTAAGGCTCACTCACCTACTAGATGTACCAGGCGCTCCTAACTCCTCTAAGAGAGTCAGCACTGACTGGGCAAGGTTAGGCTAGAGGCAATCATAAAATAATACAAGTGAGGGGTTCTCAACCGCCGTGAGCGTGTGGCTCGGTGAATTCGTTTTTTAAAAGTATTCCAACATTTTTACCCGTAATCACTTTCTATTTGTTAACTATACAAGTTAATTAATATATACCTTTGAGATGTAATGTTAATAAATAAACTATGACATAATCATAGAGAGAATTAGTTAAATTATGTCTAGGCTTGTTGACAAATGAATGGGTCGGGTAATTTTGGTCATTTTTGAGTTACAAAGTAAAATGTGCCATCCTTCAATTTTCGAGTGAAATTGCCATGTCATACAATTTGCATTGGACTCAGTGAAGCCTTCTGAAATTAGTAAACGCAACACGAAAAAAAGTTTCTTACAGTATAGCTTCTAATGATTCCGTGGACGAGACGAACGTGGGCGAAGCGCACAAAGGAAATTCGGTTGGTCAGGTCGTGGGTTACTCTTCTGTTCAAGCAACTTGTATATTACTAGCATGACTAAGCCTAATCCACAAATACAGTCAGAAAATATACAAATATTTACAAAATGACATCCACATCTACATAGATAACTTTTACCTTTCTCTAGAATAGTACAACCAACTTGTACAAGCGGCCTCCTTGTCAATTGGCATGCTATAGACTTAAAATTATGGCACCATATTTAAAAACGTGTCTTGTCGCACAATGTGTATAAGTAATTACAAAATGACATAATTTACAGAGATGACCTAACCTAACCTAATTATAATAATAATACTAATAGAACTATTACCTCGTCGTCCGTTCTTTGATAAACCTGCAGTGTCAGATTTCTCGCCCGTCCTAAAAAGCCGGTATCGATATCCATCCAGTATGAGGGAAGATTTGCCGTTTCTAGTCTCGATAACTTCCATTACACACTTGACAAAATCATACGAGATTCACTCTACTAGCTTGCTCCTAGGACTGACAACTCCTACAACCCTCCACTCTACTATAGTCATACGACCCGTTCCGCGAACCGGAAGTTAGGTGCAGTCAAGGCCACGAAGTCAGGTGCGCTTCAACCACTTTGCGCATTGCCCACGGCACCAAATTACCCTTCTAATAACCTTTTTTTCTTAATGAACTCAGAAATTACCAAAATGTCACCATGTTTTACACCAGAGCCCTTCAAATATAAAATTTGCCTTAAATTAGTGGACAACGAGAGGAATGGAATGCAATATTTTAGTTTTCTCTGGCAAATATATTTCAATTAATTTGGTAAGTACTGATTTTTATTGGCATGTTCTATTTCGGACACCGCAAAATTCTAATTAATCAGAATATTTTCACTTCAATATGTTTGTCAATCAAAAATTGCCGCGCGAACGGAATTGCCTGTCCGTCCAATTTGGAGGCGGCTCACCGCCACCGTCGCGAAAGAATTTTCTGTTATCGCAGTCTAAACCAGTACGAAATGTGATTTTTTTCAGCTGGTTGCCAGGTTGGACTACAACCGCAAGTCCCTTCACCCTTCGAGCTGTAACGCAAGAAAGACCAAACCGTTACAATTCACATTTGGAGGCTGCACGGGAGGCATTCCCATTTCAGTGGCTTTGAAATCTCACTAGCATAAAGGATATTCTCTTATCGCTGGTGAACCCATAGAAAAGTCATCTTTCTAGGTGGTTGGCAGCTTGGGCTGCAAATCTATACTCGGGAAAGACAGAACCGTTAAAATCCCGGTACGTGTACATTTTAATCAATAAGATTGGTCCACTTGACATGGTGACGTTAAATTATTGTACTGTACAGCATTGAATTGAATTGTAGTTTTAAGTCCGCTTTTTTGACAGAAATGCGAATCGGGTCTGAACCTACAGTTTAAAGTGGGATCCGAACCACTATATGCCTCCACCGGGTATCGAACCCGAAACCCCTTGATTACAAGGAGACGACGCTACCAATGCGCCATCGGGAATGTCCTGAGGTGTAGTGTACTGCATTACCAGTTGCATGCCTCAGAGCAACAGTTCGGTGTTCAAGGTGCGGCTAAGCCTAACGGCTGCTACTACCTAGAATATGAATAGGTCAGCAATTTTCTGCGAGCACAGGGTGCATGTTGACAGCAGAAGGTGCCAGTTACAACTGGACAAAATTTAGACGTGGGGCAACACTACTGTTTGCACTTGGGAACTCCCACATCCGAAGACGAGAAATCTAGTGCATTTCTTTCTTCGCGCGGGGAATACTTGATATGATCCTCCCAAACCATATCAAAGATTCGGTCATATTTACAATATTTTGTAATATTATTCTTAATTATTTTGCTTTTAAATTCGCTATAAAACGTTATGAAAGATAAGATATTTAATAGTTGACCTATAATTTTGTCATTTGAGAAGTTTCGTGTTTGTTATTTGCAAGCTTCTTGAAAGCAAAATATTTCATTGTTGACAATTAGTCAAAAATATGTGTTCTCAGTTTTATAATCAAACTATTATGAAAGCCATAAGAGCTAAATTTCGGTTGAAGATATTAGTAACATAAGCCTTATGGACATTGGAAAGAAGTTTCTTTAAGAATGTGACAACTTTGTTGTAGAGAATATTATAGAAACTTCAAGGATCATAATTGTTGTTTTAGACATAGAAAAATGAACCTTATGGAACATACTGCTTAATCTTTAGAATATTGCCATTATACACAAATTAGTTCTGCATATCACAGCTGTAGCTATGTTTATCTTTTGTGTCACGGGAGGCGCTCTGCTTGACATGCGGGGGTATAAATACAGCTTCGGAACCTAATTCTGGGGCATTTTCATCACCGACTCCGATGGATTAACATCTTAAATACTTAGCTCCCTTTACGGGAGGGTTTAAGAACTCAGTCTTCGTCCTCAAATTAGCTTAGAGACATAGTTATTCTGTCGTATGGGTAGGTTCGCCCTGTGGACATGCTAACATGTCACCATACGAAAGAATAAGTTCATTTCAACTTTACTTTGAAGCTTTCTGAAATTTTAAATAAAATCTTCGCAAAATAATGTTAAATTTCGACTCAGAACTTACTGTTATTCTGACGCATGGGTAGGTTCGCCCTGTGGGCATGCTAACATGCCATCATACGGAAAAATAAGTTCAGATTATTTCGTCTCCATGATTATTAATTATTTATTGATCAGGTTATTCATTATTGTTATCTGGCATGATTAGGTTTCGCTCTGTGAACATGCTAACATGTTGCCATACCCGATATCAAGTCGATGTCTCTAATATATTACGAATTATAGAAGTTTTGTATTTCTGCACATATCTTGAAACCAGACCATAACGTCCATAATCGGAGTCAATACTCAAAACCTTCGCCAGTCATGTCAAAATTATACTTCATTATGTCCGGGAGTGTTCATAACGGATATGACAGCTTGATCCATGTTCAGTAAATGTAATGTAAATTGCAAGAGTTGCATCGATTTGTTTATAAGAAGGAAATCTGTTCAGTCCTATGTTTATTGAAATCTGTAATTAAGATGTAAATTTATAAAAGTATCTTAAAATAAACCATCTTCAGGAAAAGAATTGCCCATAAAGAAGCCTACTGAAGACGCAGATTTTCTTCAGAATCGGATGTTGTTCATTTATCTAATTTCCTTTCCCGTAGCCTATGCCAACATAAATTAAGAGTCGAAGCCTCATACCCCATGCACGTCTATTACCATTCCCGTACCTGAGAGGGGTCAGAGTATCCCATTAGCCCACTGAGTTTAAGCCGAGGTGAAGAAACAGATGAAATTGGATATTGAAAGGTGATTGTAGGAAATAGGAAGGTAAAGATGAGGATGGACGTTTTGTCTTCATGATTGTTTTGTTATAGCTGCTCTTTTATGATTTTTTCGAGGGCGATTGGTGCTCGAGGGCGCTGACGACAGAGGGTGGCCTAAGATTCGAGAGAGGAACCGCCACGAAGCCTAGTTCAGCATGAGAGCAGCCTAAAGTGTCGCGATGAATGTTTCCGCTCACTTTTCTTCGTCTCCTTCGAAGTTTAGAGCTGGCGATCGAGCGCAGGTCTCTCCCAGTGATTCAGCTAAGCTATGATTTTAAAAATGTGGTATTTGGTTTTATTTTTATTTTCCCTCATCATTAACTCTGCAAGTTTTGTTAAGTATCCTTCCTAATTTTGCGTAACGCTATGCGTTCCTCTTCCTAGTTGTTCACCTGTTGACATACGCTGATAGGAATATTAGCAGCCCTGAAAGTCCTCCCCTGGAATTGGAGGAAATGAAATGAAGGGAGAGAGAAGGAACCTTTCATACTAGAGTAAGAATGAGGGTTGTTGAAGGTCCAGGAATTCTTAATAATTTCAATTATGGTCAGGAAGAGAAAATTAGAAAGTGTAAATGGGTTCTGGACCTCAAAGAACCATTTTATTTTTAAAGTATTTCAATTCGGTCCAGGAACCTTTTGTTCCATATCAATTTAAATACGGTGGAAGTTCGGTATTGAAATCAAGCGATGAGCAACTTGGAACGAATTTAAAGTGTGCGAGAAAAAAAACATTCCGGCCCTGTTACAGAACCCAAGATAACCATTAGAATTTAGGAGTTCCTAGATCTTTAACAATCTTGGTAAGAATCTCTCTCTCTCTCTCTCTCTCTCTCTCTCTCTCTCTCTCTGTGTGTTTCTCCCTCCCTCTCTGTCTCTCTCTCTCTCTCACACACACATACAAACAGAGAGAAGAGAGAGGGAGGAGGATAACGACAAACAGAATATTTAGCTCCCATCTATGTTAAGATAGCTTAATAAGGATTGAACCTACAATATAAAGTTGCATCTGACACTGTGCAATCTGCCTCCAATAGGGGTCCAACCCAGGACCCCTTCATTGCAAGACGACAGCGTCGACACTACGACATAGGAGGGACCCTAGACTGAACAGAATCAAATGATAGACGGAGATAAAGATTATACGATAGTAAGAAGCTAAGAATAAAGGAAGCATAACGATTGAGAACCAGAAAATAGGAAAGAGAAAATAGAAAGAAAGAAAGAGATAAATAGAACAGAAATTAAAGAAAAAAGTTTTAAAGAAACATACTCGTATATTATTATCAGACATGAGTTCACCTGAAAATAATATTACGCTAACTCTTGGGTCCACCTTAACAAATATCTATGGTGAAGTCACTGACGCCTCTTGCGGCAAGTACTGCGAACTCCAAAAACTTATACAGATGCCTCCCAGGGCAGGGTTTTGAATGTAACTGCGCGATAACCGTTGCCAAGAAGTTGCGGGGTTTAACAGTTTACAACAGATAACAAGATTTAGCTCGTTGTTTCATTTTCTCCCCCAAAGCTGTTTCCTGCTAGCCCGGCGATGTAATTAGATCCATACGTGCATTTATCCTATCTGGTTGCTAACACCTGTTGCTGAGACTTCGCCATGGGGAACGCAATTATGTTTATTTCATAGATATAGTTTATCGACCAGCTACATACAGGTTGGTCCATAACTTCCCAAGCTGGTTTCAATAGCTGCGACAAGTTACATCAGTTTTTCAAATCCCACGGCCGCTGTTGCTTGGCTATACACACGTAAGAGGTCGCCACTTGTTTTCTCTTCAACAAGGTTCCCAATTGATTCGAACCCGCGACCCCTGCCGTCGTAGCGCCCTGCGATCATACCAAAGTCAAAAACATAAGGTGTGAACAGTAGTGCGATTGTATTCTCCATCACTTTTCTCCACAGGGTGACCATAAATTTACTTCTCATACGACGAAACTACATATGATAAATCTTTTCTGTGCTGTCAATTAGAATGCCAGAACTTTGAACTCTGAATGTATTTTACATTCAATTTCCATGCGAATCCTCACATATTTTTCATTATGTACAATACACAGTACATTACTATTTTTAATTTATTTTACAACAGCCTCTTCCATTTCCCCTCACAGCCAAACCATGCTCAATTTCTTTATTATGGAACTGGTACTCGATAATGGTCGATATAAGTAAAACAATGTAACAATTTTGTTAGTAATATTACCGATGGCTATCTGATATATTTATAAATAGGATTTAATTTAGCGTGATATTATGCAATTTTGTAATTAGTTTTACGAATAAGAGTAAATAATTCATGTGCTATGTAGTCTTGTTAAGTAAATGTTTAAATATGAAGGAGTTATTTTAAAGGCAAATCCCAGTGCCATCTCCTAATAACATAACCATTCAAGTTCTTCAAAGAAAATTTTCAACTTTACAGTGGATCAATTGAATTTTGGTTATCGCTATCAGTAAATTTTATATCAGGATCAGCAAAGGTTTAATATCAGTTCACTTTCTAATGTCAATAGTAGTACTTATTACTTATTATTATTATTGTCAGCAGCAGGCCCATACCTAGGGGAGGGACCATGGCCTCCCTCGAACCATGAAATGGTTAAATGTGAATCTATAATAAACTACGAAAATAACATCGTCGATTTTTCAAATTTGTAAAAATATCAGTTTTTTTGTTCTTGCTTAAATGAATGCGTTTCTTGTGTATAAGTCTGCAATTGGGTAGCTTTAGTTTTATAATCATTGATGCAAGGCTACCAGAAGTCCGATTCACCGATTTAGTCAAGACCGTGCGTTACTTTTAATCCCTGTCTTGAGTTTTTAGAACTGCAGTCGTGATACGAAAATGTCTCTTTATTATTTTCTTTTGTTAACTCACATTTAGACATATTCTTTATTGTAATAATAATAATTGCTAATACACATCATTTAATTTATAAATATATAATTCTCTAAACATGGAATTAACATGACTTCTCAATGTCGCTTGCATCAGAAAATTGAAGGAAATTTGAAACCATTGTTAATTTGTGGAACACAGAACTATTTGCACTATGTAATAATCTCTCTCTCTCTCTTTCTATATTATATATAAAATTTCGGATCTGGCCCCTCCCTCAAAAAATCCTGGGTACGGGCCTGATCAGCAGGAAGGGGTGTGTTCTAATCCTTCAGATATGCTTCGTTGATTAATTTGATTATCCCTGAGATTTCCTTCAGTTTTCTTTTTCAAATTCCCTGTAATTCCCAAGTTCTCCTGTTTTTCCAGGTGTGTGAGGACCCTGAAGCATAGCCTGACAGAAAATGCACACATCGGTATCGATTTTGGTCTCGTACATGCGTTCGATAAGATAGTCTTTGTCATGTACCTCCGGAGGAAGAAGTCCATAAGTAAGATGCCCGGAGAGTTTTGCTCCTCACTTCACTTTTTACGTGTATCAAGGTTGTGGAATATTATATTAATTCCATCCTGCCACACTATCATACTTTTATTATAGACAAAGATTATTATATTTACCAAAACGCGTCTCTGCATTGCTCACAAACACACAAGTCACAGAATATAAACCCACATGTTCAAACTTGGTCTCGCTTCTTAATGCATTTAGCCATCTTCTATATTGGCATTATGGTAGAATTGGTCTTTATGGTCCTAGCTTAACCTTCTAGACCATATGTAGTTTTATCTAAATTGGCTCGTGACTCAATTTAGACGTGACCTTGGGTCGTGTCTTGTACGCTCGCAAGTTAGAGATGCGGTTCCTCGTAATTACTTTGAAAATGTCCGCATGTACAGTCACGGACACTGCCAGCTTGTAATGAATACATTGACTTTCAATGGAATCGTTACAAGCCGGCAGTGTCCGTGACTGTACAAGTAAAGGAAGAGAAACAAGTGCATACGTTCGCTTTTGAAGTTCTGGTATCTCAGACAATTTCTTGTCTAGACAGAAACACTAACAGCATTAAATGAAACCAATATATATTTTTTTTTTTGGAAAAATAAAAACAAATATAAACGAGTACGTGCTAAAACTAAACGAAGTGTGACACTGCTTAACTGAGAAACTAAATTTTAGCGAGGGCGTCCATGGTGCTCATTCCAGTTTGAGCAGTGCCACAATGACGATCTGTTAATAACTGGGGAAATCACCATAAAAGCTTAGAAACGGCAGCTTACATGTCCCCGAAGCTATCAGAAATTAACAGCGGAGCGGAGAAAGCACGAAGATGTTTTAAATCCAATAATGCATCTGGTCCATTAGCCTCGGAAACCATCCTCCAGGGTATCATTTGTTATTGCTTGCAGCCGGGCGATCGGAAATTGGCTGATGCTAATGGTGTCGCTGTGCTTTGTATCCTTGGTTTGCTGTCAGCGGGATTACGCTGTAGTTGCAGGCGGATTTTCATCATAATGTTCACTTGCCAGCCGGAGAGCGAAGGTCATTGTGTTAAATGTGCCGCTTGAGAGGTAAGAATCAGGAAATTATAGTAATCTCCAAGCAATACATCCAATATAAATTATATACAAAGCCCCAATCCCACTCACTCACTGACATACATATTCTCTATGTAGGAAGGAAGCCCAGCAGACCAAAAATTCTCCATTACGATCCCCCATGAAATTATCTGTATACACCTAGAAAATTAAAAAATTACTCACTCACCGTATTTTTAGGGGTGGAAATTACCTTTTATGAGGTCCCTAGCAACGTCATGTTTTCAGGGGCGAAATCCGACATTTTTGTTTCTCATAATTTATCCTCGAGATCAACACCAACGCATATTATTCAATTCCAGATTAGAAAACGTGCCTCAAACAAGAGTTACATCTACATACGATGATTCAGTACAAAGATTACATAAACAGTTGTACACAACTTAGTACCCAAAATACGAAAATATCTACATCATGGCTTTTATAATGAAATGTTTAGAGATGTAACACAGTCGTGTTTGCGATGTTTGTTGACCATGGAAACGGACGTTGCTCGGGAAACCTAAATAAAGGATGTTTTGGTCCCGAAAACTACGGTAAGTGAGTGATACTTGCATTTTCGTATGGGTCTATTGAATTCGTTCATATAAAACATATAACTAAGTATTGTGAAACGGACAGTAGCCTACTTAATCAGTTTATTATTAAGAAATATACAATAATATTTTGAGTATTTGAAGAATATCTGAGCACGTACACACAGAACGTTGAGTTGTAAACTTTTAAATCCGTTTAAAGATTTGAAGACATTTCTAGAAATATCGAGTCTGTTATTGAAGGAGTTGCCATGATAACGTTCTGGGATTAGAGAGAAAGGAAGTTTGTATTATGAATGAAGATGCAAAAATCATGGAGAAGTCTGTTTTAAAAGAGTAAGTTTCATAGTAGTACTGAGATCGATGTGAGTGCTTTAATGATAAAACAAGAATAAACTTTGTCAAAAGGTAAGAATATATTTCGATTTATTCAACATCAAATTCTGAGAGGGCTCATTCCAGCCATAATATAAAGGCAAGTCACCTCCAACATACATCACAGGAAAATTCCCCAAAAATATAAAAGTATCAAACGGTTTCACCTGTATGTGCTGAAACTCATGGTGTTGATGTGAAATAAAATTGTTAGAATATTAAATTTTTGAAAACCAATTAAATTCACCACATAGACGATCATAATCGTCACATCTTCAAGGCTACACAAGACTGAATAGACAATGGTGAAACCTGACAAAGGCGTATGCGTCCCTTCTCTCTAGTCGTTACACACGCAAACGATATTAATCAATATTCAGCTTTCGAATTGATACTGCAAACATGATTAGAGTCAAGATATGTATGGAAACGAGAATTCAGAACCGATAACTCCAGCGGGAATTGAAACAAGTTTTACTTCGAGTTTAGAACTCTGATTCAACAAAACAATATTATATACCTCATTTGACATGGAAATTGGAAAGACAATATGGCCTTTGAATGTTCCGAACAAAAGTTCAAACTGTCGTTTTTTTCTATTTTTGTTCTATGTAATAACATTTTTCTACTTTTTATTACAATCAACGATTGGGGAATGAGAATCATTTGAAGCCAACGAAAAGGAAAACATGGTGTGACTTCTCCTGATCTCGAACCCAAGCGAATACGAGCAAGCTGGGTCGAGCTTCCCGCCTGTGTACTGTGGGGGAGCTTCTATTTAAAGGAATACTGTTTGTATAAGCGCGCTCCTTGTCCCGGAACCATGCCCTGTTCTGCCAGGATTATACTGACACATTGCACTGTTACGAATCAGACGACGTGAGGTAGGTGTTCCAACTGAACGAACGCGACCGAAGAAGCCTCCTGTTTTACAGCGTTTTACAACGCTGCTCGCCCTGCAGTTCACGCTTGTACATGAGAGCACTCTTCCACAGTTATGGTGAGTTAACAAGGTTTCTTGTAATTTTTACACCAATATTAAGATATTTATATAATTTACAACTATAATATATCTAGAAGTGTGGTTGCTTTCTTCCTAACAGAAAACGCTAGTTCTTTTAAAGAACAGTAAAATAGCAATATTTTGTCTCTTATTCTTTCCTCCAAGTCGGCCCAAAAATCATTATATGGAACTCATTCTCTAATAAAGTGAAGCGGATGATGACAAATTTTGTTTTTTTCGTCTGTATGATTCTGTACTATGACTTTCACGATATTTTACTTGCATTTTTTTATATATTTTTGCCAACTTTTGACATCTCCAGATATTTGGAAATTAGGAAAAAATACCTCGATACCAAAAACAAATAGGCAAAATAATGTAGAGAATTACAGGCTGATAGCAGTCCTGGCAGCACCTTCTAAGCTTTTAGAGCAAATTCTTTACAAGCATATTTCTTATCACATACGATTCAGTGATCTCGCCTTATCAACATGGTTTCATACGTAAAAAGTCTGTCTCTACCAACCTATCATCGCAACCGCGATGGATAGCGGATTGATTGATTGATTTGCTTTATTTTACTTTGCTTTTTGTGCCTCTTGGCTAAATTGCGAAGATGGGGATGAGTGATAAAATGATGAAATTGATGAATGGACATTCACAAACAACCAAGCCCGAGCGGGATTCGAACCCGTGTCCCTTGGCGTCGCAGCGCGATTTGATAACCACTCGGCCACAGGGTCCGGCACGATGGCTAACGGAGATCAAATAGATGTAATATATACAAATTTTTCGAAAGCGTTTGATACCGTAAACCAAAGGATCTTAATAGAAAAACTGAAATCATACAATCTATCGAATCCGATGTTACAATTGTGTCAATACTATTTAACAAACTGCAAACAGTACTTCACGTTTCAGGGAAATACTTCCGATGAATTTGAAGCTACATCCGGAGTTCCCCAAGGCTCTAACCTTGGTTCCATATTCTTTCTCATGTTCATAAATGATCTTCACGAACATTTGAATCAATCGGGTAAATTACTTTTTGCGGACGATTTAAAAATATACGAAAGAATTTGCAGTAACAGTGACTGCACCGAGTTACAAGCGGACATAAACAGTCTTGTGGAATGGTGCGAAAGCAACAAACTAATCTTAAATAGCGAAAAATGTTACCAAATGTCATATACTCGAAACACTGCATCAATAAAATACGAATATTGCATAAATAAACAAAAATTAAAAAGGGTAGAAACAATCAAAGATCTTGGAGTTTTGTTTGATTCCAATTGTTTGATTCCACGTTAACTTCATAACAAACGAGGCTTACAGACTTCTGGGATTTATAATGCGTACATGCAAAGAGTTCAAAAATGTCGGAAGCTTAATGATGCTCTATAATGCTTACGTTAGAGCGAAAATTGAATACGCAAGCATAGTGTGGCACCATCAAATCCAGCAAGGTATAAACAACAACAAATTCAAAGTAAATTCTTAAGACACCTAAAGTACAAACTAGATGGTATTTTCCCTCAAATGGATTCCCGTGAGAGCATTCTCAGATATTTTAACCTAACAACTCTCAACAACAGACGCATCATGCATCAGCTCATTTTCCTCCACAAAATTTTAAATAATCTCATTGAAGCTCCTTTCGCCCTGTCACAGCTCGACTTCTACGTCCCCTCATGCAAATTACGACCAAGAAGGCATCTCCTCAGCCTCCATCGTAATAGAACCAATTTGGAATATGTGTAAAACTTTTAATGATAGGTACCATCAAAAGTGAAAAGAGTGTAGACTTATTTTGCTCGACCCCAATTTTGAAAAGGAATATACTAAAATTACATAAATTACGATAGAATCTAAGACTTATATGTTTGTTAAATGTTTTCTGCCTATATACTAGATTGATCTGTGCAATCAATCAATAAAGTTATAACACAATTATTGTATAATGAACGCCATAAATGGGTAATATACCTGTTGCGTTCAATTTCTGAAATAAATAAATAAATAAATAAATATTTATGTTAAACCTGGCCACGAAGACGAAAACACAATAAAGGTCAACGCTTCATTCAGGAATCGAACCTATAGGAATTGCCTATCACAGTTTTCATTCATTCTGTTTCTGCGAAACAATGAAGAAGCATCAACGGCATTACATTCCTTAAAACAGCACAAGGTATAGATAATAGTGATGAACAATTTGCCTACTATTATCTTTGCCTTTGACTATACGTGGGTTCGCCTTAGCCCACGGGACCTTTCAAAATCAATAGTGACTGCTGATATAGTTAGCAAGCTGTCGCCGAATTGTTTGTTCAATTCAACATATTTACAAAGTTGTAATTCATTATTGTAAACTATTGAAAATAAAGTAATTTTATTACGCCGTATAAACAACAAAGTCAACGATTTGTTCACGTAAGAATCACCACCATACGTGTCACTTAACTGATGCGTTTTATCATTGACTTAAGGTTAGCATTGCAATAGAATACGATCTAGTTAGCTAAATCATTGTGTGCCTAGCACATAATTTTGCTGACAAACTCAAGTTAGTTTATTGACTGTATTTTAAATAGTTTGTAAAATAATCAATTATCTACTGCATATACAATGTTTTGTTGTAAAGCAATACGAATAATCTATCCTTCTTAAACTTTTCTTTACAGTAAGCTCTTGTAAACAGTAATAACTAATTGGTCCAATTGAGTTGCGTGGCTCTGTGCAGCGATAGTGTAGAACGCGTGGTGTTGTATGTGAAACATTGTGTGAACGAAGTTTGTTTTTTAATTTTGTATAGTATGAACGTACAAAGAGGATAATATTGGAAACTAATCCTATAAACTTGCTCAATATGGTGACCAAAGCAGAAATTTATTATAGTATAAAACATAAACTAAACGTAACGTTTCAACTTTCTAGCAAGGTCTTCTTCAGACTGTGCACCAAGTACGTTACGTTTAGTTTATATTTTATAATAAAATAAATTGGTATGACTTAAGATGACCGGATCCCTCTCCGATTTTTTTTCATATTTGGCATACTTACTAATTGAGGCCTGCTAATGACGAATCTGAAGTTAAAATTTGTCGGAAACGTCTAGAAATTGCAAAATAATTGCGAACCATTGACGCTAGTCCCACGAACCATTGGCGCTGGCCCCACGAACCATTGACTTGTGGTTAGGTTAGTTTTGGTTAGGTTAGGCAAACATAGTTAAACTTTGGTGTCGTGATAGTATCAGGAATATATGTATTTCCTTGTGAAACAAAAAATCTCGCGAAAATCTACGGTCTCCATTCCGAAAACTAACGCCTTATTTTCGCTTATTTTGCAATTTCTAGACGTTTCCGACAACTTTTAACTTCAGATTCGTGATTAGGAGGCTTCAATTAGTGAGTATGCCAAATATGAAAAAATATCGGAGAGGGGTCCGGTCATCTTAAGTCATACCAATTTATTTTATTATAAAACATAAACTAAACGTAACGTACTTGGTGCAGAGTCTGAAGAAGACCTTGCTAGAAAGTTGAAACGTTACGTTTAGTTTATGTTTTATAATATAATACATTCCTGCCTTGGTCACCATATTGAGTTTTTCATATCATGGAAACAAGGCTTAATGGTGTTACTATAAACTTGCATTCACTCCTATTCTCATTAAGTGCTGTGTCGTGTAAAGAGGATCGAGGTGAACTTGCTAGCTGCACTATAAGGTTGGGAAGCATGTGTAACTAGTTTGGTCTTTATCTCAGCGGCTTTAACGCGTAATCGTACATTGAAGTGTTTGCAAACTGAGGCAGATTGAAGGCAACAATGGAAATGTATCCACTGTTAACAAGATAGAGGCGGCAGTGTAGGTTTGTAAGGCAAATTTGATAATCAAGATTGCGAAGATTGGATTGTCTTTCCTTGTCTGGCGTCTGCCGCTCAGTTTCTGCCTGTCTCTACAACCACGGCATTTGTAAATATGCCCTTCCATCACGAGATCCAAATTGAAATTTACGCCTCTTAATTTCCCCCATTTTACCCCACATTTCAACTCCTTCCTTCCTTTCTTTTTTACTTATCAGGAAACAGAGCGAGGAGGCTCCAACGTTGACGCAAAATTATTGTCGCCGTTTCATCTTGATTTCGCCAGGACCAGAGCAAACAACTAAGAGAAAACTTTACAAGGAACTCCCTCGTTGGAAGAAAGGACAAAGGAAGGAGGAAGGGAAAAAAACAAGGAAATCAATGGAAAAGAACGGCCAGTTGCGGTCGGTGTAACAGGAAAGTAGGGAGGGTTTGGGGGTTGGAGAGAAGGTGACGGGGGGAACTTAAATAACGGGAACCAAGTTCTAGAAACTGGTGCCGGACACTGTTTGCACCGATAACGGCCCTTCCCGACCAAGTGGTGCCATTACATAGATCAAATGGATGCACTGCCGCTTTCTCGTGCACGCTGGGTTTGACGGATTTTGTCGCTACAAGCAACACCCTGGATCTTCGGGTGCTGTAAATCTCTCGGGGACTGGAATCGGCGGCAGAAAGCGGAAATTTGGTCTCGCGGGCAGCGAGGGACGGAAAAAAAAGAGGCCACGGAAAGAATGGAGAGTCAGAGAGAGAGAGAGAGGGGGGGGGAGAAAAGAGAATGGTATCATACTGAGAATGATGAATGCTCTTTTTACACTGAACGATCGCATTGGTCAAGTCCCCGCGACTCCATGTTGACTCCGAAAGCCAAGGCTTTGCCCTGTTCGGAGGACAACACGGAGAAAAATAGCCCTTTTCTTGCCTATCGTCGCTTTTGCGTCTTTATAACAATTTCTTCTTTACGATTTACATTTCCATTACTTTCCATTCCCGTATTATGTTTATTTTTTACGGCTCATATTTGTGCATTATATATTCTTACATTTTACATCTCATTAGTTTAATGTTCACATTTTATTTCTACAAGCAGAAAAAATTGCACACCTTATATCTTTAAAACTTTCCACTTCCATAATATATACATTTTCCATTATAGAATTTGATAATTGTGTTTCATGAATTTTGCATACACTTTTTCGTGCTCAATATTTTCTACTTCCCGCGTTATTTTTATTCATTTACTACTCTTTTAAGTCCGTCTTTGGAATCGAATCTACAACTGATCCTACGTCTTAGCTTTGCCTAAGAAATTTGGTGCACTGGCTACGGTAAAGAGAGGTGACGTCATTAATGCGCGAAACTCCATAGCGCAATTTCTTTTAGAATTTTAACATGCTAGTATACCAATGTCGGGCTCCTGAGTAGACAACTGGTTAACGCCTTTGGTGTGACCGATCCTGGGTTCGATTCCCTTGGTGGGAGTCCCCAAAATCTCGGCCTTGATCCAGCGTCATGAGGACAATTGGGAAGCTGTTTGAAAAAGATGAAGTACCATGCTCCGGTGTCGAAACCCACAAGAGCAGCGGTAATGGGACCACACGTCAACTAATGAAAAAGCCAATTGTGGTACGCTCATGCTGTTAGAGGGCTGTTATCCCATTGAGTATAGCTTTTTGTATGTGTGTGTTCCTGGTTTGTTTTGTCTCGACTTTAATGATTCGTTTTTTTTAATGTATTGATGGTGAGCACAACTGCTATTTATAATTATGACCTATCTTTATGCAATATAAAATATTCAAATTTGAAATTTGTTTTTTTTTACATGTCTCAGCACGCTTATTTATAACAGGTATGATGTGTGTCTGTGTACAATATTCCGAGCGGGTAGCGATTTATTTTCTCCAGTTAACTTGTGAATGCGGGTTCATTTCTTGCTCTCTGATTGGCTGTTGGAAAGTTACGGTGCTCTGAATGTGAGAATATCTTATTTCCTATTTCCTAACCTAACCTAAAGTAACGTAACGTACAGCGCAAGTAAGATATTCTCACAATCGGAGCACCGTAATTTTCCAACAGCCAATCGAGAGCAAGAAATAAACCTGCATTCACAAGTTGACTGGAAAAAGAAAAAGCGAGAGCGGGTAAGGACGCCTTGTTCTCTTCTTGCGCTAACCACGGTACAGAGAAGTGACGTCATGAATGAGCGTTCGGTCACGAAAAAACACTTGCGTTTTAAATTAACAGGCAGGTTGTTAATTTTAACGGTAGAATACTGTAAATTCAACGATAACGTCTAACAGTATATTGTGGGGGAGACTCAAATCCACAACCTGAAGATACTCTGCAGTGGTTCAAGCCTCCATATTCTAGTTACCCTACGCTTGCATTGCTTACGCACATTAGTTCCATTGTGTACACTTATTGTACGCTTGAGCTATGCATCCTACTCTCGTCCCCAACCATTAACGGCACCGCTGTAAAGCAAATTGACTGGGTACGTCCCCCAAACCCTGTACCAATCACCAAATGCACAGACTCCAATCAATCCTGCTAAAATATAAATCAAAGGTGTCCAAATTGCTACCGGTAACATTGATGAGTTGAAACAGAACGCCTCGCAACGAATTCAAACAACGCGATAGGTCGCTGCGAAACGCTGGAAAAGCGTAGTACAAACATTCGCTACATCGTTAATACTCTTCCGCGCTCGTGGCCATGACAGGACAATGTTTTATACATAAAGCTAAGCGGTATTATCCTGGGACGGATAGTGTTACACACGCAATGTACAGAATCGGCGCTTGGAATGACACATGCCAGGAAGACGCGCGATATATGCATAAATTGATTGATGGACGAGTCAAGCCGCTGTGACACCATGATGCGTCTAATGTACTATTCTCCACCGGGCATCGGCATGCGTGTCACGCATTCTAGTTACCATGCGTACTTGTGTTCCGTGATTACTGTATATGCATAATTAAATGCTTTTCCAATCCATCTACGGTCTTTATGCCTGTTCTTGCTCTGTATGGGATGTTCTACACAAACGTCGCATATTGATATCCACACTCATGGACGTCCGGAATGGGAGGCAAGGGGGGGGGCGCCCCCCTGAAAAATGAAGGATCACCTAAAAAATATATTTCTTACATTTCAGTAACAGTAATTTATGTTAATTGTTATAAGGGTGTTGAAGGAACATGATAATTTCAGACTAAAGCAGGGTTTTATGAAGGGGAATCACTATTATGGGAAAAAATATGCCTCCCTTTGCCCCCCTCTGGATAAAATCCTGCGGACGTCCATGGCTTGAAGACTCATAAATGAAGCCCATGAATAAACAATTTCTAATATTACATAATTAGTAACTCCCGCCCATCCGGCGTTGAAAGCGGGGGGGGGGGGAATGGAGCCCATAGCCCCTCATAATAGAGAAACGTATTTCAAAAAGGGTTAACTGAAGCGCATGTGAGAAAATGGAGTAGTAGAACTTGATTTTGGCACATATCTCAAAAAGATAAATGGGTTTTATTAATCTACAGGCATAATGTTCGCCCCTCATTTCCATCCATCATTGTTTACAGTTATACATATAACTTTTTCACGGACAATTACTATTAGAATGGTATTTTAGATAGAAGGATAAAGTTAAGAGCAAATAGCTTCGTTCATTAGATTGGTATTACCAGAGCATAAGGGACCAAACTTTAAGGATTTATTGGAAGTGTTGCCTTGTAATCAAGGGGTCTCGGATTCTATACCTGGTGGAGGCACATAGTGGTTCGGATCCCACTATAAACTGTAGGTCCAGTCCCGATTAGCCTTAATGTGTACAAATCAAATTTAAGGATTTGTGTTCGACATATTTTAAACAGGGATAGCAAAGGCCATAAGCTGTGCATGAGGACCCCAAAACATGATTAAAGTTTGAAGTTTAAGTTCATTATATGCACACATTGGCTAATCGGGATTCCGCCTACAGTTTAAAGTGGGGGTCCTAGGAAGTATGTGCCTCTACTGGGTATTAATCCCTGGACCCTCATTACAAGGCGACGATGTTGCCACCATCGTTACAGATAGTCCAATGTGTGTACGTGCGTACTATATGCGGATGACACAACAAAAGCCACACAGAAGATTATACTGACTACGAGTCCATCCGCCAGAGATTAGTTGGCCTGCAATATTGTAATTGCACGGGTGTACTGCACTACGTAGTATGTACGAAGGTTGCCCGTCACACACCCCAGTATTGCAAAACTGGATAGGCGGATGGCACAAAGGTATCTTTATGCAAGAGGAGCACTAGGAAGGATTCCAAGTTTTACTAATCGTGTTTGTTTACTGTGATTGAAATTTAGTCTCGTTATTTTTGTATAAATACTGTTATATAATTCTTTATATAGTCTGACGAGCGGCACATAATACCTACATCCCAATTGTTACAACACTTTCCAATTAGTACACAATCTAATTTCATAAAAAATATAAAAACATGCACAGTTTAAAACAAAGTTAAATTTGACTCTAATTTTGCATAATGGTATTACTGCATTGGAAAAATGCATTAACTAAAATAGAAGCGGGGATAGAGGAATGTACTTTTTGTCTCAATGAAAATCAACTAAAATCTCGCTAATAAAGTTAGGCAGGAAAGGAGAGCCCCATAATTTAGAATCATCGACTGAGCCCTCTTCCTCCGTCCTTAATAGCCACATATGTTTCACAATGACCATCATGGCACCGGACTCTCGTGTGTTCCCCATATTTTGTGGATTATTAGGTTACTGAAATTTTCATCGTGCTGATGGCATTCTTTTTGCTCACTGAGCGAATTCCGGTTGGTAATGGAAAAGTGATGTTGACACTCAAATTAAACCTTCTTCCATTTCAGAGGGGACCTCTTCTCTATGTAGCCTCGTGCGGCTTCAACGAAAAAGCGTTATATGGGGAGTGCCTCTCTAGTAACGGTACCATATCATTATGCATAAATCAGATGGAGAGATTTTTTTTCTGAAAGGAATTTTCAATGCAGTTTTCTCTTTTATTTTTTTCGGGAACAAAAGGATAACGCCACTGCCCTTGTGGATATCAGGACAGATGAGAGAGGAAACCCTATATGGTTATCAGTGAAAGTGGTACTGGGAACAAAAAAAGAAAGTTTGGTAACAACTTTGGGAAGAAAAGTAGCGTTTTTTGTTAGATATCAGGGGCTACGACCGTTGTCAGTTCTAATCCAACATGCTTAACTTTATGGCTCTGAAAGGGAAGAGGAGATGTTAGTACGACGCCACAAAACTAGAGTCTTCAACAATTTGGCGCTCACATCTTCCGTTTAGTTAAACTGCTCAATGGCCTTCGATATAATTATTTGGATTACAGCGACAATGGTTATGTTTAGAGAATCATTGGTTAGATTACAGCGCCTTGAATAACGTAGTGTGGAAAACGACCCAAGAAACTGGTTCCCCAGACGGATGAGAAACATAGATGGCAGTGCGATCAATGTCGGTGCTAATTTTCTTATGAAAGTAATGCGGCTTTGTTAGTTTTTGGAATATATTATGTAGATTTGTTTGTCTTGAAAGGCGGTACGTGAATTGATGGAAACAGTTATATTTGTGGAGTGATTTGCAGTCTCGAAATGACATTAATTTGGAAAGAAAAGTAAAATAAAATTAATAAATAAATAGCATGCGTAACACAAGGAGAAACATCGCAAAGTGATTCCGGACGTCAGGTGTTGGATTGTGTACTAGAGTTTTATTTTTCTATGTTATTAGAATATAAATAGTATCCTGAGAGATATTTCTTGCCGAGGCGACAAACCACAGGTGTCGCTTGGAAGCGAGCAGTCCGTAATCAATGCAGCCTTTCGAACCGTAGGGACACAAGCTTTGACTGCACCGTTTCCTCAAGGAGATTTTACACCAAAGCGACACGCGACAAACGATACGAGGATTTCACACCAAAGCGACACGGGTCCTTCGGTCCAAGGCAACTTTCACACCGAAGCGACACATGTTGCTTGGAAAGGAGCCAATCAAGAGCAACATTTCACATCGTAGCTGCATGACGGGAAGCACAGGCCAGCGTTCGGTTGGTGAAATCCTCAAACGACAAGTGTCGCGTGCCCCTTGTCGCTTTGGTGCGCAATCTCCCTAAAGCAAGACACTCATTGCATCGCGCATGCGCGAACAACAAACAACGACAACATGTTGTAAGCTATTGAGGAAATGGCCCAGTTTGAGCGACGCAGAAGCGACAAAGCGACACGTGTGACTTATCGTGTCGCCTAGATCTGTTGTTGTAATGTGCGGTTTTTAGTGTTGCCTATCTGTTGTTCGCACAATTAGCAGCGAACGCTTGCCAATAGACTGAAGGCACCATGTTGCTTGTCACTTAGTTGGGAACTCCCCCTGTAGCGTGTCGCTTCGGTCTGAGCACCCTTCCTTTAAGGAGCTTTCCGACCGAAGTAACAAGTAGCACGCGAATACGCCATATGAACGTGTCTTTTTCTGTTTGGACCCTCATGTGCAATGAATGCTATTTTACAGTCTGAAAGTGTGTGTCACTAGTGTGACAGTGTGAACATCCCGTGTCGCTTGTCCCATTGGTTTGAAAGTTTTCTTACACTCATGTCGATGCCACTAAGAAAGTTTTGTGGGCTTCCCCTTGTCGTTTCATGCAATCATCATTATCATCATCGCCGCGATTAGTTTAAAGCGGAAGAAAAGAGACAGTAAATATCCACAATACAAATGCTTCAGTGTGTATATCTTTAAAAGAAATGATGATGATGATAATAATAATGAACCTAATTCATACACAAAAATTTAGTTGCCAAGAGCATTCCACGCATATTTTTTCTCCCGTATTATTAACGAAAGTATGACAATAACAGGACGTGGTCGACTGTCTAGAATGTTCGTTAATATCTTCGCGACCACTGTACCAAATATCATAGCAATTATCACATTCATAGAAATGCTTCATGTAAAAGAATCAGACGTTGCAGCGAAAACTCCATTTACTTCCATTATAAGCAGACGAATACCAAGCACCGGGTTCAACACCAGCGCCTCTAGCAGATCATTTTCGAGTGGAACCAGCCAGAGAGCGCAGAACTGTGCCGTTTTCCACACTACGTTATTCAAGGCGCTGTAGTTAGATCCTCATCATTGGGCAAGACTACAAATAAATCACCAGAAGACACTAAAATTGGAGTTTTCTTAAAATTTAGTGTGGAAACAGATGAAGGGCAAACTAGACAATTGATAATGCCCAATTAAATTTGCATGCAAACATCCAATGTAAGGTTAGAGTGGTTTACAATAGTGAAAATATAGAGAGCCCAACAATGCTAATTGTCAAATTTATAGTATGTCAAATACACTAGTAACTTACTATGGAGAGATGCCTGATAATGATGAACAAAAATACCTTTTGGTTTGTGAATGTTGAAAGAAGAAACAATGTCACTATTTTGATGAAATAAGTAGGTGAGAGAGTACGAGAAACATAGGAGGGGAGGGAGAGAGAGAGAGAGAGAGCGAGAGAGAGAGAGAGAGAGAGTACAAAAAATATAGAGGAGAGAAAAACTGAGTACAAGAAGAGAGAGAGAGTAATAAAACAGGAGAGCAAGGAAGAGTACAAAAACATAAGAGGATAATAAAACTGAGGTGAAAAGAAAGGGAGAGTACACGAATACCTGCCATCTCTATTTTATCAATTTATATTTCTTTTCCATCCCTCAACATTTCTAACACGAACCCCCATCTACAATGGAACCTAAACGGGCGATCAAAGTGACTGAATGAATACAAATGTTCTTCCCATGAACTCTTATCCATTCATGATATTATAAGTGAATAACACTAGATTTCTTCTGGCTCCCTTATTAAAAAATTAGAAATATTGCAAAATTATCGCACTTCATACCTACCCAGCAATTCAACAGTAGTGTGTTCGCTTCCCTAAAAAGAGAGAAAAATAAAAATTACTCAATGGTGCAGACACCGCAAGCTATTTAATTATTTGGAACTATTACTTTTCCATGTACATTTCAATGTATAACTGAAATTTAGTTTGGGCTAGTGTCAATCAGGAATTCCTTACTTACGGTTATGCATTTTTACATAAAGGTTTAACGTTTAAAATTTGTTTTTCAGTTAAACATTCCATCACTATTAGTGTTATGTTGCACAGTAAAATACATATATTTTTTCCAAGTCCCACGAACGGAACATACACATAATATCCAAAAAAAAAGTCATTTTCAAAATAAGAAAATAATCATTTTTGATGAATCCAACCACAATACCTTGCCACTAAATAGCAAACAGGTATTTTTAAAAAAATATATGTAATATTATCATGCTGTCTAACAGAAAAAATATTTCAAATGCATCTATCCACAATGTTATGCTACCAAACAGAATATAATTATTATTTTAATGCAGCTAATAACAATGCATGCTGCCAAACAGAAAAAAAATATTATTTCAAATACACATAGCCAGAATGATATGTTCTAGAACAAAAGATACATTTCTTCTAAACGCATGTAACCACAATGACGTGTTACCAAACAGAAAAGCAGAATTCTTTTTAAACATATGTAACCACAGTGTTGTTATGAAAACAAACACTATTATTGTAAGTCTAAATACAATGGCATTTTGCCGAACAGATAAACAGTTTTATTTTAAATGTGTGTAACCTGAATAGTATGTTAACAAATAGTTGAACAGTAACTACAATTACATGTTGCATCAAATTTCTTGTAAATGCATGAAATCAAAACGACCTGTTACCAAACTGAAGGAGAGAAATATTAAAAATGCATGTGATCACAGCGACATATTACTAACCAGAAAAACAATATTTTTTTAAATGTGTGTAACAACAAATAACATGTTACCAAACAGAAGGGTAGTTTTCTTTCAAATGCATGTAACCATAATGATATGTACCAGAGAAACAACATTATTTTGAATGCAGGTAATCACTATAATATGTTACTAAATAGAAAATAATAAATTAAAATAATATTTTGAAAGTATCTAACTACTATGTTACGTTACCAAATAGAGAACAAATACTCTCATAATTGTATGACACAAAACTGTGTTCGATTGAAAATTAGCTCCTAAACTTAAAAAGGTTGTTGCATTTCACTTTTTATCTTTATCAAATTATTTCCTGTGAGTCAGGATTTTATTCATAAAAAAAGTGAAAAATACAAGAGGAAGTATGATTGATGTAAACGTCCTACTCATAAATTGCAAAACTTAAAGATATCGGGCGGAAAGAAACAAAAACTGGCCTCGAAAAATTCTCTGAGTTACGGTTTTCCATTTGACGTAAATAGCCTCCCCATTTTGACAGTGATAAACTGTGATTAGCGTCGGAATCACCGCCCGGAGTGCAATTTTATTTTTCTACATTTTCTTTTTTGGTTTATGACGCGCAGGGGAGGAGAACTTTTTTCCTCTGTTTTCTGACAGAACAGAGAAGTTCTCTGACGTTTTGTTCTGTAGGTGAAATGCTGAGTTTGAAACTGAAAGACCAGAGGTGAAGATACAGTAGCAAAAGGTTGTAGAAAGTTTGGTGTTTAATATCGAACGCTATCCTTAAATCATATTCATTTAAATTGTTTCTGTCATAATACTAATGTGTCCAACTGTAAGTCATCTGCATATATTGGTCTCTCTTCATTATTTTCTAGATTTCCACCGGGAAAGGATAAAATGAAAGTTGTCTCATGTGTCTTTCTGTGCCATGAAGCCAAAAAACACTCAAAAAATTGTAGTACAAAGTAAAACCATGTGTGATGTTTGTTTTACCTTTTACTACACTTTTTCCAGTGTTTGTTTCCTTGATGGTGTTACGGTTGTCCATACCTGGTGTAACAAAGAGGACTCCTTGTTGTGTCAATGCGAAATTGGCTTTCTTCATTATCATACACCGTGTTCCAAAATGAATATCGGGGTTTTAATTAAGTGTATATTCTATTACATATACATTACAGAAATGAAACATACCTTAAAAGGAAGGGTAACTCAAACAGTTTTTTGTCACAAGTTACAAGTGTTCAATGTGGGATCCCCTTGTGACACGGCGCACATCTAGTCTGTAGGCAATTTCTTCCCACACTGAAGCTAGCATGTCTGTTGTAACAGACTCCACAGCTGCATCAATCCCGCGTTGCAATTCAGGGAGGTCGGCAGGTAGCGGGGGCACTTATACACTATCCTTTACATACCCCCACAAAAATAAATCGCAGATGGTGAGGTCGGGAGATCTTGGGGGCCATTGCAGAAGAGCCACGGCATCCTCACAATGACGACAGATCCATCGTTGGGGAAAAACAGCATTCAACCAATCCAGTACTTCACGATGAAAGTGTGGGGGCGGATGCCAGATGATGTTTCTTTTTTGCTAACGATCCAGTTGAGGGTAGAACCATTGCTGGAGCATGTCCAAATACGCAGTACCAGTGATAGTGTTTTCCACAAAGAAGAAAGGTCCATACACTTGTTCTTTGGATAGAGAACAAAAGACGTTCACTTTTGGCGAATCCCTCATGTGCTGCACTGTTTGGTGTGGATTTTCGTATTCACTCGTCAACTAAGATGAAATGAGGCTTCATCACTAAAGATCACACTTGTAAGAAAATCATCTTCCATGTCCAGTACATTTTCGCAGAAGTTGGCACGGGTCACATTATCTTCAGGCTTTAGGGCCTGTAACAGATGTAGACGGTACGGCCTCATGTGCAATCTCTTTCGTAACACCCTCCAAACAGTGGTGGACGGCATTGACAGTTCTCGACTCGCCCGCTTTACAGATTTACTGGGACTCCGACCGAAACTTGCTCTGACCTGTTTCATTTGCTCATCTGGTAGACGTGGTCTTCCGGAGCTCTTCCCTTTGCACAGGCATCCCGTATTCTTAAATTGGTTGTACCATCTTCGGATGTTGTTATCCGATGGAGGATCACATCCATATTCCCGCCGAAAAGTACGTTGCGCTCCAATTGCTGAGTTACACCTTGCAAATTCCAAGAGACAAAGCCTTTACGCTCAGGAGTCATCTCCATCTTTACTACTAGCGCCGTGCTGCGGCGGAGTTACGAAACATCACCTCCGAAGTAGAAACAAAAACTGTTTGAGTTACCTTTCCTTTTAAGGTATGTTTCATTTCTATAATGTATATGTAATAGAAGATACACTTCATTGAAACCCCGATATTCATTTTGGAACACCCTGTATTGTTGCTCCTTTGTCAAATGACACTAAGTACACCAATTATGCTCGCATATTCTTTACAGTGTAGAGTTAGAATCACAAATATGTTGGATCTCGGTCTTGGTGAACGATATGTAAGCATGAACACGTTGCTGTTGTCGCTCCCAGGTGCCCATGAATGAGAAGATGGAATATAACTCGTGTCCTGCCTGGCGGTCAGACACTCTGCTGACATTACTACAGTCACATTTAATAATCAATTGCATACCTGCTGCACTTGACTGAATTTCAATTTACATATTTTGGCATCTCTAATATTGTTTTAGTATCTCCCGCTCTCTCTTTCTCTATTACAGAAAGCGATATTCGGATTTTACATTCGCCCTTCACACGTTTTCAAGTGAAACCTTGCGGAACGTATTCGTTATACAGACTCATTCATCAGATACTTCAACAGTTTCTCAAACACTGGATAATTCAGGTCTCCAAGAACGATTACATACAGTAAGATAGAACATCTCATAAACTTACGAAGAATATTCGGTCATCTGATTAGAATACAAGAATCAGCTATTCATATGTATGTGCGTGCTACAAAAATATTGGATCTGTGTTTATGACGAGCTGTGTAGATACATGGGAAACTAGGAAACTAATTGAACACATATCTCAAATAGTTATGTATACCAGTATTGTTACTTAACTTAAATACCTCCTTAGGTTAATCGTGACGATAAGGATGAGAAAAAAACACAAGCTGACATACTTTAAGGGGAAATTCCAGTAAGAACTCATAGCATCACCGCAATGGCACTGGCCATATGTTTAGCCAACCATCTTGCATTATAGTAACCTTCTATCTTAATATGGATTGGATATTATACACATCCGAAGAAACTATCGTCACCAAAGGAGAAATTTCAAGTGTTTATTTGTGTGTTTACGATTTTCCTTTTGTTTCCAATGTATGGGAATATGGAAATACAGTTTTTAAAGAACATAAAATGGTGATACTGAAGCATGCAATCAGAGTTTGCACAAGTCTCGTAACTGCGGTTGCAACAGATATCAAAACAAAATGAAAATATCATTACGAGATACTTGTCTGGCACAGAACTGCCGGTTGATTCTTGGAGGATCAAATGGATTAAATATCCTGTTGAGGATCCCTCTGGGGAAATGGTCTTCTCTTGACAACAAAGGGAGATCATTATCTAGGATCATTGGAGCCATCTTGACTTCAGACATCGCCACAATTGCGGTTAGAGGACTTGTTTCTTCAACGATACTATTCCAAACAAAGCAGTAGGGTATAAAGCTTCTTACGGAAACAGGTCTGTCTGCGGACGAATTTGCTTTGTGGAAGGGACTGTACATCGTCCTACGATGAATTTCCACAAAATATTACTAGTGCATAACAAATAAATCCTCTAAAGAGGAAGCAACAGAACCACATTTCATGATCTGAAAACCTCACGAATATATATATCACCATCGTTTTAAAATTTGAATGCTTTATGGACGAATTGTAAATATCACCATTTTTTTCACTATTTGTAGGGGTAACCTCATCTTCGAAGTTGTGGTTAACAGCGGCGCGCTCTCATGTACACATGTATATCAATTTGTGTTACTGTGTCTATTGTGTATTCTACTTTAGAACAGACCACACATCTTTCAATTTTAAAGTAAAATTTGTATAACCGTCAACTGCTAATTAAGAAAGCAATATCCACATAATATTCTTCATTTTTTGCAATTTTTATGGCTATTTTCAAGCTAGTGTTAACATGTTTATAAACTTGAAATTCAGGACATGCTGGTTCTAGGTTATATTCCATTGTTATGCACTCATTTTAAACAATTTTTACTTCTTCTTAGTTTCCAAGAGCACATATGAAGTGAGGTAATTATTACTCAATTTCGTACGGCTATATTTTCTGAACTGTACATCATATGTGAATGATCTACTTAACATTTGAAAGAGTAGATTCTAAAGTTTGAAATACCACCGCTTAAGCACTCTCCCAGCGCACAGTCATGCAGCACCGTGAGTTGAGAGCATAATGGTTATGATGCAACACAAGATTTTTTTGCATTCGTGAGTTCATTAAAACTGAGTCTGCGAATGCGGTGCAGCATGCGTTTCATCTTCTTTTCAACATAGAATCGCTACCAACAACCTTGGACGAATTTAAAAGCAGTATCACAACTTCGGTTAACTCTGTAGCCATCTTCTGGTGTGCAACGAATTCAGCTACCGTCAAGATGTTTAGTGTCTAAATAATACCAGCGTTGCCACATTTAGCATTTATAAACTTTATTGTGAGTATGATCAAATGTAATTTGAAACTTTGGGGCTTCCTCTTTAATATGTTATGTAGATCATTCACATACGATGTTATAGCTCAGGAAATATAGTTGTAAGAAATTGATTTTATCTTTTTTTAATCGCGCTGTAATATAATAAGTTCACTGCGGGTTTCATTCCTTTAGATAGCAAGAAGACACAAGAAACTGTTAACGTTTACCAACTGGTAACAATATTATTTGAACGACAGTATCTTGCGTTTGTCAATTTATTTGAGTGGGATGATAATGGGTACAATTACTATTAACGAGTTACTGTGTATCCATGTAAATATTTGGGGGTATAATATGCCCTGGTATCCCAGTTACTGCGCCACTGGTTGCCAATAACAGCCATACATTAATTTCAGCGCTGTATTTGCACAAGTGCTCCATATAAATCAAGCACCACTTCCATTAACCTATTAAGCTGACAATTTCAGATTGGAGAAACTAACTAACTTACTATCTAGCCTTCTTGAACCCGAAAGTTCATGGCTCCAGTAACACAGGCCTTCCATCTGTACCTATCCTGAGCAGGAGCTATATACTCTTTTCCATCCCTACCAATTTCCTTTAGTTCAATCTCAACCATCTTCGTCTTGGTCTTCCTACTGGTCTCTTACCATCAGGTTTCCCAACAAGAATCCTGTAAACTCTTCTTTCCTCTCCCACTCGTGTCACATGGCCTGCCCACCTAAGTCTTCTTGATTTAATCATTCTAATAATATCTGAACATGAAGAATACAAATGATGTAGTTCTAAATTATGTAACCTTCTCCACTCACCTGTCTCCTCATCCCTTTTAGGCCTAAATATTTTCCTATGGATCTTATTTCTAAGGATTGGAGAAATGATATTCAAATATTGAAACGTTTGTTACAATAATGAGTTTACGAACCGATATCAGCTCTTGGTATCAATTGTTGAGCTTAAGGAAATCATGGAAAATAATCACAGGATGTTGGCATTGCCAACGCTGCCTCTTGAAGCTGGGTTTGACTTGAATTATTCTAACAGAAGGTGCTGAGTCCATGAAAGTTTCCTTAAATTTCAAATGAAGGACTATGCTAATTTTCGCCAATTCAGCATGACCTATCAGCTATCTCACTCTCTCCTTCTGTGTACCGTTGGGTGTGGAGAACGCATTCCTCTTTCTCTGTTTGGCTTATGGTTCTTCCAGAAAACTCATCTTCCAGAACTTTCTCCAGTGCAACGTCAGCGTACACTCTTCTTTACTTATCTGTGAACCACTTTAGCTCCTCCCGTCCCTGTCTTCTCAAAAGGTCTGTAAATTAAGAAAAGAGAGAGAGAATTGGTAGGGAGAATGGACCAGGAGGAAGGAACACCAAACTTTTTTCTTCTCAGGGAGATGCCTCCATCTCATGTTGGTTATGTTATAAATATTCATGGACATTTTTTACTGCGCATTATGCTTTGCGGGAATGATAATTTCGCATTAAGACGGGAAATACTTCCCGCTCGTCTTCTGCCGGCATCAGTGTCCTCATAAATTCGTTTCCATGGAAACGGAGGATGCAAGCCACAGAGGCGGATCTGCTGGAGATGGAAGGAAGGAGAGGAAAAGAACGGCAAAACAAGAGAGAGAAAAGATAGTTGCGCTGGAAATTATGAAAAGAAACCACATTTTCCGCAAGAAAATGGAAGGGGACGCTTTTGTGGGAAATATAACGTAATTCTTCCCCTACCACGATCTTAAGGTAAAATGCTATTATACGCTTCGCTCTGGGCAATTCTCGTCCAGGTGTGTTGGGGGATGCTTCTTGCCTCTTTTTAATGGAGACTATCTCTCTCTGTCTCTCATCTCAAGAGTATTTCCGGTGTAGATAATTAGGAAGATGAGTGAAGCATCTTCTTAAATAAACAAAAGAGTATTTTATGAATGAAGAAACGAAAGCTATGCATAAACACAGGAGAAAGACGCGAGAGAATGTATTGGTGTCCTTTTCGTGCTGGGTAAACAAAGAGACGAGGTATAGGTTACAAAACGCTCGAAAGCTTATCATCCTAATGAGACTGCATGTTTTGATCTATTGTAAGGCATCCATATACTTACATGTGGAATTATTGCAGCCTCTGTGAACCATGGCTGACTCAGGTTAGATTCCCAGTTTGTGCACGAGTGTCCATCAGTAATCAATCAAAAGAGACAGAAAGCGAGACAAAAGCATACAAAATCAATTAAATTAATGATACTTCCTTTTCTATCAAGTTATGAAAATAACCTACGTAATAAATATTAATGATACATAATAACGGCAATAAAAATTGGACATCTAGATCCTGAGCTTTCATAATACACGTAGTCATCGGCAATAAAAATGGGACACCTAGATCCTGAGCCTTCATAATACACGTAGTCATCGGCAATAAAAATGGGACACCTAGATCCTGAGCCCTCATAATACACGTAGTCACCGGCAATAAAAATGAGACACCTAGATCCTGAGCCTTCATAATACACGTAGTCACCGGCAATAAAAATGAGACACCTAGATCCTGAGCCTTCATAATACACGTAGTCACCGGCAATAAAAATGGGACACCTAGATCCTGAGCCTTCATAATACACGTAGTCATCGGCAATAAAAATGAGACACATAGATCCTGAGCCTTCATAATACACGTAGTCACCGGCAATAAAAATGAGACACCTAGATCCTGAGCTTTCATAATACACGTAGTCACCGGCAATAAAAATGGGACAAGATCCTGAACTTCCCTGCAAATACTTTGTGTGTGTTGTCTATCTCTGCGGCGATGAACGAATTTTAATAGCAAATTTTCAATGGTAAGTTCGGTAAACGGCGTAGAGTTTGGCAACACACATAACGCCATGCAGCGAAGTGAGCATTTCAGGATGCAAGTGTCCCATATTTATGGCCGGTGATTGAACCTGGCCTTCAGAAGGTGTTGTGGTAACGTTGTTGCCTAGTAATCACGGAGTCTCGGGTTGAGAAAGCGGTGGAGCCGCACAGTGTTTGGATCCCACTTTAAACTGTAAGGTCAGTCCCGATTAAGTGGATCCACCAAAACAGTGGACTTAAAAAGCAAACTTGAGGAAATGTACATGCAACAATTGTATTTTCGTTACTTAGCGTCGTTCTTCCTAATACCGACCACGACTTTTGTTTTCAAATTCACTTTATGCAGACATAGGTTCATCGGGGCTAAACCTATGGCTTAAAGTGAGAACCGAACCACTATATACTTACACAGGGTATCTAACCCAGAGCCTCACGATTGAAAGGAGACGACATTACCACTACCGGGAAAGCCCATCAGCTAATGTTATCTTGCTTCTTTATAACCCATATGGGCCATATTTATGATATTTAACAGAAGTCAGACTCATATTCTCATATTTAGGAGCATTTGACACAAAACGCGGTAAGGAAACAAAATTAATTTGGAAAATGTTTAACTGACATAGTTACAGAACGTGCTACTAAAAGAAAGATATTTTACAAAACTACTTCCTGAAACATAGTAACATCACAAAACTGGTACATGAAACAAGTGTTACTGCAGAAAACGCATAATCCTGATTGTCCCATATTTTTCTTACCTTCAATTTCATTACCAGAAAAAAAAGCTTAACTCGCACGTCACACGTTACAACGCGTTCAATTTTTTTCTCTAATTTGCTTTCGCAAATCGTAATGCTATCAGTAAATGCACCTGCTGCCGCGTGTGAGCATACGAATAATTAATTAATCAATAAATCAATCCCGCATCTGGCTCGTTATTAACGGACAACAGAAGAACTCATCACTCCTTCGGCCACACATCGAAACACAATCGACATCATTGTCCTACATTCATTACCGCTCAAAATTGAATCACGAATAGCCATGTCGATTGAATTGGCAACGTCAGGAATTCAGAATTAACGAAGATTGTAATTCATTTTTCAACTTAAACGCATGTTTCTTTTTGTTTGTTCAACTGTTCATGCGGTGACGCATAAAATCATTATTGATGTGATGAAGAGAGTCCTGTGTACATTCTCTAACACCTGCTTTCAAAATAGAAAGGTTCAATATGTACCTCTGAAAATACAAACCACAACGCGGTTTTATGTAAAACTGACGTGTGAAATATGCGCAAATATAGTGTGAAATTATATATTTATGTGGTAAGTTATATTTAAGATGTATTTCAAAACTGGTACCTGGTTAGCACATCGCGCTACGACGCCAGGTTCCTGGTTCGAATCCCGACCTGGGCATGTACGTTTGCGAGTGTCCATTCATCAACTTCATCATGTCATCACACAAAAAGCGAATTAAAATAAAGCTAATCAAATCTTTATTAATGTTGTAACTGAGAGAGAATTACTTTTAAAAACTAGTAACTGAAACTAAGTGATCTCTAAAGACTCACTCATATTCACTGTTACTTTACACAACTGATACCTGAAACAATATTAATTTTAGAGAAAAGAATAATGGCTGTGCCTGAACTCGAATTACATACCACTTTTCAAAACCAGAAACTGTAACTTAATACCGTATGTTACATTACAAAGGTATTTAAATACTATTTCTCTAAATAGATAAAAATTGTTACTTTAAAAATAACGATGAATATGTGTTCTGGTGTTTTGATGCAGTGATACGGCAGTGCCATCTTCTGGTGAAAAAGTCTAATGCCTAAGAAAAAGAGCTATAAATCTGGTAACTGACATACTTATTTTATCAAATGGGTAACTAAGAGATAATTAAAAACTAGTAACTGAAACTCAGTGATGTTTCAAAACTCATAACTGTGAGAAAAACTAGTAACTGAAACTCAGTGATGTTTCAAAACTCATAATTGTGAGAAAAACTAGTAACTGAAACTCAGTGATGTTTCAAAACTCGTAACTGTGAGAAATAAGTTACTTTACCTTTACATAAATGGAATAGTATCAATTTGAGAAAAATAAAATAAAAACTGTGATTGCACTTGGGTTACACACCACTTCTCAAAACGAGTAACTGTAATATATGACCTTATGGTACATTACAAAGGTCCTTACGTATACTATTTGTCCTAACTTGATAACAATAGTTAGTTCAATAATAACGATGAATGTGTGTTCTTGTGTCTTGATAGAGGCAGAGAGATGACAGTGCCATCTACTGGTGAAAAATATTTAATGTATCAGAAAAAGAGTTATTTCTACTGGAAAGTATAGCTGGAGAGTATAATGGTGATTAGTTGGTATTCTATTAGACGATGCAAATAGTTTAAACGTGGATCTATTCCCTGGATAAAATCTCACTGCGTTATCTCAGTTTTGTTAGGTTCAGGGAGTAGAAGCAAAAAACTTCTATATTTGCCCCTGATATGGCGCTTTGGGCATGGTTCCAGCAAAGTTGAAGAACTTTGTGTTTGGACTGTAGCGGAGGAAATGAATGTACACAAGCAACATTGTTCCTTTTTTTCCTGGAAAAAGCATTTTCGCTCAGCCTTGAGAAAAGCGGATAAATGGTATGAGAGAAGTAAAAAGTCAAAATCGCTTCTACCTCTGCAATCCCGTTTAGGGGTTCGTCAAAATCTATTCCGTTTACCGCTCGTAACCGACAAGAAAGAAGCCAAGGCAGGAGTTACCAGTGTCATATTGATTAACCGGGTAACTTCTGACGAACTTTGTCTACTTGCTCGCTGATGCGGTTACCCACTAGAAGAGTGGAATGGAGATGACTGATAGTAACAAGGGTTAAAGGGGGGTGGGAGGTGCGGTTAAAACTGTGAAACTTGTCAATGTTTGCTGGCTGGGGGGACCTCGTGAACAATGTCTCCGCCGTTTGATCCAAGAATAGCGCAACGACGGGTTGCCTACCTACAGGAGATAAGCTCTCGTAACTGCCGACGCACTCAATGCTCAGGTTTTGTTACAGCGCATGCGCCAGAGATAGCATTGTGATTCTATCTAATGGTGTCGATTGTAGAGGATCCAGGTCAGATGCGTCTCGTCAGAACATCGAAGCGCAGGGTGTTCACGAAGTAATTACCCTGAAAAAAGAGTGCACTGTAATGCAGTTTGCGAATGACGCACGCTTCCTTGGTTGATGGGCGAGAGGGTAATGTGTGCTAGACGCAGGAAAATACATATTATTATTATTATTTGGAAGGAAATCTAATTCCATTTGCAAACACACTATCATTACTACAGGGATGAGCATAATTAGCTGGAGGTTTTTAAAATATCAGAAATAAAACCAGCACGTTTCACTAGAGCATATTATGTAAATGGTGAAATATGTTCTACAATAAATAACATCAGTGTTGATAATTATCTTCCACCAACAATATTATAACGTTTTGAATTCCCTTTTATTCCCTTTTCAAAACATTTTCCTATCTGGTCTCTTTATTACTAGTTTTTAAGCCTACATTCCTTCTTCGCCCTTTTTAAAAGACATCTTTCTTGGTCCGTTTATTGACAAGATATCAAATATTTTATGCGACTGTTATTTTCCTGAACAAAACATTCAACAATTTGTTATGGAGGTAAGGTTACCCTCCGTAAGTGTTGGGAGCACGTTGCAGCGATTGTTGATACAATGCGATCTGGTCTTACGCAGCAACAAAGGCATTGTAAGCGACACGCCTGTTGGGTTGAAAGTGTACTTATCTGCTAGATTTAGACTTTTATTATAATGTTTTGTAGAATAGTTTTAACTAAACTGTGTGATAGTGACTATATTAACTGTCAGTGAAATGACGAAGCCAGGTACAAGTGGTAGGTAGCAATCTATGGAATGCGATAAGCTGTTGCAAGGAAGATTTCATAGAAACGCATGGTAAGATTATTCGCTGTACTTTACCTTTTAAAGAAAGGAAATGAAATAGGACTATAGTTTAATTTTGCACTCCACTAAAAAAATTATTTTAAATGAAAGCACAATATACAAATATAAGAAAGGATATATTAATACGAAATTTAATGTATCCCATTTTATACATAAATGGTATATATTGCGCTTTCATCTAAAATAGTATTTTTAGTGGAGTGCAAAAAAACTATATTCCTCTTTTCCCATTTTGTTTGGCAATAATTTTCCATTTTTTATCTTTCGTAGAGGAAAATTTGTCCCTTTAAAATCCGGTCTAATTATTATCCACCTCTTGCTCAAATTTCCACATTTCAAATCGTTTCACTATGATTGGATAATTTAATTCAGACATCTCAAAATTCAGCAAAACGGTTGAAGCTTGTCTTCCTTCCCTCTCTCTTTCCCTTTGTGACATGAGCAAAAAGCTTTCCATGTTGCAAGATGACAATTTTAACATCCCATCCACATTCGAAATGACAAATATATGATTAGAAAACGGGTTCCAAATGTTTGCCACTTTTTTTGCGTTAGGAAAATATAAACTGGAGCCAAGTGAAAAGTTTTGCTGCCAAATGCGTCCCCATACATTACTCCTCGCGTTTTTTTGGTTTTTAGAGTCTTTCCAGCAACATATTTGCATCGTTACTTACGGTATTTTTCTTGTCTCGATTTCCAGACAGCCGAAACAGTTTTAGCAAGTTCCGTTCCTCAGATCCCACTTTCCTTACGCAGAGCTATATTTCACCTTGATTGAGGACACGGGTTTGGATCATCGCTTATGTTGCTCGGAAAACGCCTTCCGAATCTGCACAGGCCATCATTCGTCCGTCCGTATATCTATGTTTAACGGGACAAGTCCTGACGTGTGGCATTCCGATGCGTCGAGTGTGATTTGAGGACATCCGATCCTAGACACATTGAAAATCCCTTGGTCGATCTAGATAAAGCTTTTGACCGAGTGAGAGTTTATCGACCCAAGTTCTGCAGCTTCTCGTTGTCCTGCTACCCTTTCTTGTAATTTTGGAAAATTGGTTTACCTGTGTTATGCCTTGCTAGTGCTTCCCTACTAGAACTACGTTTTGGCTGCTGAACTAGCTACGGCAATGATTCTTGATTAATACTGTTCGTTACAAACCATGTAATTCGGTTTTATATGTGTATCAGCTTTCAGTTGTGTAGGGCATACTTTATTGATTCATTGTGTAATTTTTGTATTCAGGGCGCATTTTATGACTTTATTGCCTTCATTTGTCAGGACACATATTGTGGATTCAAGAGCACATCCTATTGACTTATTATATCCTTAAGGCACATGTTGATTCATTGATTGATCGATTTGTTTCATTTTACAAGCTTTTCTGCCAATTTGGCTAATTGCGAAGATGCGGATGAGTGATGATGTGATGAAATTGATGAATAGACCGTTACAAACACCCATGCCAAGACCGAGATACGAACCCTGGACCCCTGACGTCGTAGCGCGATGCCACATGTTATGACTTACTATGTGGTCTCTTATTTCTAGAGACATTTCACATAGGGTTAAAGAAGGAATTGTAATGCATTAAATACACAGAAGCAACTACAAAATAGATAAACGATCTAGTAAGCAAACTTACAATAATGGCAAGGACTGCACGCAGCAGTTCAAAATAATGTTACCTAAAACATTTTGATAATACCAAAGGAGATACATTTAAGTTCATGAAATATGTAAGAAATAAATTAACAAAAGTGAGTAGTTTTCAATTTAAATTGGTTGGCTCTTTTCTGCTAAAGCTAGCAGATGTAAAAGTACGCGCTAGCATACATGACTATACCACACGCAATGTTTTCACGGGATCCATTTGCAAATGCATTAAATGTCATTAAGAGAGCTGAACGTACAAAGTATGGCTAACACTGTCGGGTTTACGAATTCGGGTTCTTGATGGACCTAGGAACAGTCTATTTGTACTTTTCTGAAAAGCCCCACCACGCGGTTTCGATCTAAAACGAATTAAAGTGCATTATGAAAGATGCAGTGGGAGTTCATCCGCTGAAATTGAACGGGGCTGAATTTTCTATTGGGGTGCTTTCTGACTCGTTGATCTCTGCTAGCTCACCTAATGGACTTGGCATGCGAAAGCGATCTACAAGATAACTCTTTCTCTCCGAATGCCAATCAAACTGATTTGCAAAGAGTTAGTTTGTATGTCAAGTCCCACGAAATGTGATCGACAAATTCTATACATGGGGTGATCGTAAAGGATTACCCTGATTCTATCTTCTAAAGCGCGAAACGTCCAGTTTTCTCTACACAACTGATTCTGTGTTAGAAGTTTTGTACTTGTGTACTTATTTTACCACCTCCACCACTATTCACCGAACAGTTTGAACTGGTGGGTGGAAATCAATCAGCGAATAGGCTCATTTGTGTTCGGCTCTTCTCGTTTACTTTCGTGTCCAATATCGCTCGCAGTAAGAAACAAACTAGAATCGGATACTTCCCCATGTTGCCAAACCTATTGCTGTAGGCAACGGTTGCTAAAGAGCCTTGTTACTACTAAAACCTTTTGTGCGCGGGAAAATATCTGTACTTTCTATCAGCAAGCAAACGCAGTCAAAACGTTGCTACAGGACAGTCGATGCTCTTCTTACCATATTCATTTCCCAACTGTAACTGCAATCTGCTTCCGGGCATATATACTCGAACAAGATTGGCAGACAGAAAGAGATCCCAAGATCATCTGCCAGTAGCAAATTCATTCACTGTAGGAGTTTTGTGATCGTTGCTAGAGAGGAAACTAATCAGTTTTATCCCTTTCCCACCAACGCTTCTCTCAACACTCACTCCCCAAAACTAAATTCCTTGGACCAAGACACACCAAGCAGTTTTCCGTTAGGTCAGAACATCGAGTCCTTAGCTGCTGCTTTCTGGCTATCTATACCGGAACCCACTACCATTGCTTTCAAGTATATTCCCAATTCTCCACGTGATTCTCAATTATGAAGCTTCCACGGGGATCGAACCTGCGACCGCTGAAACAAAGGTCAGAAGACTAACAATTCAGCGAAGCGGGAGCTCAAGGTTCAACTACAGGGTGGCGCATATTGTATCTACCAATAGAAGTTGGGAACCCTGTCGGAACGCGGGTGCGCAAGCGCACAAGTTTTCCATGCTTAGGCAGCTGCAAGTCTCGCAATTAGTATGTCATGGAACGTTGGTCGATTCAGACACGAATCTGGCAGTAGAGGTGTTCATCCGAACGGGTCCCATTCAGGAGACGCAATATTGCACTGGGAAGCATCAGGGCGCGAGAGAATCCGCCTCCTTCGACCTGAAGACTTCTGTTTCTGCACGCTGCCATTGGCTCTCTATTGTGTGACCTATCGTATCATGTTGTGACGCTCTGACACTGGTTGATGGCGACCCTCATTGAGCCTTCGTCGCAGGGTTTCCTAAATGGAACCTGTTCGGATGAACGCCTCTACTGCCACGATTCGTGTCTGAACCGGCCAACGTTCCATGGCAGACTAATTGCGAGAGTTGCAGCTGCCTAAGCATGGGGAAGTTCTGTGCATGCGCACCTGCGTTCCGACAGGATTGCCAACTTCTATTGGTAGATACAATATACGCCACCCTATATATTAGATAACTTGTTTCTTTTCGTAAGGGTTGCCGCTTCCGACAGAGAATTAACGAATGTACAATATTACTTCAAAAGTAACACAACACCAGGAGGAGTGTAGGGTGAGATTTCGTTTGAAGACTGAGTCTCTTGTCGATTTAGACGTAGTTTCGATAAGCAACATTTCAGCTGTGCTTTCTTGGGACGACCCTCGGGCACAAAGTATCTTAATCCTGAAGATCACATTCCGACCTCCACAGCGAAGTGGTTATCTCCGAACGCTACGATGCCAGGGGTCCCGGGTTAGAATCACGGCCTGGATATGGGTGCTCTTTGTGAGTGTCACTTGAATTTCATCACTCATCTTTGCGATTAGACAAAAGTAGCAGATAAGCGAAATAAAATTAACTAAATGAATAAATTAATCGCGAAGATCACCTTCATTGTGCCCCAACCCAGAATCTGGTTTAGGAATAAAAGCTGCATGATTTTTGCCTCCTTTCCGAATATCTATATCCCCCATCTGTGGAAAGAATCTTCAAGGTCTAAACATTTGAAAGCATTTTATCTGCAAAGTTTAGTCAAAAAATATACTGCAAATTCTAGCCAATCAGATTTCAGATTTGTTATGCTGTCACTAAAATCCTGTTGCTCAAGTGGAAAGAGAATTGATAGGAATTTCATATGAAAACATGTTCCTTGCAAACTGTGAAGTTTGTGAAAGCATTGTCATCGTGGAAAGCAGAATTCGCCGTCCAAAGATGCGTGTTTGAAAGGTATTTTGCCTGATTGCAGTTCCGAAAACAGCCACTGTTGCTGTTTTCCAGACAGGTTATTCTTTCTTATATTCCGTCAGATTGAGGGTGATTCAGATGTCAGATGACTGTCTGGACGTAAAGAACTTGTGATTTTTATGGATTGTTCCACATCTTGGTGATCGAAGTAATAATTTATGCGATAAATAAGCGACTATTACAATTCTTGAGAGGTACCAAATATTTTCACACATTGCATAGCCAAGTAAGAGTATCTATCCCGATGGTACCACAGTTGTTGCTGATGATTGGCTGCTTTTACAACCAGCCTCCAATCCCCATGTTTACAATTCTTCCTCTGGAGTATCTTCTTTCTCCTCAAAGATTCAACGCTACCATTCATCTTTCTCAGTGTCGGTCTTCCCATCTTTTATCTTTAGCTTCTTTTACACTATGTTAGAAAAATTGAGTTTTTAGGTTACTAAACAGCACGAATAGGAAGTCAACGCTGAAAGAACCCTCCAATTGAAACATTTACACTTTTTTTTTTAGAGCCCGACAACTGCTTCCGACAGGCACCAGTCTTCATGAGAATTTCCTTGCAAGCAATTTGTAAAACAGGAAGAAAGAAAAAATCAAACCCAGGATAATCAAGTTGGCAAAAGTAGGAAGCATAGAGATAGAGAGAGAGATGGAGTTGGTAAGACAATTCCAGATCGATTTGAATCTGTTTGCACGAGAGGACTCCAGGCATTAATATGTGAGTCACGTCGGAGGGACTCGGAGGAAAAGGATGAGTTATGGCATCTGATCACGTGTCCAGTGGCGTGTGAAGAAAATCGCAGAAAGGATAGAATGACAAAAAAAGAAAGGAAGATCCACGTAACAAAAGAGAAAACAGCACAATCTGATATTTCCGACTGGAATCTCCTTTTTGCAGTTAGAGAGGATAACGGGGTTATACGGCAAAAAACAAGATTTCTGTTTGCTTGTATTGGATTGCCATATCCGAGTCTAACAAGATCAAGCTATTCGCGGTATATAAGGGTCCCCCTTTTCCCCCAAGAATGTTCCATTTTGGTCGCCTTATAATGTCTATATCCTGGCATTTCTTTCTGTTTTTTTCACATCCCAACCTCCTTGTCCATTCCTCCGGGAAAGTTTTTCCAGGATGGAGTGGGGAAAGTAGGTGATACGGCGGGATTTGTATTCCTCCTTAAAACCGCTTCCACTACATAAGTTTCCCTTTTTTTATACATCCCTTCGTCTGGAGCATCCAGAATGCGCTTGGAAGACGCGTTGAATTTCCTTGCCTACAAACTACTGCATTCCTGTAAAAACGTTTCCCCATCCCCCATTCTGAACCGAAGTGGATGTGGGATCCAGCCCACCCTCCCATTCTCCATCCCCCCCTTCTCCCATTCTCTCACAATGTTGCAAGTTCTTCCTTTTGTCTTGAAATTTTACTAGGGCAAAATCCGTTTTCCAGTTCGGGAAAACTAACGTAATCTTGTGCAAATAAACAACCAGTAGACTCGTCGTTAATTACAGTAGTTTAATTACGGAAGTTTGGTCCAAACTTGGCGATTCCCAGATCCTTGCACCGCATCTAAGAGGATCTCTTGTATCGGTAAGTCTCGTCCGTTGTCCACTCCTTTTCTTTTTTGCCCACTCCTCGACTTCCTCTTCTTCTCCAAATCCAACGAAGTTTCCTTTCTTTATTTTTTTTCCGGCTGGCAAGTCAGAAAGAATTTGCCCCTCCTCCGTCCGCCACCATTTCCTTGGTTTTCTGCATCCTTAGACTCGCTCAGGAACTTTAAACGAATTTCCAGCGAATCTAGGAAATTAACTTGTTTTTCTGGCCAGAAGAAACTTAATAGAAGGTCGCATTCATCCGATTTTGTAAAAATTTTATTTGGACTCTGTTTTCCAATTTGGAGAATTCACCAGGTCTCTGTAACTTATCTGAGAAACCATTTTGTCCCGTAACCACTTTAAAGTTGGGGAGCTGAATTACAAATATCATCGTGTACTTTCTGTAGATAAACAACTGAATGTCGCTTAAATATGTTTTACGCTGTTAATTTCCTGTACGTTGAAAGGAAGATGTTGTTATACATTGTGAAATATGTTGCCAAGGTTTATGTGTACTTACCCTGTACTTTTCAAACTATATGAAACAGGGTGGGGCAGCTTACAGAATATGCACGGGTAGAATTTAGCTTAGCTATAGAATGCTAAACAAATTCAACATAATTTAGTGTGATATCCAAGCGCTAATATATTTTCTCCAAATGCTCTCCAGCAACGGGAAATTGTAAATCTTTGTTAGTGAATGTAAATCTTTCTCATAATGAGTTCTGTTAACAAAGATGCGTTGTGATATTGGAAATTTGTTTCGCAAAATGAAGCTTTCCTTTCCTTTGAAATATGAAAATATTTTGAAATATGACGACACAATTTCCCAGACATCAATATGGCAAGTACAGGCAGGTCTCAGGAACTTAAAGAGAGAGTTATATTCCCAAGCCCCGAGATGAAAAGAAAAGGAGAATGCTTTGGAAAAAGCTACATATATGAGATACCTGAAATACAGTAATATAAAATAAATAACTATCCGTCTGACATAACTTGATCTGAAATGTTATTATTATGTAGGGAAGCGAGGCTCACCATGTTGTGCAAGCTCATGTTTCAAAATTTCGGGGAAATTTTTACTATTTTACAAGAGATCTCTTTTATAATTGTAGTACTTACTGCTCGTGTGACTTACATACTTTTTAATGTTACATTATTCAAGTGCTCGTAATTTTAAGTTATTCAAGCATAATATTCATTCCTTGATGCAAACTATATTTTTGTGAAATTATATTTGAAATTTCATGAAGAACTGAGAATGAACATTCGCATTGAAAGGAATGAGACACCTATTGTGAGTTAATAATTTTCATGGTAGCGAGGTGGGAGAGCCCTGAAGAACGTCGCCCCTTACACCACGAAATATAAATGGTTTATAAAAACCATCCAAATAAGTTATTTAAAAAACATTGTATGTACATCACATTCGATTCAGTTTTTACTATTGTATTATTGTATTACTATTGTATTGCTATTGTACTACATACAAAAGTACGCGCGCGCGTGTGTGTGTATTCAAATTTGTCCTTCCCGGAAACACATCAGCCTAGTTATCTCCCTGGAGAACTGTATCCTTTACACCGCTTTTCACAAGAGGCCTCTCTGATGACGTAGTGGTAACGTCATCGCCTTGTAATCAAGGAGTCCCGGGATCGATACTCAGAGAAGGCACATAGTGGTTCGGATCCCACTTGGAGTTGAAGATGCTGCCCCAGTTAACCAAACTGTGCATAAAGTGGACTTAAAACACTACTCAAGCACAGAATACAAAATAAAGAACCTCAGGGTAAAAAAAGTCCCACTACATCAGAGAAAATATATTTATGATTTTGTCGAAATCATACTCCAACATATTAATTACGCACAAGAGGTTCCCTGTAGTCTCGGCTATCTAATTTAATCTCCCTTGCACTAAAGGGCCGCACGCAGTCAAATGATTTCTCGAAACAGGGTGGAAAGCATTCATTACGTATTCAGCTTTAACTCTAGCTAGATACGGAGGGCGGCCGTATCTCTTTTCCGGGTGTTATATTTATGACATCTGCATGAACTCTGGCTTGCTGGGGTTTTGCACCTCTGACCCCCGGGCTGTAAAGAGACTAACTCGAGAATGCCCGCTTCAAAGCGATATTTGGGAAACTCACTTGTATGGTCAAGCGCAGGTTTAGTGTTGTGGATGTGAAGGACTTTCTAGCCCTGCATGGCTGACTTCGCGGATATGTTTCTTAAAGGGTTTTCTAATCCATACCCTTGTTAGTTGTAATCGCAAGCATAATTTCCACTGTATCTGTTACGGTCGCTTGTTGCAGCAATTTGAGTGCTCTACGTTTGAATTTATGATGAGGGACATTAACCTGCCATAAACACTCCTCTACCAGAACTTGTGCTATCAAGCCGAAGGGACCAGATTAAATGAGAGATTGTGAAATGGCTGGTCTTGTTGTAAATACATGGTCTTGTTTAAAATGAATTAACCATGCACATGTACTTAAAAAAATAATAACCTTCTGATGGATATTATTTATTTTACTTAGCACTTCTGCCACTTTTTGCTAACCGCTAAGATGAGGATGAATGATGATATGATGCAATTGATGAAGGGACACTCACAGAAAACACCCATGCCCAGGCCGGGATTCGAACCCCGGGACTCCTTGCGTCGTAGTGCGCTGTGACAGGGTCTACCATGGGGGAGACACCCTTTTGTTAAGTTTTAGTCCTCTTTGTGGACTAATTTGGAGATCGACTCTAGTTTAAAGTAGGTTAGTGTCTGAAGCCAAATATGTGTTCTCACCTGGAATCGAATACAGATTTCGGGTTCGAATCTCGGCCTGGGCATTCTCTGTGAGTGTTCCTTCATCAATTTTATGATATCTTAGCGATTACCCAAATGTGGCAGAAAAGCGAAGTTAAATATACAGAAACTTATCATTATGAGCTACAGGTTGTAGCTCTTCTGTAAATGTATTCATAGGTAGTGGAAAAAAAAAACAGTTACGCATTAAAAAACTTACATTTCTACAATTTGCACAATTCTGAAAAACAACCTTATATCGAGTTATGTCTCATGATACTTAACAAACCTAACTGATTGGCGATTGTTGCAATAAATCCCGTTTCCCTGACTTCTGTTGGTGTTGTCTGGTTCACTGGCGTATTTCCTGCAAGGCGATGCGTAATCGTATTACAAAGAACATTGTTTATTTTCCAAATTTTACCCAATGAGAGCTTCAATATTTAAAACAAAAAACGAAGCAAGCTGCTCACAACCTCTGAACCAACATTACGTAAACATCGAATTCTTCAAAGCGCGTAAGATGAGAATAGTCATGGACAGGGCCGTACTGGCCCACCGGGACACCGGGCAAAATCCCAGTGTGCCCTCTCGTCCCGGCGCCCTTCAGAAAACACACAATTCTGTGCCATTTTTTTCCTACTGCTTACAATCGGTCACAGATATAGCAGTGGTTAAAAAACATATTCTTTTCTGTTCCCTCGTGGACTTACACAGGGGCGACTTAAGGCGCGAGCGACCCGGTCCACTGACTGGGGCGCGGCTAAAAGAGTTGGAATAATGGAACTTACTGCTGCATAACATATTAAGTATATTCAAAATCATATCATGTAACAATTTAAGCTAAGATATTGCTGTTATTTTGATGTTATTATGTAGGAATTAAATGAACACATAGGGTCTACCTACAGTAAAAGTGTTATTTTAAACTTTTGCTGAAGTTTTCCTTTATAATGATAAGTTTAAGAATTTGAAAATATATTTTAATTGTATTGTTGAGGTTAAATTGACATATTTAATCATAAGGGAAATTGCCTGACACTTGTTCTTTTGTTTTCTGTGTTGGTAACACAATCTCTTGAATTTCTTATGTCTACTTTTAATAGACCCTATATGAAAAATTGTATAAGTCAATTCAGCCTTTACTGTAGTGATAAGTCATCACAACAACAATTTCTTGGGGCGCCCTCTTAAGGAAAATTGCCACCGCCCTCTTGGCAGTCCCAGTCCGGCCCTGGTCATGGACACTTTACTGAGAAATACTTATGGATCCCACCATACGAATCTTGTGGGTTTGTCCATCTGCATATCCATCTCCTAACACGTCGCGAAAATCCGCTGTTAAAACATGCTTACAGCACCAAATCTAACCAACATAAATTATCAATACTATTCTAATAATGCTTACGTTGTTAGATAAGGATGGTAGGTTTGGGGTTATCCTAAATTGCTTTTAGCAACTATAGATGTACCTGATAACGTACACAATCCTAAGACCACAGCGTCTACCCATTGGAGTCAATCTCCTGGTTTGTTAGTCCAAAAAGATTATACATTATAGTAATTTTATAACGTGTTTTAATGATTCACAACAAAAATTCCTTGTAGATTGAACAGATGTTTCATATGTTTCATATGCTTCCATAGTGAGGCATTAGTGGCAATTATAACAATTCGAAAAATCTCTTCGGCACCAGACTTTGCAAATTTTGTTGCTTGTATTTTAAAGTGCGCCATCTTTTAACGTGTTAAGCATTGAAATGCAATATTGTTCTGCGAAACGTGATCAAAAATGAAAATACATTTTATTTTGTCTTATCACCTTTTGCATTCTTTTAACCTATTTTCAGTTTTAACTCGATCTAAAGTACATTTCAAAACATAAGAACTGGAACACACTAGTGTTTTAGAAGAGCGCTAAGGTTACAAGTTGGTAGTATACACTCTAAACTACACTGAGTGAATTGCATAATGAAGGGAGGGGGTCAAGGGGACAAATTGCCCATTTTGAGCCGAAAACTAACTGTTGTAGATTTGGAGATTTCGAGCTTAACTAGCTAGAAATGAAAAATACCTCGCAGATCGGGTGTGGTATTCAATTGGAGCGACATCTATCCGCGTGTTTCAACACTTTTCCTGAAACTACGTAATCTCTTTAAATGATTCTTTAAATTTCTTATATTATGAAATAAAATCCGTGTATTATACATATACAAATAAAAACCAATGTTGAAAAAAGGACAAAAAATGATTACAGCACCCGCGATACCATATTCACGAATTATTTCTCCATATGAGGGTTTCCCCAATAACGACATCGAATTTAAAGGTCCAAGGATTGTTCATTTTAAACTGTAGGTTCACTAATGATCTGCCTATATGAGCATTAAGTTCACTTATAAACTTTGCTTTGGCGTTTTCTCATGTATGAAGCTACAATAAGACATATTGGTGGTGTAAATTCAGTTGCGATAGGGACGGAATATAAGTAATATCTTTCACCGAATGCACCCACTTTTGACGGTGATTGTACAATATTGTTTCTAAAATTAAACAAGTCTCTGAGCTCTGTCGGCTGTTCACGAAAACGCAGAACTCATTTGTTGCTATGCAGGAAGCATTAAAATTCGTTCATCTGTTACAATTACACCTCACTGCGAAATATCCCCGACTAATATTGCAATGGTAATGAAGCAGAAAACAGAAATAACATGCAAATCACCATTCCATGAATATATTCCTGAGTATCTGCGTCATTTTTAGCTTTTGTGTGCTTTATGAAAAATTCCTCTTCTACTTACAATAAAATACGCGTAGCTTTATTATTCCTTCAACGAATTTCTATTTTGATATTTCAATGGAACAAAATAGAGCACGGAAATATTCCCGGAGTGGTAAACAATTTTGTAACTTCCTGAGAAATTCGCACACGCACAAGAGAGACACAGAGACAGAGGGAGAGGGAGAGAGGGAGAGAGGGAGAGAGAGACAGAGTTTTGACTTTTAAGATCACTTTATGCAATGATATGCTTATCAAAACCACTATGTACCTTCATCTGTTATCAATCGCTGGATGAATCGATGACTGGAGTGAGCGTCAAATCTCCTGCATATGGCGATAGCCAATAGCAGCGCACTGCAGCGGTGTCATGTCGAAATCTCACACGGAAAAGATACAGAGTGGTTGAGCGAAACGCCTTGTCACGGAGAGCACGGAACATTAGATAATATAACATATATTAAACTCAATGGGAGAAAAGATCATACTTCATAATGCCAGAGGGACTGCCAGGGGCTCCTCGGCACTCCAACAACTGCCATCGTTGTCCTCATCGTCACTGACCGTACTACTTTCGCCCTCTGTGTCGTCCTTCAAATTTATTATAATTGGGTCCAAAATTTCGTCCCGATCTATCTCCCTTACAAAATCGTTTTCCTGTAATTGTTGTGCATGTTTATCACAAGCGGCCAATTGTTCTTGTGTTACATTGTCAAGTTCTTCGTTAACAAGTTAGCAACACATTTTAATCTGTGGTTCTGTTTTACCCATGTCTCGTCAAGGTAAAATATTTATCTCGAATCACCAGACACTCGAATTTCTTGCATTGTACGAAGGAATTTTACCCTTGACGTAATAATGTCACTTCTCTCCATCAGAAATTTAAGACCGTCGTTGGTTTTCCTGTACTTGAAGCATTATTGTTTCAATATTCTCAAGGTGGAAGTTGTAGAGCCTTTGTAAGATATTTTATCCCGTAAAGAGTAAGTTATCTTTTTGGCAGTAGGAAATTCGTCACGATCGTAAAATTCAAAGATGGTTCAACGAACTACGTCTTTTTCAAAGTCATCTAAGTTTGTCGTTCTTTTCGGTACGTCAATGTGTTTTCTAGGTGATTGAAACATTGGAGCAGGCCCCGATCCACATTGTTTTGCCCCCGAACATATCCGAGAAACGGTAGCTTGATTCACACCACACGCTAGAGCTGTTAGAGCCTGGCACTTCTTAAAGTCAATTTCACTTCTCTATTCTTCACTCGAACATTATTTTAAAAAAAGGGACGAAGGGAGAGCAAAAATGATACAATGCAAATACGTTTATAATAACATTGCTTCTACAGAGGGAACGGTATAAGCTACAATCACGCTTGTTTTTCGTACATACTTGCAAATTCATTATCTTTCCATCTGTTGAACTAATGATACTTAAAATAATCTATTTATATCCGAGCGCCAGGTACACGATTTAGTAGCGAGGTGAAACAGGTTCTGAACTAGGCAACGCCGCACGTTTGTGATTCGCTGGTGCTGTTCAGCCGTTCAAGGCCATATGCAGGAGATTTGACGCGCACTCTAGGCAACAACGTTACCTCCATCAGGGAGGCATTGTGTGTGAGAGAGAGGGGGGAGAGAGAAATTCATGGATGGAAATGAAAATGTAGTGCGTCAGCACTTAGGCTATTTAATTGATTTGGCTTTCCTGCCACTTTTGGCTAATTGCGAAGATTAGAATGAATGATGAAATTGTTGAGAGGACTCTGACAGAAAACACCCATGCCCAGGTCAGGATTCGAACTCGGGACCCCTGGCATCGTACTGCGATGTGTTAAGCACTCTGCCACGGAGGTCGGCTGAGGCTATTTGAACCCGTCGCATTATGCGTGGCAAAGCCCCTTGTAACTAATATGAAAGTCCTACTGAGAACTCAGATTTCCCTACATGAGGCTGTACTGGGGCATTTACATAAGTTGATGATTCATTTCAACAGAGGATTATGCTGGCTGTGGGTCCAGACACCGGAGTCTCGTAGAGGTTAACCTTTGAGGGGCTTAAGAACTCTCCCCCTAATTACAGAGAGATAGATGAGAACGATCCAATAATGAAGGCAATATCACCATGTATTCTCCTCTGTCCACAGAAAAATGTAGTGTTTCGTTATAAGAAGTAACACTTTTACAAAGCTCCATACTATACTCAGTGCGGGGCGGGGGGAGACACATGTCCCGGTACGCTTCACAAGAAATTTCTGTACTGAGGCGAATAATACTGAAGTGAAGGGGGTGGGGGTTAAAAATAAAAAAAGACGAAATGCTCTCATACGTGATTCTAGTTTTGCAAATTTGCATCTACAATTTTTGTCGGTACCACGAACAAATTGTAGCCTCTCTACAACGTTTCTACTGCTGCAGACCATGTGTATCAGATTGATAGACAACTTGAGGGCATTTTGTATAGCTCTGATGTACAGCTCCTTTGAAAATTAATGTGCGCATGAAAATACTTTGATACCACAGGGTGTGTATAATTTTTATACACACTGCCTGGGAAAGACGAAATTTATGAAATTATACAAAAAATATATAAAATTATTATGCACACAGGCCGTGTGCATAATAGTTATAAATACCATCAAAACAGCTCTACCCTCCCACAAGAAAATACAAAATTCAGCCTGACAGTTAGTGTTAAGTCCACATGTGTACAGAGAGGCTAATGGGTACTGGTCCTAATGTTTAAAGTGGGGAATTGCTACGTGCTAACTTCTCTTTTACTCAACTATCATAACTTCAGACCGTCACTTACCCGTAACATGCCAGTTTCCTTCAACACCTCATGATAAAACAAATATTAGGAGTTTGAAGCAGTTCCGACACCTTTTCCGTACCAACTCAATTAATCATTGTTGCTCCAGCGTACAAAATATTGCATGCGCAACAGCCAGGGGCGTGAATTAAACTTTTTGTGCGTCTCCCAACTTTAAGGAGGAGCTCATCCACGCCCAGCCCCCCACCCGCAAAGGATTTCTCCCCTCTGACAGTGAGGAGTTCGCCTCATCCAAGTTGCTGACAGGAGAAGCTCGATGAAACTCCACAGTTCGTGGGAGAAGATCCGGATTAGAAAGGATTCCAGAGATTGATGCAGAATGAGCCTCCACGTTTCTTGCCAGGAGCCCAAGGATTTGTTTTCAGCTAACTTGGCTCCTATCCCCCTTTCCGTGCACGACGAGGCGATATGGGTATTGTAGTCACATCATCCACACGTCTTTTCTTCGTAGGCGTTCGGCGATATTAGATTTACCCACTTTTCTGGCAGGTCTCTCCCTTGTGAGAGCTTTACGTCCACGTGTAATTCAATTTTCTCACCACAAGATGAAAATGGGGGCAATATATAATTTTTCTTCTAAGTGGGCTGAAGAATACACACGCACGCACATATAATTTCAAGTATACAGTCACTGACACTTGTGGTTCGTAACACACTCATTTACTTTCAACGGGTGCGTTACAACCAAGAAATGTCCGCGACCGTACAAGGTATTAACTAAATATAACACGTCTTACGTATTATTCCAAGTTCTTAAAAGGTGTGTTTTAGGTGCGTCAAAGGGATAAGATAATCAGGTGACGAAATTGTCACAGCAACAAAATGTCATTTATTTGAATACTTTCAATACAGAATCAGGGTTGCTACGATTTTTTGATCATGAAATTCCATGGCATTTCCAGGTTTTTCCAGTCCAAAAATGAAATTTTTCCAGACGTTTTTTATCATCATGATTTTTACTTTTGAACCTTGTGTTTTGCAATCTTTATATATATATAAATGGATGGATGTGTGTCGGTGTGTATATTTGTTTGTTCCGACATAACTCTCGAATGCCTAGAGTAATTTCAAACAAACTTGGTGCACGTATAACTTGCAATTCTTCAAAGAATACTTTGTGGTAACACCCCTGGCACCCCTAGGAGTGGGGGTGGGAAGGGGTGACATGTAAAAATAATCGAAAAGGACCGATATTAAATTCCGCACAAACAGACATCCGTGACTCTATGCAATCGCGCACAATGATAGTGTTTGTCGGGTTGTCTAACATTCATGCGGCAGTGTTGCGAAAACGAGCGATATTAGTGTGGAATCCATAGTTTTCGTGACACTCCCAATGCGGTTCAACTTCAAATTCATCACCTATCGGCATGAGGGGGTGAGAGTGGGTGAAAAATAAAATGCCACAAATGACGTAGATTAGTGTCGAATCCATAGTTTTCGGAGTCGCTAAGCTAAATGGTGACATTCACAATGACATTTAAAATTAGTTACATTTTACACTGTAGTTAGAATTCATTATTTTTCCTGTTTAATACAAGATTGGGATAAAAAATTATCAGGGCAACGCCTGGTAGTCAGCTAGTTAAAATATAATCCGTCAATTATTATGAATATTCGCTTTCACAACTTAATTTTTAGCAAATTTCATTCTACACACACAAGAAGACGCGAAAATTTGAAGAGTAATAAATGTATTGGGTGCTACAATCACATGCATCTAGCCTTCAGGCTAAGGTAACAGAGGTATAACAGAGGTACATTATTTCACCATAACAGATCTGCACAATATAAAAACAACAGAAAAAAGTTCATAAACCATACACAATTTTTCATTTTCTGGCGGATTTATAGGGTCGTAGAAAATTCTGCTTTTTTGCTTACTCTGGAGAAAATTTTGTTGCATATAGGAATTCTATTGGAAATGTCAACAAGACTAAGATCTATAAGAAAATAGACGATAACCTCATCTTCAGCAACCTTTCCGATAATTATGATCATATTGTCAATGTACTTTAGTTTTATCAAGTTTTACTTTGATATTCTTACAAAGATCTAGTAATATAAAAATGAAAATTTGTGACATAAATTCGAAGAAACCATAATTTTGCACAAGACTGAGAACCATAAAAATTAAAAACAAGTTTCTAAACTAAATCTTTTTTGGGAGTGGAATCACAAGAACCGAATTCGGAAGTGGAAGTGAACTGCTTGTTCATTTTGCAACTTTTTCTCTTGCAGAGTCCAAAATGCACGTAAATTCCAGACGATCTGTAAAATTCCCTGACATATCCATGATTTTTCCCTGACAAGCCAAATTCCCTGACATTTCCGTTTTCCAGACGTGTAGCAACCCTGAGAATGTTACAACTGCTACATACTGATTTTTCCATACACCTTCAACACCTTCCATTTCGTCAACGACTCCTTAAATATTTCACAATGGTCCAATACATGGTCATTTTGTCTCTAACTTTAACCTTCTGGATGAACACCCTTAAGAAGTAGTCTGGTGTTACATTTTAGCACAATCTGTCTCATCTGAACATGAAATGCGACTCAACTATACTCTGTCCAGGAATATCTGGAGCGATCGAACGAAAACAAATCAATGCGCAAGCAGTGACGCGAGACCGCTCAACCAGTGAGCACATGCGGGAGGGTTTACGAGTGACTGAAGATGCCAGCCTTTGCAGCAGGGTGTACTGCCGGCCCCTGCGGCGGAGTGGTTAGCACATCGCGCTACGGTCCCGGGTTCGGCCTGAGCGTGGATATTTTTGAGTGTCCATTCATCAATTTCATCATGTCATCACTCATCTCCATCTCCGCAAATTAGCCAAAAGTGGCACAAGAAGCGAAGTAAAATAAAGCAAATCAAAATCAAAAACTAAAGGAGCAGCGTGTACTGCTCCAACTCCGTCAATTCCCTCTCTCCCCTTCTCTGCCCTTGTTCGCGTCCTTGCTCCAGACATTCCCGATAGAATATACAGGGCATACACAAAAGGATGGTGTGGTTGCAAAAGTTAATAAAAAATATTTCTCACGTTACACGGGCACAACATACATCGTTAGCTTTTGAAACCGCACCAATCTTTTGTGTGTGCCTTGCATATTGAAAGATTAGAAAAATCCTGATGATAAAAATTGGAAAATATCTGTATGAACTAAATATCTACATTGCATTTATAGAGCTATAGACACAAAACTTACGACAGTTTTAGGACAGCAGATCTCATTGGCGAAGTGGTTAGCGTAACTCACTACGACGCCAAGAGTCCCGAATTCCAATACTTGTCTGGATATGAGTGATTCTTGTGAGTGTCCTGTCATCAATTTCAACGTATCATCACTCATCCTCGTGATGAGCCGAAATTGGCAGAAAATCGACGCTAAGTAACAAAAGTCAAATCATATTTTTAGGACATTTCTTGTGCTACAATTTTTAATAGAAGTTGAACGGTTGTCGAGGATATAGGGCAATGGGCGAGAAGGAAGTCAATCTTGTTTTGACTTCGATAACTGTCGCAAAATTAGAGATTTTAAGAAGAATTTCACATTACGCCATCGCATTTGAGCGTAATCGTTCAATGCATTTCAAGATGGCGGACTAAACGGTAGAAAATTGATTTGACCCAGAAGAAACGCTACATTACTCAACAGTAAGCGTACGATAATTGGTAATAATCATTGCAATGCGAGAAAATCCTTTCCGCGACCTTTAAATTGCATCCTTAAGACCGTTGCGCCATTCTCCACGAACGGATTACAGAGCTTTTTGCCATTAATTATTGCAAGACTGTAGCAACATTCACGTTTTCGCTCGTCACACTAATTACACCCTTTCTTCTTTAATAATTACACCCGTCACATTGGCCCAGATAGCACCCGGGCTCGAATATGAGATGCCACGAGTTCTTTCCTCTCCTCTGTGAAATAATGATAGTCATTCCACGTGACATTTCCAACGATGACAACGTAACATTTCCTAAAAAACAAAAAAAAAAGTTGGGGAGGGGGGAAGAAGGGCATTCGGAAAGGCCACCGGGTGATTACGGGTCTTCGCTTCCGTTCTGTGACATCAACAAAACCTCTTTGTTGTCCGAGTGGTCTGGGAGGCATGTGTGTGTGGACCAGGGACGGTGGAGATATGTGGTCGCTCGGCCACAGCTGCTGGTTGGTGGGTGGGGGTCTCCTCTCAAGCGGCGGTGACTGTGCATGTTTAATATTGTTTAAGCCGGACCGGTGCTCAGGTGACATGCACTTAATGGATACTAAAATAGGTGGGCGCTGCAGTGCGTTGGCTTATTATATTCGGCGAGGATTGGAACTCTTTTTCTTCTTGAGGGTATGAAAAAAAAATTCTGTTACACTGGAAGAATCAAAATTGTAACTTTTGTGAGGCGGAAAAAGGAATTTTAATTCCGTCGAGCTTCAGAAATGACATCATCGGGTAGGAGAGGTTGAGCTCTACTTGACCCAGTTGACGAACGATACAGGTAGAGAAGAAAGAGACAGGGGATTAGAAACACGAATAATAGAAATAGAGAGATAAATAAGTGAAGAATGAAATAGAAAGATAGAAACAATAGAAGAAAGAAGGAAATTTGGAAACATAAGAAGAAAACAAGACGAATGATACAGAGAAGAAAAAGAAAGGGGGAGAATGTAAAATACGAAGAAGAGTAATAGACAAATGGAGGAGAAAAGACAGAAACTAATAGATACAGAAGAAGTTGGGAAGAAAGCAATAAAACAGGAAGAAAACAGAAATAACGATATACATAGAGGAGAAGAAAGAATATGAGAAACACGAATCATAGAGATGAGTAGACAAAATGAGGAGAAAAGACGGAAAGAAAGAGAAACAAAATAATAAAGGAAGAAATCGGAACGAACGATATACAGATAGAACAAGTAAAGAAAGAGAAAAACAGAATGAAGAAAAAGAAGAGAGAAATGAAGAAAAAGGTAGAACGTGAGGGATACTATCTTAATAGCTAAAATAACCACTGAAGGGGAGACTCACTGAAAAAATATTTCGTTCACTTTTGAAACACCCGAATGAAATTGTCATGCAACACTATTGTTAACTTCAAAAGTAAAGCAATGAACCTGAGATTGAAAGTTTTGAACCTGGATATCTGTACATTTATGCTCTTCAAATAAAACTACCATAGAATTCGCACACAGACTAACACACGCGCACACACGCACGCACACACGCACAACGAAAGATAAACTTCAAGCAATTTCTCCAAGAAGCTGTGTTTCTCCACACAGAGGAGAGAGAGAGAGAGAGAGAGGGGAGAGAGACGGAGGGAGAGAGAGGGAGAGAGAGGGAGAGAGAGAGAGAGAGAGAGATCAAGGAAAATACAACTGTGTATTTCATTTTCTTAGGAATATAATTAGATAAAAGTTTCTCCTGTTTCCTGTTTGAAATCTCGAGGTGTAAATTCGTAAATAAATCCTACATTAACCTTTTTGTTACTGATTTTTATATTAATTCATTACCCTTATCATTTCATGGCATATCTAAGTAACTTCTCCCATCGTGGCGCTATGAAGCCAGACGTTCCGTGTTCGATCCTTATGTAGAAATGGATCGCTTTATTTAATCTCTCATCTACCTCATGATTTCTTCCAAAACTGTACCCGATTAATCTAAATTAACCTAAAATCTACACACAATAACCACAAGTCAGTACGATGACTTTCACAACGTTTAATAAGTGCTGAATGACGGATGGTTGAAATGTAAGCGGTAATAAAGTACCAATTGTCAAAAAGAAATCAAGTTAAGTACAAGGATCCTTGTTTTATATTAAAACTATAAAGCCAAATTAAAAATTCAAGTCGAGACGTGATTTCCTTGTGCTCCCCTGAATAAAAAAGTAGCAATAAATGCATCCAGCTTCTAGAAAAGCATCAGATTTCCGGGTCAATTTAAAAGAGGCCCTCAAATTTTCTTTTACGCTGAAGAAAGACTTTTCAAACGTCTAAAATCGTAAAGGATGTAAGATTGCTTGAATGTACACACACACACATACATTTATATATTCCTTTTGCTTGCTACGTTGTATTTATTCTTCCTAGCTAGCTTCCGTTGTAGAGGTTCTGATTCGATTTTAGAGCACTGAACGGAAAGGTTAAGAACAGAGAGAGAGAGGAAGAGAAGGAAAGGATGAAGTGCTGGCGAATTCGCTCCATTTTTCCGCTTCAACCGTTCGCCTTCATCAAACAAACGAAATGGATAAAATGGAAAGAAAAGGCAGACAAAAATCCAAACTAGCACGAAGAGACCGGGGGGGGGGGGGGAGGAAGCAAGCTGGAACCCGCATAAGCTTTCTCTGAGTTTCGCGACCGAAAATAAAACGTCAGTTTGCTATGGACGAGAAAGTGGGGGAGAGGCTTGCATATTAATTAAGTGCGAAGTAAAAGACGTTGGTGGACATTCGCAAATAAGCGGCGGTTGTTTGTGAAAAGGGTCAATTGTTTGTGTTTTTCGCTTGAATTTCCACACCTCCCTTGCTCGCGTGAATTTTGAAGACTGAATTAATAAACAGTCAACCCCCCCCCCCCCATTTCACCGTTCCATATGGATGACTAAGGAACATAGACCATATGATACTTTCATAACCGAATCACAATTTCCTACAGGGCCTCCTCACTGACGACGTAGTGGTAACGTCGTCGCCTTATGATCAAGGGGTTCCGGGCTCGAACCCGTTGCTTCTGATCCCTCTTGAAACTGTAGGTCCAGTCCAGATTACCCTTTCTGTTCGTAAAGTTGTCTTGAAAACAAACTCAAACCATTTCTTCTCTTTCTGTACCACAACAGCGCTGTTGCAAAACTCCGGTTTCGGAATATAGAGGCAACAGTAGTGATTCCTGGTGTGGGCACTTGCCCGAAATTAAGGTCTTATTCGAATTAACTGAATGCAAAATATGTATTTGGCACTTAATATAGAGTGTCTATCATAAATATTTCGCCAATTTGAAACACTTAGTCAGTTGTAGCCGAGGTAACTCACAAAGATACAGCTCGTGAAGTCTAATATAAATGACACAATGAAATGATTGGGAGAAAACGTTAAAGGTTTTTTATTAGAGATACTGAGATAACCTTTCTACGCCCAGAATGTAATGAAATAATTAGATCTATAGTAGAGCACAATTTTGCTTCGAAATAATAATATATGTAGCATAGAAAATGACACACACCATATCAGTATGCTACTGAAATAAACTATCACATAACATTACAAATACAATATAATTATGACAAAATAAAATAATTACAATTTGTAAATGCCTTCTCGCAATTCATTTGTCAATTTTCTGTAGAGAATTATAGATGTCGCTGACTTATTATATACTTGGAGACATTTACCAAATGTATATTTCAATAACATATTTACCAGCAAAGGAATTAGTACTGATGAATATATTATCGTTTCATCGTATTTACTGTGGCAATTGCCAGTTTTTTTAAATTAATACATTAGAACTTCAGAAATAAATGGTAATCTCACAATTGTATATATTTTACATTTTTACATGTGAATTATTATTTCTTGGAAATTAATTGAAAGGAAAATATGACAGTGTGTCACCTGTTCAAAATTAAGGCTCACATTTTTATATAACGACATACGATATGTATAAGAAAGTGTGTAAGTCGATCCACTACCACTAAAGAAATCTGCAGGGCTTATCTTAAAAATATGACAGAAATGTACAACAATTGCGAACCGAGGCTTGGTTTCTGCTGTGTGACTTTTAAACTGCAAAAGTAAGATGATTGGCCAACACAATCGGATAAAATGTATCCGAATTTTTGGAGTAATATGGAATATGTGTAATTAAGTACATGGTACGTCGTATAACGAAAGCCTCACACAACGAACGTCCCGCATAACGAACATGCGCACGGGTCGGAAAATGTCCCCCATAACGAACCAAGTCCTGAATTACGAAATGCAAGAGAATATCATCACACATGACTAACCCCGTCAGCAGGCGAGCTTCATTATCTTACACGTGCAGCGCGGGGTACATACTTTAAACAAAAGCAGCGACCTTGCTACAATTCATATAAAAAGCTATTCTTATAAATGCACTAAAATCCCGACCAAATCTTTGAAAGCCAAAATAAGAATGAACGTGAGACACTGTATGTAAATGCACACTGCAGTGTATTTTACATAGCCTAATGCATTTTCTACAACTTCCTAATTAGTAAATTCATAGCTTTTCCAAAATTGGTGGTGTTTTGTTTACATTCCCTACATTGTTGTGCGATTTTTCGTAACTTTGGAGCTCAGAACGGGTTAAAGTTATTCATATTGTAACCTATGGGAAACAGGATACCGTATTACAAACGGTGCGCATAACAAACTGTTTCTTCGATATATTCGTATATCGAAATATGTAGAAATATATGACATCGCAATTCCGCAGTCGTTGGACATTTTTGTATGCCCACAGGAAAACTAGGAAATATGTAATTACATAAAAATTCTACCTAATTCATGATTTTTCTTGACAACAAAATATCTGATTTCTAACAATGACTCAGTCTACAGTCGGCGGTAGTTCAAAGCGCAGTACTTAAGAAGTGATATCTAGCAACAAGCATCATATTAAGTGGTATTTAATATGACAAAAGAACAGAATTTTTAAACACATCTCTTTGTGATAATTTGAATCAGTACATACGATCTTTTGCTAGATGTTTCTTATTTTTTATTGCTTTTCTGTTAATTTTAAGAAAATTGCAACAATGAGGATGACTGACGATTGTACGAAATTTTAACACAAATTATACCCACGTCTAGAGTGGGACTCGAACCAGGAAATTTCTACGGCGAGATCAAAAGTCCACATTGCTACGAAGATCTCCATCTTTAGTCGTATATTGTAATAAAGAAACGAATATTAAGTTTTTGTCATATTTCTTGGTTTTTCCTGCTCGTCTATAACGATATCTTCCAAGAACAGAATAGTAATGCGTTCCGAGAACAATTTTACTAATTTATCTTCTACGAACTTAGTTTATCTACTCAAGTAACAGAGCTACTCTTGTTCGAACGATATTGATTGAATTTCCGGGAAGGGTACATAAAGTGACATGAAACTACGAACTAAAAATACGTTCCTAAGGGATTAAATTAGTTACTTGAATTGTAGTTTCATGTAGAAATTATTTCTGAACAACTTTTAAAATAGGTTAAAATGGTGATTATGAGGTATTTTATGGTATATCCCCCAGTCTAAAACGCAACTATATAATATCCACTAATACAATTCCAGCCTTCCTCGAAAAGTTAATTCTGAGTATGATAGAGTACCAAAAAAATAAAGATAATTATTTAGGAGTATGTAAATGATTGATTGTGTTTCTTAAACCAATATAATAAAGTTACGAAGCATTTACTCGTTCTGGATCATCAACGAACTTCTAGGTATATTTGTTATTGTACGTATTTATGTATATTTACTATGTGATCTTTGTGTTATTATATTAATTTTCGAAGCCGTAGTAACAGATGTTTTCTTTCTTTTGTAGGTGAGTTGAAATTTGAATCAGCGTCCATTCCTTTGTGGTAAGGTATGAAACTTTAGTAGTGTAATTTATTATTTTTTTCAAAGATTACCACTATGTTTTCGCGTAGTTAGTAGAGAGTTTAATTACAGTATATGCGTCACAGTAATTCTGGAATGTCGGCCACAAAAATGCGATAGTAATTAGTACATTACTCGATATTTACATTTGTAGAGGGCGCGGAAATTATTAGTACTCACAATAAGTTCAGTACATAAGGATATTTAAAACTTGTCATTAAATTGATACAAAATATGTATCAGCAATAAATAGTCTGCATTTCTCTCTCAAATATCTCAGCAAGACGATGAACGTTGAGGAGAAGAAAGTAATATTTTTCTGAAGCTCTAATGTAAACCTGAGAATTGATGTATTTTAGGACTCACCGTTTGACAATTACTGAATCGCTTCAAACTGTTGAGAGATACTTCAATTGTTACTTTTGTTGCAGGAATTTGAAACCATTATTCTCATAGTGAAAATTCATTCATTCCTAAACGGAAGCCATGTTTGAATCATCCCACAGCGTTACTTAAATTACTAGGCTGGGTAATGAATGGACCTGACCTAGAAGACTTTGTAAATCATTTGAAACTTGCCAAGTAGAGACATTTATGATATTTGAAAATGTACCTAAACGGAATTTACTTTATTATGCAACATCTTCAAACCACGCGGATACCTGATTTATTTATAGAGATAAGTCACAGATTTTGTCAGTTGAATTTACAAGTTATTCCATTGGTCCCAATTCACTCAGTTTATGCTTTTCAGAGAAACTGAGGTATCAAACAGAAAGAGGTTTAATTAAGAAAACTTGTTTGCGGTAATGACCTTTGCCAAGTTTTGTCTCGTCGCATCTTGATTCCGCCCCTAGGCTGGAAGAATATATTCTGCGTTAGAATACTGCATGCGACCACTTTCGCTCGCTCATACTCGATCGAATCTCCCACGCTCGAGCGTGATAAGCTCGAATATATAGAATATCATATATCATTTCAATGTGACAATAATCGTACAAATGTATGGATGTATGTAAAATATCCGTCCTGGTAGTTTCGGCCCATAATTATGCATTCATTTTCATATATTGCTGTGTATTGGTAAGATAGACTAAATTAGGCTACATTTTAACGTGGAGATGATGACTATGTTCACTAAGTTTTCAATTTCGCTGCGTCTTTAACTTCACGATCTATATTTGAGGGACCACGACCACCATCTTGCGTCATCCGTGCGAACTTTTAGACGATCGAGCAAAAACGCCTCGATGCAGCACTTTATTCTGCATAACGTAAAGTTTAAAAATATTGAAATTTATATTCTGCGTAACGTAAAGTTTAAAAATATTGAAATTTACCAGTTTGTACGGGAACACAATCGATCAGAAAACAAGATTCAATTTTTTACTCCTAGATCTTGGATTCGATTCTTGATGGAAAGCATATCTTAGTGATACCGATCTGGGATTAATCCAGATTGGGCTACTTATCCATAACGTATGTAAATTAGTCGTAGGAATTTATAGTTTTTCGAGTTACTTTCTTGAAACTTTCAAATAAATCATCTTTTTGACAGTTTCATACTCTTGCATCAGGCATGTTAAATCCATCCCTGAATAGATTTTCAAACGGAAATGTGAACTCATTTAGATGTTCATATCGAAACTGATTGTTTTATTCAGAACCAGAAATAGGTTGGATATGATATTTAAAGAAATAATGACAAGTTGAAATCAGAAACGTGAATTGCCCACTTAATTTTATTCTTGCAAATTTTGTACAAAATTCTAGTAGATATAATGACAGATTGTTATCGAATTGATGCCTCAGGAACCTGACGTCGGACATTCTGTGATTTTGAAACACCATCTTGCGTAAGGATAATTATGATCAACTGATTAGGTATGCCCAATTAGTTTATTAACCAGCGGCCGCTGTCCTGATGTGGAATTACCCAAACGTGGCCATTATCCTGATAGATAACCACTCGTGACTCATTTGTTAATGGATTAACAGACAATGAAATGGGGGTCCTACCTCAATTAGTAATCGTGGATGTGAATCCGAGAAATCTATAGTGAATTTTGCAAACCTGAGGCTTCATGCCAACCAGATACTTGTTTGCACATGCTTTTTGGAGAACGCATATGAAATGGTGCATGATGCTATCAGGAAAAATAATATCAGTGGTAACAATGTTTAATGGTGTTATTTATTTGTCAACAATTGTGTATTTACGAAGCTACAGTTGTAAGGGAATATTTAGCAAGACAGAAGTATTGCAGTAGTGAATAAATTAGTTCCTGCAGTGGCATCGTGGAACTAAAAATACGAAGTAAGTCATGTATGATTATGATGATTACGATGGAGAAAAAAATTCACAAATATTCACCACTTCCTTTGATAAATTTTGATATTATATTTTATCCATTACGTTGTTATCATAACTTTCTTTTCAGATTCTAAATAGGCAGACAGTTTGTAGACTGACTGGCTGGTTAGTAAATGTTATTGCCGCAGAAAAAGTCGATCCGAATCGCCATGTGTTGGGAAATTTTACAACACATGACGGAAAGACACGAAGGTATCTGGAGTGACACGAAAGCATCCGAAGGTGCACGAGGGTACACGGAGTGACACGAAGGAACCCGCAGAGACTCGAATGCACCCACAGTGGTACGAGGATACCCGAACTGATACGAAGGCATCCGAAGTGACACGATAGTCATTTCTGGCATGGAGCTTCCGCTCTTTTCGGCAAGATGAACTGAAGTGGACGTTAGTTCTCTGACCTTCTGGCTGGCCATTTGATTAATTGCTCGTTTTGATTAACGTCTGGTTTGTTTCACTATGTTAAGCGCGAAGGGAAATGGTCCGTAAATTTTGTTAAAGATAGCCTACCATCCCAGAAAACGCATTTTCCTTTTGCTGACTGCACTGCCTATCGTCTGCAACACCACAGATAGGAGACCCATTTTGCATACGTACTGAATATTCTCATTCATAGTATTCCAGGTATGATTAATGCACACAGCTGTCGATATTCGTATCGCTGTCCATCCGATTAGACCTGCTATTCTACGAACACGGTATATTATTATCTTCCCATTCTCTTATCGCTGTTCATTATCAATTCTTGCGATGACGCAAAACAATAAGCCGCTTTCTGATTGGCCAACTCAGAAAATATGAATCGACAGTCAAAAAAATGACTTGCGTGAGAAGAATGCATGTGAATGTGGGGTGGTGATGCGAGGGATCACTGTATCCAAATTGCTTACCATTTCATCGCTTTCAGTGATTGGCTGATATTTAATGCACAGGTAGGAAGTGAACGCTTTCCCCCAGCTGGCAGAATTAGTTAAGATCGATTCATTAGCCCAAGTGCATCAGATGGATGGAAGGCACGCGGTGAATAATGGATGAATGGATGAATAATTGAACCAATCAGCGATTGAGAGAAAAAGACAAGAACAGGCCCGTGAGATGAGCGCTTTGGGGGATATGTGACGCCATGTATAAATTATTAGCACTGAGAATGGACTCTGTGGGCGATGCCTTTGTTTTCGCGTGAGCGAAGGGCAACAGGAGAACTCACTACTCATTCCAAATCACCCCGGATCCGGTGCAAGTCTAGGTTCAACATTAGGGCCGAAGGTCCTTTACGAGGTAAAGCCTTCTATTTCCTCAGAGCCCCTTCCTTTTGCACCCCAGGGAATGGCATTAAGGTCTTCCTTTAAGGGAAAGAACTGATGTCCGTGGAGAAGGGTTGAAACAACACGTGAACGTCTTATTTGACACAGTGGTTCCTACGTTAGTGTGTGTCGAAAATTAGCCATTATGAGGATGTTACACTAAACGAGTTCCCCGTTTGCTTTCTGACATGGACGTTCTCATCGGGGAGAGCAATATTGTGAAGTCCACAACCTGTAAAGAGACATCCAATCGGTTTGATACTTGGAAGGACACTCATGAGTCCAGGACTGCGCATGCGCGAACTCAGAATACAACTTGAACACCAAACGACGATTTTAGGTGGATGACATGAAAGTTACATTACATTAGCAAAGTTCGATCGTCTTCCCCATTGGAAAATGCATGTGAAGAAGTATGGATTAATCAGAGATGAGACTTATCGAGACGAGACTGAGACTTAGTGTAGGCTACCAGACTTTCGTTCGAGACTTAGTACATTGAAAACAATTACCTTAAAACGAATCTACGTAATTTACTGTACAACTTCTTGAGATATATCAAGCCGGTATGTACGATGTTATTTATAGGTAAGATATATATTTTGTTTATAGTAATTATGAAATCAATCCATTAATGGCAACTGTGAGCCTGTATTGCGTGGTTGCATACTCATTATAAAATTTTCCCTTTGAAGTTTTCGTAGTGTCGACACTGGGTGCCAAACAAAACCACAAGTCTGAAGCGTTAATATACAGGGAGGGCACAAATTCGCTTTCCCAAAAACAGGTATTTCTTCATTTATTGGGGAAGCGACTTTGTGCCCTCCCGGTATATATATATATATATATATATATATATATATATATATATATATATATATATATATATATATATATAGGTTAAAAGGAAGAAATGAATATAACTTCAGCGCTACAAATTTTGTGGCATTTTTCCCACCTCTATTTGTGTTCTTTCGTCAAATCGAATTTATTTTCTCTGAGGATATCACTCAGGAAGCAATAAAACCAAACTTTTTCTTTCGGGCTGTATTATTGCTTCCTTCGTTATGTTCTTTTGTCACGAAACTTCCACGTTTTTTTCGTATTGCCCATTAAGGTTTTTCTGGTCGAAGCAAATGTATAATGAACATATCAAAAGTGATGTTATATTCTGTAATTTTTATATATATATATACAAAATATAAACTTTGGATTTTTTCATTGTTGGAAAATCTCAGTTATACTTAGTGTAATTTAAGAGTAAAAATTAGAAACTCCTATCAATAATCACAAGCAGTGGCGGCGAATAAAGGGGGCGTGGAGGGTAGTTGCCCCACTTTTTCTTTCGAACTATTCTAAACCTTATCTACTAAGGGAAAGCAAACTGTCCTTTCCCCCCTTCCAATTTTGGCACCTTGTCCCCTAATTTTGGATCCCAATCGCCGCCACTGATCACAAGTAAGGTAAAGCCAAAGAGAAGACCAGTTAGTACTGACATAATGCCTTGCAATTTATATCTCACTGTATATATTAATTGTGACTAGTGTCTGACCATAAATACAATTTCATATAGGGATACTATCAATTATATTTTTGATAAATATGCTGCTTATGAAGTTAAGCATCTTGGTTTTCTTGAAAAACTCCATCCGGTATTAGCCCAGCCAATAAAGGACAAAAAACGTCGAATGTAGGGAATAATTCCGTAAAAACTTAATTTTGTCAGTTATTAGAACACTACTAGTAATGCAAAATTCCAAAAGTCTCCGCCCCTCCCCCCCGGTGATTCCTCCCAGCGCCCCCTAAACAACAATTTCGCAGACTCTCAGCTATTGGCCGATATCTCCGTAACCAATGGTCGTAGGCAGGTAATCTTTTTCTAGTCTTAATCCTTATTAAATGTGCTACAAAAAAGATTCGAATTACAATTTCGATAATGTTGGTAGTTTTGCAGGAATTTAAAAAATAATCATCAAAAGTATAATTTTTGTAGTACTTTTTTAAAGATTTTGCCTTGTAACTTTTGAACAAATTAATTGGCAAGAAATTGTTTTGGGTAAAAGTTGTAGTCTACCTTTTAAGTTTTAAAACGATATAAGTTTTAATGTATTTTAATCATGGATTTTTTTTTTATAAAAGCAAGATACTTGGTAGAATTTATTGTTATACTAGGTACTTAAGATATGTTCAGTCGAGTAACCAATCGACATTTGCGTGCTGACAGCCGCCATCTTGAAAAGAGTCCGCCATAATGGATATTTTTATTGACTCTTAGGTTTAGGCCCATTACAGCGTTCTTCAACTCAGGTTTAATCACTAGAGAATAGGAAATAATAGATTTGTTGGCAGGAAGTGTTACAGGAATTCGTAAACTTTTAGTCAAAAATTGTTTGTTGCAACAAGATTTTGCATCATATTAATTGGTTACTACCATCGTGATGCTTGTGAAATTGTTGCTTCCTTTCAAATTAAAATTGTCATGATCTACACTATTTGTGTAATATACATCAATGCATTGATCAATATTTCTACACTCGGCAAAATTGGGGAAGGGACTCGTGCCCGGTGTGTTAAAAAAAAAAAAAACCTGTGGTCCCGAGCGCCGAAAGATGCAAATAGACCTTGGGTCTGTAGCTGCGGAGGCATAAGTTCATCCATGGGTTCTAAAAGATGTAGGGGCGAGGGGTGAATGATTGGGCCACTGAAAATAACTTTTAACGAAGGATAGGATCCGCACCCTTCGAGATAATGTCGTTAATCCGCCACTGTAAACGTGTGTCATTTTCGTGCTTAACAAACAAACAAAAAAAAATCCCTGAAAGAAAGGCGGCATAAGGACCATCCATAAGACGTAAGGACCATGCAGATATCCCTAAGGCGGCGTAAGAAACATGCAGCTATCCATAAGGCGGCGTAAGGAACATGTAGCTATCCATAATGTGGCGTAAGGAACATGTAGCTATCCATAAGGTGGCGTAAGGAACATGCAGCTATTCATAAGGCGGCGTTAGGAACATGCTGCTATCCATATGGCGGCGAAAGGAACATGTAGCTATCCATAAGGTGGCGTAAGGAACATGCAGCTATTCATAAGGCGGCGTTAGGAACATGCTGCTATCCATATGGCGGCGAAAGGAACATGTAGCTATCCATAAGGTGGCGTAAGGAACATGCAGCTATTCATAAGGCGGCGTTAGGAACATGCTGCTATCCATATGGCGGCGAAAGGAACATGTAGCTATCCATAAGTTGGCGTAAGGAACATGCAGCTATTCATAAGGCGGCGTTAGGAACATGCTGCTATCCATATGGCGGCTTAAGGACTATGCAAATATCTAGAAACCTTGGTACCAGCGTAATGCAGAAGCTACTATTTTGCGGGAAACGAAAACCATTGCTATTTTGCGGGAAACGAAAACCATTGCTAAGTTGAACATTTCGTTTCTTACAGTGCCAGTCTTCGAACTTTTATGGCAAAGATTGTATTTGCAAATGCATTACCACCATCTCTTGAGTTAATGCGGTATTACTAGGAAGTAGTTGTTTAATGTGGTCCTTAAAAGTACAGTATTCAGTGATAATGATACCTTCAAATACAAACGGGTTAACGTTTAAACGCTGTAATATTCTTTCAGTCATATCCAATAAAAGTACGTCTGCAGGAAGATATATATTTTCATAACAACCTTGTTGATTTATCTCCGTCTTGTTACTATGACAACTCGCACAAGGACTATCTACTATCTCTGCTCTGTTCTCTTTATCATTATTATTTCTAGAATAAAATACTGGTTTTATTTTCCGGTATCTGTGGAATGTTTGGCGGCATCAAAAGTGTCTTTGTTATATCTCAAGAGAGATAGTAGACGAAACAAACAACAGAGGGCTCCAACGTCAAATCTATTCGTAATAGCCTTATTCGTTATTGAAGGTAAAAAACCAGCGGGAATGCGCATAACAAAAACAAGAAAACATATGTATATATATTCCTCTTCTTTTCGAAAGGTCACATTTCACCACAAATAATATGAACTATTTACGCTATTCTAGTCGATATTACTAAGTTTTGCAACTTTACTTTTGCAATATAATCCCGATTCCCCAAGAGAAATTACGCTCTAGTTGCTGGAAGGCTGTTCGCAATTTTCATCTAGAAAATACAAAGAGAATTTCAAGAAATGCTGAAATGTGTTGGATTACAGGACTGTGACCCTTCCTTCATGAATATCTAAGCTAGCCTCTGTACAGCAAAATGCATCTCGCGTCTATGTCTGGCTAGGGTTTCTTCTTTTGAAGATGCAAACACGTTTTAAGTGTGTCTTCTCGCTACTGGCAAAGAGCGACATGAGAATTGTATCAAGCCAATCAGAATAAGGGGTGTTCTCAGACATTATAATCAACAAACAGTGCGTACAGGATCATAGCAAGTTGGAACTTGGTTTGAGACAAGTAAAATGAAGTTATGTTGATGTGATGTAGCATGTTGACAACAGTACACTCTAGGTTAGAGGTTTCCTAAGCTGAGATCTTCCCGATGGAGTAGTTGTAATACTGTCGACTTGTAATCAAGGGGTTCCGAGTTCTAGTTTTGGATAAGCCACATAGCATAGTGGTTCTAACCTCTCTTTAAATTGTAAGTACAGTCCTGATCAGCATGCAATGGCATCTCATACTCGCCTCTGATGTTGTAATTGACCTTGTGGTTTAATTGAGTTGATTTGGTGTTTTTAAGTTCACTTTATGCACAGTATGGCTAATCGGGACTGGACCTACAGCTTAAAGTGGGATCCGAACCACTTGTGCCTCCACCGGGTATCGAACCCGGGATCCCTTGCTTGCAAGGCAACGACGCTACCACTGCGCCATCGGGGAGGCCAGCCTTGTGGTTTAATTACGTGCCACTATAGCAACCGTATCTTTAAAATTATGGTTCACTATTTTCATTTTTAGATACAATGAACTGATTTATGAATTCCAATTATATGAATGTGACAAAACACAGTAGCAGAGTGTAAACAATAAACGTATTAATATTTCTAGTTCTAAAAAAAATAATTGCGAAATTAAATATAATTTGTGTGTTATTGTTATGTATTATGGTGCTTCATCTTTCCATTGTCCTTTGTTTCAAGTTTCTACGCTTAATAGTAATCATTTTATCGTAATATATATTTGGCAGGTGTTATTCACTGGTTGCCGTATTGAAGTCCAATATGGCGGCCGACACTGGACCATGAAAAATGGTGTTGTGGACGCCTTGACCCTTACTAGTTATACACTAACCGGAAAATTTTTTTTTTATTTTGCCAGATGTGAAACATTCTATGGCTTTTTCGTGCTGTCTCAAGTCCGTGAGGGCTTCAAGAAATGTTACGAGCTTTAAACTTGTTGCGAAGGTTAGTAGAAAATTGACTGTTGATTATTGGATACGAATTTCAATATTAAATATGTTGTACGGCTTGCTACAAGTGAAAACGCAACAATATTTGTTATATTTCATTCAACAATATTTGTTACAGTTTTTATTAACATTACAAAATTATAGTTTAGAATTACTATATATCATGCAAAACTTCCAAATATAGAATTCAATATTACAAATCCCCATTCACACTTCATCGAAGATAGTCAAAGAAAATTGACTTCCGAATTTCTGGTCAAGAATAGTTTCCTGAATTATCTGAGAGAGCTCTGAAGGTATTCATGTTTTCCCAACAACTTATGTGAAAATTCATTCCTGCTTTATGCATACCCTTGTGTAAACGTAGAATTTAAGCCTGATGTAGCAGGACTTGTAACATTAGGTAAAATTCAGCATCGTCTTCTCAGTAAAATAAGAATTCGCTATCAATCATAGTCCTCAGTACTGGCGCTGTTGATACTAGCACACGGTAGCGGTGATTGGATGGCAAAACTGGGGGGGGGGGGGGGGGGGGGGGGTAGAGACGGAGCGGGCAAGGACAATTTATGGCCACCACTGTTAGTACAATAAAATTATAACCATTGTAATAAAATGTTTAATTGTAATTAAATATCATATAATAAATATTTAGTGTATTTCAGATACTGAGTTCAATTCTGGGTGGTCTGCAAGAACTAAAGATATTTAAATGGGAGTCCGTGGGAAAATAAATCGCTTCTCTAGGTAATTTGTTGAACGTAATTGCATAAATAGAACACAGATGGCAGAAGAAACAAAGTATAAATAAAGAAATTAAATATTCGACATTTACTTTCTATAATATGGGAATATTGCTAAAAATGTTAAGATATTTTTGCAGAAACTACATTTTCCCTCTTGTCGGCTTATTTCTTGGTCATCAGAAGCGTAGATATTCTTATTGAGAAATATATATTGCATCTTTACGTAACATTTTAACTTTAATAGTGAAAATCTGTCAAATCCTAGTTTGGTCAACGCCTCTTACAAAGAGATGGAGTTGATAAGTTTTTAAAAAAATATATTTTATGGCATAATTACCGATAAACATGGAAAAATGAAGAAGTTAGGAATGAAAAGAGATATCTTACTTTGTGATTGCAGCGCAGGTCTACTACTATACAGAAATCTCGAACCTGAAAATACAGAGAAAATATACTCATGAATAATTTAGTTGCATTATTTCTATCATATACGACTATTGACAAAATTAAACCAAAATTGTTTGAACTGATATATAATAAACCTCTAACAGTTATTGAACGAATTGTTTAAAACCCTAATTTTATATCTGTGGCGAAATTAATTTTAGGAACAAATGGGGAAGTTAGTGTAAAATGTAATAAAGAATGCTTAGAACATGTTGAAGGCGTTTTGTTGCTATGGAAACTAGCCTTAGGATGCGTGATTAGTGAGATATGTCTGGCCACGTTGTAGTTCCCAAACAAGAAAATAATAATAAAAAAAGGATCTCCGTCACTCTGCCCCGTCGCAATGAATGCAGACGAAATTAAAACAATTTGAAATTCAAATTCATTTTTCCATTTCACTGCTGTGAATCCAATCAATAAATTTCGAAGCTTATACAAATTTATTGCAAATGTTTCTATTTTTTAAAATTCATTGTATCAAAAATGAATGATTTTATCGCAGAAGACGATCTAACTTGGAGGGATGTTTTGCTTTCCCATTTCTTTGCTTCAAGAAGAAACTAGATTCGAGCTTATTGTCTCTGAAATTGTTAATAAAGTTTTCGGAGAATAGCTGGTCACACAAACTAAAATTCTCAAATTTCATAGAAAATTAATTTGACAGAAAATTTACAGCATTAATTGCTTATACTGTGGCAGATGTTCTTATGGAAAGCAATGAGTGAAATTGATATAAAGGCAGTCTCCATCACTACTGGAGCGCCGTTCTGATTGGGCAAAATAATCTCACAGCGCATTTATTTACTATCTACAGCAATCGCTTTGACGTCTCCATAGTTGATATGAGCAATACAATTAGAGTAAAGTTTTGGACAACTTAATGAAACTTGGACCAAAAATTCCCAAGAACCTTGAAGAGTCGTATGATCAACATATTCCTATGTGAGTGCCCTTACAAGAATTGACAACATCGGAGGGATATGTGGTAAAGGATTGTGATGAAGATCAGGTCCCAGTATCTTTAAGTTTGTCCGGAACTACATGTGTTACTCATCAGTTGATCTCTGATATTTATGTACAGAATTGATGTATGTAATATGTACATAAGTAGGTAGCAGTTAAGCATGTACAATAGCAGCGTATGTGTCAGCGTTAACACAGCTTGAACTTAGCGGTCTTTTTGAACTTTTTCTCCCACTTGGACCTAATCCTGAAATTGAGGATGATCATTAGATGAAAATGATGAAGAAACACTCTCACCAGTTCTGTTTTGGTTATTTTAAGTTGCTTTCCTACCTCTAAGGTTAATCGGAACGATAACAATGAACTGATAAAGTTGGTGATAGGACAAATACAACGATACATCGATGCCTGACCCGGGTTCGAACCTTGGACCTCTGGCGCATTACACCGTTCCACCACGGAAGCTGTGAATGAACACTCAAAGCCCAAAAGGGGACTGGAACTTGAAACCATCTGTGATGAAGCCTTAAGTCGACCACTCAACAAGTAAGTTATCACTTTCTCTTCATTTTGTCAAGAACACTATTGATTCAACAGCCAATGAAAACTTTGCCATTCACCAAAACTACGCCCCCTCTCCCCTACAAGCTGCAAAAGTTAATGAATTCTTCCGAATCATTCGTTACCATATCGGCTGAAAGAATAAAGAACGGACGTTTGAATCCATTACATATATTGGCTCTTATCATCACAGGGAAAGAACTCAACATTTCGCCACAGCACCTACACCCTCCCACAGCCATTGCACCACACACAGTGCTATTTTTGTCACGTAAGCAATTTTCAAAATTGGAACTGATCGATAAGGATAAAATTGAGAAAGGAAATGGGATTGAGTGCATCGTGATGGAGGCAGACATGAAATGGATGTGTCTGGAATGTCAACCTATGGGGGAACGCTGTGTGTCACATGCGTAATATGTATGAGGAGCAGGAAAGGACACCGCTCTGTGTTAAGGAAATGTGCAGATATAGATGGCACCCATATAAAACTGAGAATAAAATGGATCAAAATGACATAGATTTTGGTGTCTCAGATTAGATCTTAATCGAGTTTCCAGTATTATATAAACTTCGATATAATAAAACTATAATTACTTTACTACCACACTTATTGAGACACATTAAGTGGATATTTTCAAGTTAGTTACAGACATGTAACATGTATTGTTTATCCTAATTGAGAAGTTAACCTAACTGCCAACTAGACGTGAATTCTGAGTTGCGATGACGCTTTATAGCCGTTTCTCGCTAGGATGGATGATGATATGATGAAATTAAACATCCATTTCCAGGCCGGGATTCGAACCCAAGACCCATGGCGTCGTAGCCCACTATGCTGACCACTGCACCACGGACGTTGGCATCTATACATTTCTGTATACGTTTGTAGCGTCGAAACGAGGAGTCAAACAAGATAACATTATTGCTTGAACGATATCTACACGCTGCACAGGTTATATTTTTCTATTTTTCAGTAATAGCAATAGTACATTTAAAAAGATGTTCAAACACTGAGACATAACTGAAATATATGATAAACTTTAAAAACAAAATCAGAAATGTAAGTAAAGTATATTTAAATATATTTTTCAAATTATTTTTTCTTTGTTTCTTAATTTCAAAATTTGTATGATGTAAATATCACAAGCCATGGATGGCACAAGAAGAAAATATCGAATGATGCACACAAAATATCGGTGCTTCCTTGTTGGGGAAAGGGGGGGGGGGGGGGTAGCGGGCAACTTCAATCCTGCCTAGGGCGCCAAAATTTCTAGTTACGGGACTGCAAGGCGACGACGTTATTAATACCCCACCGGGGAGACCGTAACAGAACATAGCCTAAAATCTAGTCATGGCCGATTTTATTAGCATAAAATATATTTCACTGTAATTCATTTAAAATGCCATCGGATAAAACTAGTTCAAACTTTCACTAGATATAACTAGTTTTTCCTAGATTCTAGTTTTAACAGCAACATATACAACACCAAGTCTTTCGTAATGAAAATGCAAAGTATACCTACACGTTTTACTGCAAACTTCATAGATTGTTTATTATTGTGAAGACTGATAAGGGAAGGGACTATAAATGCATCAGATATTCCACACGGATTTCGGTGATTTAGTAGCGAGCTATAAAGAGCTAGGAAGACTGCCAAGGGATGACTGAGTGTGATTTTATACAAGCTACGAAAGCGAGGCTATCGAACAAAGACACATGCTGAGGACATATATAGCTCTCCTGAGGGCCATTGGGTTACCAAGTTCAGATTCACTCATACGTTATGGCTTCGGGTTCGAAGGAAGATAGTTATGGCCTCTTCTTTCGCTCTTCAAGGCAGCACCTACTTATCAGACGAAATGGAGGGATGCAGTTTACTGCACCAGCAACTGCGAATCTTGCAGCTATATAACTGTACGAGACTTGCTTACTTGAAGTGATGAATTTTGTCGAGTTCTGGAATTGTTGTATCGGTTCCAGTATGATGAACTGATTGATCTAAACTTGCTACTGTATCGGTTAGTTGATTTGTTGCAGTCAGTATTTCAGTAAGTGGGGGGGAGAGGGCTCCATGCTTCTCAAAGCACCTACAACGATTGTGTTGCCATATCAGCTAAGAATCCCCATTACCATTTTTTTTTTGTAAGAACTCATTTTATTTCTACTTTTATTTTCCTTTTAAAAACATGTATGAGGTATGGGTCAGCTTCTTTTCAGTTGTTATTAAACTATATGATGATATGGTTAAGAAAAAAAAAATTCTTGTATTATTGTCGGAATTTATTTCCTAATATTTATTTAGGAAGTAGTTCAGTTGAAGATAATATATTCATTTACATTTTCTACTAAATTTCGTTCCTCAAGGAACAATAAAAAATTAACAGATAAATGCCCATATAATTTTCTAATAAAAACATGAAATAAACATTAGAACATTGAAATCCAATTAGAGAAAAAAGTTAAAAGAAAGAATATTCCAGAAGCACCATCTTTTATTCGAAATCTATTTAAGAATGGTAATGTTTAACCGATTTGTGTAAACGTAGCTGTAAGGAATAAAATTAAAATTACATTTCAACCATAAAATATTACTTCATGACATTGTTTACAATTTGAAGCGCTTAATAACAATAAGTGCGACTTTTAAGTTTTTTGAATGCCATTATGCTTCTTATAAGAAAGTGATGGATTTTGATGACTTTTGCATATGGGTCGTTTCCACCTTTTCACTCGGCGTGATAAATCAAACTTTTAGCGCTGATTCATCACAGTATCGTCAACCGGGAAGCTACTTGAAAAGAATAGCATAAACTTCGGTGAAGAATCTCAGGTAACATTGGTGATAGGCAGTTGTCCCGACACCAACCGTTAGATGGGAATATTGTTCTCATGTGATATGAGGTAGGGTGTTAGCAAATCAGTAGAATGTAACAAATATAAAAGAACGTCAGAAAGGAAAGTGTTATAACACTAATGAAACAGAGGCATTATAAACATAGATACAGTCAAAATAAGAACTAACTTCTCAAGAACTCTGTGGAGCTCATTTGCGAAGAATTTAATTTGCAAAGGAAACTCGATTTTACGTGATATTTAAAATCTAGAAACATTACTATAGTTGTTCGATATTGGTTAGTTCATTTGAACTCTCCAGCCTAACTATTGTCTATTTTTGTGGGAGTAGGAAAAGGCTTATTATCCATTTGCCTTGTCTCATCTCACCCAACAGGTCGCTAGGTGCCGGGGCTTGCCCCGAGTTGATACTTTCCTGGAGATGAAGCCTACTCTAAAAGGTTTATTATCCATATCTCGGATCTAAAATGTATTTGCTATTATAAAGAGACATCATCATACATTAAAATCCTAGTTCTGGCAGGTATTAATGTACTGAAACAACGTCACACGGAAAGCACTGAATCTACTGCAGTCATCGACTCATCGTAGCAGCTGATTGGTTGGTTTTTACAATGTCAGTCCCCCCCCCCCCCACTGCCACTATATCTTCGTCTCAGCAACGTATTTGAAAATATTTGTCGATGCATTGTACTGCAATGGAAAGCCCAACTTCCTTCAGAGTTTTTTGAAACAGACATTTAGAAATTCAAGCTTCTTGCTCATAATCATGATACGCGTTGACCGGTTTCACGCAAATTCAATAATAGATTTTACCGACATCACTCAAATGCAATAATACCAGATTAGTCATCACATCAGACGTATATACTTGCTACATAAACTGCAGCTTCAAGCGTCGAAATCGCTTTAAAATGCACACAGGAGTTACATTAGTATATGCACAATGTTAACGTAATTTAAGCAAAGATTAATACGTGATGTGTGCTTTGGAACAAAAGCATGAAAAATATCTGAGAGGAAACGCGGAAAATGCATTAAGCCAATGCCACCGGAAATACATTTTTGGGGGTAAATCCCGCGCTCCATGCTGCTTTTGCTATTATTTACACATCAAGAAAATCGTTGAGCTCATCACCGAAACTCATCAGCATCCTTTCATCATTAATATTGCGCAACATCACTTCTGATCAGAGAAACTGCTTCTCGAATGCGAAGAGAGATGTCAGCACCTCCGTGCCCTAATAGCTTCACGTCTTAAAGCGGGCCCTACCGAACGAACTGCGAAATTAAGATTGAGCGACTGGATAAGAGAACGTCCTTTAGGCGTGTTTGCATAATAGGGAGAGAAGGAGAGAGCAAAGAATGAAGGCAAGAAGACGTAAACATGACAAAAGGAGCAGAAATGAAACAATAGGGTAACGAGAAACAAAAGAAACTGAGGGATGCGTCTTATTTTTCTCCTCTCTTCGAAGCAAGCCAGATCTTTTTTGATGGCATACACGTGGAATTCGAAGCCAGCGAGAATATGAGGTCGATGTTCTCTTTTTTTTCTTTTGGAAACTGGAGAGGAAGAAACGAGTCAAAATGTAAAGAAAAAAGAAAAAAAGGAATGAAAATTGAAAGAAAGACAATGGTTGCTTAATACAATAGGGAAATGTTGATGGCTGAGAGGGAAAAATCGAAGGAAGTGGCAAAACGCAAACAGGGAAAGATGCGGATGGACTTAAAGGGTTTGTATCTTTAGATTTCCTTTCGTTGTTTACTCCCCACCGCTTGGAAAGCTATTATTTTAAAATAGATACTTCGCCCAAAATAAACTCAGTTAAGATCCTTACTGGAGATAAATGTAAAAAGGCACTTTAAAAGTTACTTTATTCCATAAGTTACAAGTATAATATTTTTCCTCAATTAATTGAAATTGCTGGCCAAAGCAGGAATATTTTAAAGCTACCTGCGTGGAATGGTTAGTACAGCTCGCTACGATGTCGGAAGTCGCTGGCTCGAATTCCGGTCTGGTCATGCGTGTTCTTTGTGAATGTCCCTTCATGAAATTCATCTAATCATCAGAGTCGCGATTAGCCAAAAGTGGTAGAAAAGGGACACTAAATAACAAATCAAATGAAAATAAAAACATTTTAGTATAAAAGTATTGATTTAATAAAGTAAGTGCCTATACTTGAAGGTAGGAATCGAATTATTTATTTCTTAAGCAAACCATTATTTTGTTAATTAATGTTGAACAAGTAGCCTGTAGCATAGGCTTGGTAAAGTCACCATATTTGTGTGAGAGTTCTCCCATATGCACGTGCAGACCTTAGTGGTTAGCACACTGTGATACGACGGCAGCGGGCCCTGGTTCGAATCCTGGCATGGGTAATGGTGCTCAATTTCATCATATCCTCACTCATCCTTATCGCCGTCATTAACCAAAAGTGACAGAATAGCGAGGTCAAATAAACCAAACCAAATCAATCACATGTACTTATGAATTGCAGAGTGAGAAACGTTACTGTAGCATAGTAAGAGGGACGAAAAGTGAGGGGAGGGAGCAAAGCAGAAGGATTCGTTGGTCGCGTATTGTTATATACCTCTCATCTGATTCGTAAGGAACAATATGGGATCACATCGGATTGGGATCATGACAGAAGTAACAGGTGGTGGTTCCGTGGAAAGGGGCACCCCCACCCCACCCAGAATTTCTTATTTTACTCTACTGCTTACTAGTCTTGAGCTGCAGTGTGCAGGCGCACGAGCGTTAGTTAATTGTGAATAAATAGTGTTATATTTCTCGCTTGCATCAGACCAGTTCCTAAAAAAATTAAGGGAAAGTAGTAATGTTAGCTTCGGTGGCGGAGTGGTTAATGTAGTGCAATAAGTAAGCGGCCTTAACCTCAAATTCTGGGGAAGACCTGGATGTTTTATTGTGTTTGTTCCTTAATATATATATCTCACCAATCTAAATTCCTCATCGCGATTAAGCTAGAGCTGTGGGATAACAACGTATACCTCGGTAATAACCAAAATATGAATGGAGTCACAACCCCGATCTTGCATTTTGTTTACGGAATTCTTTGAGAGCTGTTGGTTAAGCTACGGTTACATTATACAACCGGTTTACGGAAAGTTACTGTTTAATAATGATAATTTCACAATAAATACTACAAACATCAATACTGGAATAAAAATTAATAATATATAATGCATTGATTACATTGCTTGCAAAATATAGACGTAACAAACACCAATAACTCCTATTGCAGTTCAGTGTAACTACTGGTACTTTACATTTCTTCAACAATATATAACAATATTATTAAACAATTGATATGGGAACGCCTACAAATTCTCAAATAGTTAAAAAACACCAACAACATTAATGTTCAGTGTAATTTGAATTGAACGTACTTCTCAAAATTTATAATTAGGTAATATACATTTCCTTAAAGATCTGCAAGAATGTAGCAAAACAAACCTTAGAGAAACTGTAAAAATCCTGATACATAGTATTCGCAGTAACTTAGTTATAGTTTTTAAAGTAATTATTACAATTTTCTTTATAAAATTGTTTGTAACTAACTTTCAACCATCTTTATGGTTTACGGTATGAAGAATAGGACGTTGTCCTGCCATCTATGTGGGGAAAACGAAACATTTACAATCTATCCGTTGTTCATACAATTTTTTGACAATTGTTGGTTCTTAAGTGTATCTTTAAATAATTTAAATGTTTAACTGTTATAGGAAGAGTTTGTAAGGGAAATGCAACAATAATTTTAGCGCGGCAGTAAAAAGTTTGTGAATGCGAAAAACCATAGGGTTGCTGAAGCAATGTCTAAATGCAAATTATACAGCCATGTCACACGGCATGACATATTCCTCAATCAGATGGGCAAGACGGGAACCTTTAAAAGTAATACACCATCTGTTACACATGCCATTAATGAGGGACATGATGTTCGAAGCATAGCTATATTAATATGTTTTGAGCCCTTTGGCACATTTGACTGGACCATGCGACCAGATTTCTAGCTTCCCTCATAATATTCCCTGTTTCGTTCAAGTACAAAGTTTACGACGTAGGAAACGAGTTTCCTCCTTGCTTGATACAGAGTTTCTCGGAGCTATGTATGAAGGGAATTCCGCAGATGTTTACGCTGAAGATTTTATGTTCTCTGTGTTGGATATTAACTCCAAACATCCTTTGTCTAGTGTATGACATTGTGCATTTGATGCCATGGACAAGCAGGGTCAGAGTGTTTCTGAAACCAACATAGTCTACATTTACAGTAATTGCCTTTTTTCAGTTTAACAAAAATATATATGAAGATGCATGTCTTTATCCTTCACATCTATAACCCAATCGACATGACTCAAAATGTAAAAAATGATCGATTTCATCCTTTTGACAGGTTTCCCTCCCGAGATTTGAAGTTTTAAAATCCGTAAAAATAAGATACATTTTATTATTATCCACAACTTTTGTGCAGGGTTTTATAGAAATAGGATCCGCACTCGTTCATCAAAAAGGTCAAAATCTGAGAGAGTACAAGGAAATCGCACAGAATTTGAAAAAGCTCTTGTACGTATTTACATTTCCACACAATAGATGAACTACAACCAATTTGTAGCCGACTTTCAACCTCCATGATTTGAGTTTGCGTTTTAAGCCCACTTTATGCACAGTAAGGCTGATCGGGTCTGGACCTAGAGTTTTAAAGTGGGATCCGAACCACTACGAGCCTCCACCGGGTATCGAACCCGGGACCTCTTGATTACAAGGCGACGACGTTACCACTACTTCCATGATTTCAACCAAACGAATAACAAGCACACGAGTGAAGCAGGGACAAGGATCGGTAGTCCCAAATGAAGTACAGTACAGAAGACTGTATTGTCGGGTTCTGCGTGCTCCTGACTGGAATGTTCTTTTAATTGGCATTCTCTGCGCTAGGTGCCGTTACTTCCGATAAGACCGTACTTCAAGCGTTCTTTATAGACCTTTCGGAAAGCCTCAGTTACTTAAAGTAATTTTGAAAGATTCAAACAATGGGTATAAGTCCACTGCAGAGCTGAGGAACATGCTCCATAAACTCTCACTCGGTCGAAAGCTTTATCTAGATCGTGGAAGAACACTGACATAAATAACAATAATACAAATACAAGTAAATTTGTCTAGAAATTTAAAGGGGACGGATTTTTCGTTTATTTCTTGAACAGGGTGAGTGTTTACTGGTAGGCACGCTTGATTGTGAAGGTCCTTTTGGTTCTTCGCGGAAAGACGTATCCTTTTATCCATGAAGAACAAGATGAAGCACGTACCGAAACTAAAAAAAGTACAATACGGACCATTCCGCCAAGAGTCTCATCGACGAATTCCTTTCCCAACCCTTTCGCCTACTTGGAAAACATTATCACGCCTTTTGTCGCGAGAAGAATAGAGCATGGATCCGAAGACAGGAGACCAGCAATCGCCAAACATTGACTAAGAGGACGAAGGAAAAAAAAAATATATAGGAAATGAACTCCTCTGTGGCGTTTATGAGTTCTTTATTCTCCCGGCACGCACCTTCGCTTTAACCTTGTTTATCCCCGGCTCTCCTTCCCCACATCCTGGAAGATGAAAGGGGCCGCACTGCGAAGCCGGGATTTTCCGCCGTGCGGGCAAGGAACTGAGGTGGAAAGGTCGGGAATCGTGATACGGGAACATCATCAATACTGTGCAACGAGGCGGAGGAATCTCGTATATATCACGCGGTGCATCGTGAACAACCTATTTTCCTCAACCCCCTTACTTCTGCACCTTACTCCATTCTCCTGGCATCAAAAGTAGTCCGGCGGTTGGAAGCTCCGAAAAAAAAATTGCTGAATCACATGGACCAATCGTACTGTGGCACGGTTTGTTGCGTCCATCTTGTTAGGAGAATGCTTGTTGTAAACATGATGCTCTGAATAGAAGACTGCTTCCTAGTTGAGTTTCCTCATTAGGCTGAGCACAGGGGGGGGGGTTGAACCTGTCATCCACCCTCCTGCCATGCTGTCATCCACATTCTTGAAGCCAGGAAGCAAAGGGTTACTTACCAGTAAGCACCCTAATGTAAACCTCTCTTCCACGTAGCACACTCTGGACTACATATTTAACGACTAACGAGGGTCTGGCGTCTGTACCCACGGGCAGTACAGTAAAACCTCGTTAATCCGGACTTCTGGGGGAATAAGTTGACAGGTTTAACGAAAGTCCGGATTAACTTAAATAACCTTAAAGAATAGTAGAAAGTTCATTAAAACTCCGTTTATAGCAACAAAACACAAAACACGTTTATTATTGTGTATTTAAAAGACATAGGCCTAAATACACTACACAGTACAGTACAAAGTCTGCGGTAAACAGAATTTCGTCAGTGGTTGACTGCCTTTTCCTTGGGAAGTTCTCTTGTTTACATCTAGCCACATTTGAAACCTTGCATTCTGCTTTTTTTCTTTTTTTTTGCCTGTCCGGATTAAGCGAAGTCCGACTATCGGGATTCGGGATTAACGAGGTTTTACTGTATAATCATCTGTGAGGCTTGTGCTGTGTCCCATCCATATGTCTTCGTTATTGTACTTTTATCAATTACATCTTATCACCATTCATCCTCATCGTCGCGATTATCCAAAAGTGGCAGAAAAGTGACGTAAAATAAGCAATCCAGCAATAATCTTCCAATCAACCAGTACTCCATCTTATGTAATTCATATTGCAATACGATACTGCGTATGCTACCAAGTACAGTCAACGGCAATAAAAATGGGACACCCAGATCCTGATGCTTCATCGTAATGCGTCATGTGTATTGCCTAATTCTACGGCGGTGGCTGAACTTTCTATCAGAAGGGTGTTGTTACTGAAGTGCACTCTTCGCCATAGACTTAGGTAGCAAACATTGCAGTGATTTGTACATTTCAGGATCTAGGTGTTCTATTTTCTTGCCGGTGACTGTACATTAAGTGACGCCAGTCAGTTATAGGCCCGTTAACTAGCTTCACCGTTGAATGCACAATTCAACTTAAGCAAGCTTTGAAAAAACACAAAACACTTTTGACACTTTTACCCCTGCACTATGCTAAATCTAATCTACCAAGGAAAAGTAAAATGTCCTTACCCCCCACCTCCTTCTCCAGCTTTGGAACGCAATCGCCGCCACTGTTGTAAAGTTGTAAAGCCTCGAAACATTATAGATGGCGCCATAGAAAACCACCATTACATGTACATACGAAATACACATGTAGGTTATTGGTGGAAGGATGGAGTACCCATCTTATGGTATCTGTGCAGTAAGCCACAGAAACATTGCATAATTTAAACGAATAATCTCTTCACGACAATTTCTTCTAAAACTACAAAATTATCGCATATAGTTGGTTAGATTTTTCAAGATTATAGAAGTTTGGCACAGTTATTTTGAAATTTCGTGATAGTGTAACACATAGTGTATGAAGCTATTTATCAAAGAGTGATAAATAGATTTGCATTGATGACAAGTTACGAATTAATAAAGTAACTTTTATCATAGAAGGGAAAGTTTTTAAGTTTTACTGCGGTTAAGGGAAATTTTCGGATATTTTTTGAGATTTTATAGTTATCAAGGGCATTCAAAGTGTCTTTAACAGAAAAATGCATATTTGGTTTACTTAAATATGAAATTCAAGTGCATAAAACGCTGATAATATACTTGGATGGATATATATCTGTCCGCTTGGAGGATACAGGATACGCTTAACGCAGTAAGGTGCATCTATTATGCAGATGTGACAGACTAATACAAAGTAAGTTAAATAACGCATTTTACCTTTTCCGTTGATGTACAAAAATGCATCGAGTTTGAGTTTATGCATTTTCATATCTGAGAGAAATGCATTCACAGGGAATTGAGCGCAGGATTTATGTTTTAAATATCGAAAGTGGTTCCCATGTGGATAATTATGACGAAACTGCGTCATTTAGAATTGAAAAACGAACAACATATAGGTTTCGCAAGGGTGAAAGACGAGTCGGCAACCTGTCACCTCACATTCTCTGACAATTGCATGTCACTTCACAATCGGAGTGTCGTTGTGTCTAACGTTGGGAAACGATTGATGTTTCCTGCAGGACGTGCCAGTCTCTGGGATGACATTATCAATCATTTCGCAGAGAACGGACAAAATATTTGAAATGATGCGACGAGATGGGCGAAAGTGGGACGACAACCTCCCGCTTGACATGTGGAGAATTACCAGAAAGAATTAATAGGATGGTGAATGCCGGGAGGTGACAATTGGGCTCCTGTCCTGTTTTGCTTTGTCATTTAGTACTATCTTTTGATTAGGGTGTAGTTCAAGATAATACTCAATTCCTGTCAATTAATGAGCCACTGAACTCGTTGCATCAAAACACTTCCGAGGATGACCTCGCAACAAAAAGTTTCTGGTTTGAATTCCGGCATGGACATGAATGTTCCTTTGCTAGTGTCAGTTTCATCTAACCATTATCCGTGCTTTGTTCTGCTGACGTAATTGCGGTACAAAGTGAATGTATCCAGGTAACCTTGGGAGCAAAATCTGTGCAGCAGTGTTGCACCACCCCGATATTAAAAAAAAATGTCACAGAACAGAACCAACGAAACTTAGTAGGGTCTACATAATTGCGCATTTCTGATGGTAAGAAGGAAACTAATTTTGAATTTGTAGTTTTACGTAAATTAATATTTTATTTTCAAATTGGAACGCACTACACCTAGCACAGTCGAGCAAATCTATAGTTTCAATGATGTCCAATTTGGGTACGTATTTCTTCGTGCATTTAGTCTTTTGTGTTTAACCTGCATTGTTAATGCAGTTTGCCCGAATGTTATATTACTTCACGTAGTTGTCACGTGCCAGTTTCGATGACACAATGAAAGGTGCAAGGAGGAATGGTTTCTCGGAATCGACGAGAGATGGCAGCACGCCATATAGAGAGGAGCAGAGCAAATTGTAAAAACTTGGAGCGGAGAAGAGGGATTATATATATTATAGTAAATTGAAAAATATATAAAAGAAGAGTCTAAATACTATAGAAGAAGTAAATATATTGTTGTATATAGTAAATTAAAATAATTAAGAATATTGTCGCATACGAAACGTTTAGGAAAGTTATTAAGTAAACGAACGAATTCAGAAATCTATCTCAATTTCTTTTTGATTCTCTGACGAGGAGAACATCGTCAGCTTTTGCATTTGTCCATTCCCCGGTGGCGCTGTGTCAAATTAGACGCCCCGAAGCACTTTTCGGTTGCGCTTTTTATTAGTCGCACTGGGCCATTGGCAGCGCTCGTTATTAGCGATCCTGGTTATTCCCCTTTGGTCGTCAAATAGGAGGTGGCGCTATTGTCAGTTTAGTCGACCCTACTCTTTCTACAAGTATAGCTTGTATTGTTTGACAAAGAAGCGGGGGGGAAAGCGAGCACATAAATAAGATTACGCTTTAATAAAAGAAGAAGAAATTCAAAGAAAAAGAAGAAGAAGCCATATTAAAAGAAGTAGAAGCTTTTTCCATATTAAAAAAGAAGAAGCCTTTTAGAAGAAGAAGAAGCCTTTTAAAAGAAGAAGAAGCCGTTTCCATAAGAAAAGAAGAAGCTTTTTCCATATTAAAAGAAGAAGAAGCCTTTTAAAAGAAGAAGAAGCCATTTAAAAGAAGAAGAAGCCTTTTCGATTATACATATACATATATTTTCTCTGTATCTTGTCAAGTTCTCAGAATATAGATCCGCATTTTACTATATCCTCTTGGCTATAAAACGCTTTTTTATTTGGAATTCTCAAACAAAGAACCTATCCCCTGAGATTAAGATATCTGTAGCCGTGGTAAATAACATGTAAGTACGTACCCACAAGGGGCGTAGCATAGTTCAAGAAACACACTCCAATAACTCCTACTGTTCTTAAAATATAATAGTTGTTTATAATGGAAACCATGTCCGAGTTTGATTTTTGTTTTAAGTCCATTCCATGCATAGTTACTCTAATCGGGACTGGGCTTACAGTTTAAAGTGGGATCTTAAATACTGTGTGGCTCCACCGGATATCGAACCCGGGACACCTGATTACAAGGTGATGACGTGGAAAACATGTGACGTCATCGCGAAGGCCCACAATAGTGAAAAGGCAGTACATGATGCACGGTTGTTGTACCAGGTGGAGTGCTATTCGTAGACATTTCAGTGATTCAAGACCCAACAACGGCAATTCACACTTCATTGTTCAAGTTAATGAGATCGGTAACTTCCATCAACGATATCAAAAGAACATCTTCGTTGTAAATGCTTACTCTGCTTGGGTTGTTTCACACAGAACGTCCGAAGTATCCAGCAACACAATGGAGGTCCAATAAATCGGCTTTCTACAAATGCAGATGGCGTGTTTTACATTGTATCGATCCTCCATTTCCTACTCTCCATACACACACGCATTCATGATCATTACTTCCGCCTATAGTAGGACACCACAAATTGTCAATTCTACTTCATGTATACCGATGTGAGATTATCGGTAATGTAATGTTTAGCCTCATTCTTACTGTACTAACCACAGAAAGTAGAAACAAAGGTGCCATTATATACCGTCTATATGTCCGTAAGTGTTAACAATCGGTACCTCCGAAAATAATACACCTATAATAATACAGGGTGATCCGTTTGAGATGTCATAAAAGGAAACCGTTATATATAAGAGATTAATGTACGTATCTCTGAGCAGCTTGTTGTAAAACAAGCAGAATCCATACAATACATCCTTTCTGCTTGTACTGCAACAAACTGCTTACAGATATCTACATTAACCTCTTGTACATAACGGTTTATTTTTCTGACATCTCAAACGGATCTTCCTGTATAGAACTGGGTGGACAGATAGAACTACCCAATAACAACTTAACTTTATGTTAACGTAGCACAGTATCGCAATCAGTCCGTCCGTCTGTCAGTGAGAGGCAAGAGTAATCGATCAAAAGTTACCCGACTTCACTAACAAATGTGAAGATCTACATTTTTTGCAAATGGAATTCTAGTATACCTACATGCTAGTTTAACACAGCATGACATATATTACTTTTCTCCTCCTTCTGTCTATGAGGGTTATTCAATTAGAAATCAACAATGGACATATTTTGCTTACTGTGATATCTTCGAACCAATTCGAGTTAATATCTGTCTTTGTGCACCAGTCTGTGTGTGGGCATTTTTGCGAGGTATCCATAAAAAAAATAGAACTATACGGTGTTGAGATAATAATTTTAATTAAACATCAGTTATCGAGATTTGTCTAATTAGGTAACTTCTACAATTATATTTTATGTAAAGAAATTCTATTCAAATGCTAAATACAGTGCAACCTTGATAACTCGAACTTGAGAGGGGAAAAAAAATTCAAGGTATCAAGGATTTCGACTTACCAAGGTTCGAGTTATGGAGGGACAAAATCACCGACTTCGAGTTATGGAGGTCTATAGTTTAGTACACTTCGACTTATTGAGGTCCGTGGGACTGAAACGTCGAGTTATAGAGGTGATTAGAATTTAACTTCGACTCATAGAGGTTTTCCATAGTCTACCTTCAAGTTATTGAGCTCGAAAGGAATTCCATAAACTGTACAAAAATTCGAGTTATCAAGGTTGCACTGTAATTGTTATATAGCAATTCGTTTAAAATCTATCAGCAACAAACGGGGTGAAGGGAGGTGTGGAGTAAGCCAGTGTACTGGTTAGTACTCATTACGTACTGAGTAGATTTTTCGGGTAGTTTCTCTTCCGCTGTTGAACAATTACGACGATTAGATGAAGCCGCTCTAACGAAGCTCTTGCCACCGATGTCCCTATGTTAGAGTCTCAGTGTTCTTTGTGAGTGTCCCTTCATCCATTTCATCTAATCAGCGCTCATCTTCATCGTTACAATTATGCCAAAGTGGCAAAATGCGACGCTAAATAACAAAAACAGCAAAGAACGCCCAGTCGAACCCTGGATAGTGAGGTGACATGGTAAGTCGACCAATCAGCCCGCGGGTTTATTGTTGTTGTTTTTTTCATAAAATAGCCATACTTGATATTAATTTAGATACGAACATCTTACGCTCCTTTTGTTGGAAAACTTAATCATGTTGTGCACGTATGGCGATCAGTATGACCGCAGATAAGGGTCCGTGGTATGACAATGTGTAGTCCCTATCTTCTAGATACGCCCCTGAAAACATCAACATTTCCAGTGCGGTCGCATCACTGGAACTCCCGAGCGTTTACGTTCCTTACTGAAATGCCGACCTAATCCAGAGTTTGCCGACATCATTAGCCAGCATGGGCTACGATAATTTGCTGCCGAATTCTTCATTTGGACTTTTCAATGGGAATCCCCTACCAGCATTCCCCGAAAGGACCAAGAAGTTATTGGAACGAGCTGAAAGCTAATTGGTCCCCTGAACGGTTCCCTACCTGGATTCACAATTCGAAAAGGGTAATTCATTTCGAGATAAATTCCCAGAGATGTTATTTTCTCTTGCAAGGACATTTTTCTTGCTGTGGTCAATTTGGTTTAAGTTGGGGTGGTGATTATAAAAAAGACTTTTTTCTCGTCTGTTAAGAGTATTGTTAAAATTATTTGGGTCTGTTTATTGATCAGTAGGCTAAAACGTTTGTGGGGTCAAGGCTGAAGATGTATGGATGACTCAAAATCATACAGAGCGTCCAACAGAAAAAAATACAACTTTCTTAACAATATGCATGCATTTGAATACCGGAAAAGTGTTGACAACTTGGTTTGCAACTTTTCTCATAATCTCAAGCATTTATTCACCTTTATCATGCCGGTTACGTAGGACCGAATTCAGTGCTCAGGTATCTCTCCCGGGTAGCAAAATATTTGCAAAGCATCGCCCCAGCTGTATCATTGCCACCATGTTAAACCATAGGAGCATCCCCTTCAAAAGCGAAGGCTCGACTAAATAAACATCCCTCCTAGGTAACATTCTCCACTTCAAGTGCTGGCCGAATTTACATATGTGAAGCTCTCCTCCCATATATGATTTCATGTTAAGTTGTATCAGATTGTTAGCATATGTTTTATATTTTCTCACATTTCAAACATTTTGTTGGTTCATTTAATGGTCCCTATAAAACCATTTTTTCTCATGAATGTCCAGCATACTATCTTTGTCGATTCGTACATGCAAAATACTGCATCACATTTCCAAGTTAAATTTCAAAAAGAATAAAGAAGTAAAATAAACAATTAGTATAATAATCGGTAAGCACAAACAAGCGCGGGTATAATCTTATATATATATATATATATATATATATATATATATATATATATATACATACATACATATATATATATATATATATATATATATATATATATATATATATATATATATATATATATATATATATATATATATATATATATATATATATATATATATATATATATATATATATATATATGGATGTTGCCTACGTGTGTTTGTTCCGGCATAACTCTCGAACGCCTGAAGCAATTTCAACCAAACTTGGTACACGTATCACTTGTAATCTGGAAAGAAATACTGTGGGGGTAAGACACCCCTGGCACCCCTAGAAGTGTGGGTGGGAAGGGAGTGACATGTAAAAATAATCTAAAACGACCGATATTAGTGTGGAATACATAGTTTTCGGTGTCGCTAAGATGAATAGTGACACTACGAATTCCGTTCAACTCCAAGTTCATCACCTATCGACATGGGGGGTGAGAGGGGATGAAAAATAAAATGTCAAAAATGACCTACATTAGTGCCCAATCCATAGTTTTCAGAGCTAATTGGTGACATTCACAATGACATTTGAGAGAGAGAGAGAGAGAGAGAGAGAGAGAGAGAGACTTGCTTTCTCTATCACGATCAACAAGTCACAGGGGCAGTCTATTAAGTACTGCGGAGTGAATTTAAGATCGCCATGTTTCTCCCACGGACAACTCTAACAGAAGATGGGGATAAAAAAAAATATCCGAGGGCAACGCCGGCCAATCAGCTAGCTTGATAAACAACAGTGTCCGCCATGAAATTCAATACGTTTTTGTGAAAAGTGTGAGCCACTTCAACTATATTGCTTTCTCCTCTAATACTAATATTAATGTGTTGTTTATCTTAGTTCTTAGTTAGGAAGCGCTATTTATAATATAGTCTCCTTGACAGAACACCGAGATAATTAAAGTTAAAGTGAAGAGTTAATTTCGTGTGGCATGTACTAATTTATGAGGTCCTACCTCCTCTCTTAAGTTGGGCGATATTGAATCTTGAAATTAGTTAATAAACTTTGATATGTTTAGCCCCGTAAATGAAGTACCTTTCTTGAAATTCATGCCTCATTTTCCAGTATGATTTTCCTCATTGTATTCGTGTTATTTCACATTGCTTTTCGAAGCGGCAGACTAGGATGATGAAAAAAATTGATAAGTAAATGTTAAAATTAAAGGTTTTATATTGGAAGGTGAGATGAGAGCATGAGAGAGATTTAACTAGTACAATTAATAGTTTGCCACTACTATCGTGCCGACCTCGGCTTGGTGTTCCTTGTGAGTGCCCTTTCATGAATTTCATCATACTCTATTATCACTCCTTTTATTTATTAATTTATTTAATAGAAGATTCCAAATACAGCGTAGCGATTTTACATTGGAACGAATTTATAGAACATAAGGACAAAAATAATAACATAGAAATATTACATGTGGTTAAGAGACTTTCATACTTTTAGTTAACTTTCTTCTAAAACGGTCCAGATTTTAAAAAATGTCTATTTGGCTTCCTAGATGATTATATTGACTGGGCAGTCTATGGAACAGAGACCGCTGGATGAGGCACAATCTTGGCTTCTGAGAAGCAAAAAGTTGAGTGCTTCTTTTTGAGCGGGCAGGCACACGAAAGTGAATTTCCTGAAGAAGACGGTCACTTCTGATGTTGCCATTCACTATTTTATGTAGAAATATATGGTCAGCCAGTCTATGTCTCTCTTGAGGAGTTTGGATATTTAACATTTGCAGGAGGATGGACTTTTGTAAGTGTTTTGTGGACGGAATTCGGTGTCGAACAACGGCCAGGAAGAAATTTAGGATGGAATTTAGTCTATCTGAATTTGAGAGGCATGCCATAGACTAGATCGGACAAAAGTATTCAATGTTAGGTGACACAAAAGATTTGTAAAAGTTGGTGAGGGCAGACAAGTTGTTTATTTCGGTGAAACGATAGAGAAGGCCCAGCATACGCATTGAACCCTTTGTGACTGCAGAGATGTGCTCAGAAAAGGAAAGTTTCTCGTCAAATATGACGCCCAGGTCCTTTTGTGCAGCAACTCTTTGAACACAATTATATTTTATGAAATATTTAGTATTAAATGTGTTTTTCTTTAAGGAGAAGGTCATCATGGTACATTTTTGAGCATTGAGTAATTTTAAGTTCCATAATTCACAATACTTTATTAGATAATTTAAATTATTTTGCAGAAGTGTCATGTCACTGAAATTGGAGATATTACTATATATTTTGCAATCGTCGGCGAACAAGTGAAGGTTTTTGCATGAATCGGAAAGATATTCTGGAAGATCATCAAGGTACAGGATGAAGAGAAGGGGTCCAAGAACACTGCCTTGAGGTACACCAGAAGATACAGCTTGAAAAGAAGAAGAGGTTCCGGAAACAACAACTTTTTGTTGTCTGTTTTGGAGGTAGTGCTTGAGCAGAGAGAGAAAGTTTCCATGAATATTGAATCGGTGGGATAATTTATGAAGCAGGAAATTGTGGTTTATAGAGTCAAAGGCTTTCGAAAAATCCAGATATGTTACATCCAGTTGAGAATATTCAGATATAGAATTGATAGCGTCAGATAATAAAATGCTCAAGTTGGTTAAGCTGGAGCTGCCTGGTGAGAAGCCGTACTGTGCTGTATTTATATATGGAGAGGCAAATTTGCAGAGTCGGTCCTTTATTATCTTTTCACAGGCGATAGAAAGTGGTGAAAGAAGGGAAATACGCACACTTGTCTCCAGATTTATATAATGGTATCACGCTAGCATTTTCCCATGAATCTGGAAATGTACCCTCATTGAAGCATGTGTTTAATAAAATAGAGAAGGAATATTGAGAGAAGAAGCAATGTTTTTTTAAGAAAATAGAAGGGATTTCATCAGGACCATTTGCGCGATTTTGAGGAATTAAAGATAGGATGTGTTGCACTTCTTCTGGAGATGTGGAGAGAGACGTTAGAGTTACAGCAAATTGGACGGAGGTTGGGAAGGGATGAAGCCGGTGTATTTGAGGTAGTATTTATGGAGAAAAAAGAGTTAAATACAACATTTACTAATAAAAAAGTTGGAACATGACAAACTACATCATTGAGACTCAAATTACAGGAAAAACCAGTACCTGTTAGACTAAACAGCAAACTTCATTGGCGTATTTACATCGCGCTAGGTGTCCCGGGTTCGAATCCCGGTCGAGACATGGATGTTTTTGAGTGTTCATTCATCAATTTCATCATATCATCACTCATCCCCAACTTCGCAAATTAGCCAAAAAGTGGCGCAAAGGAGAAGTAAAATATAGCAAATCAATCAATCAATCAATGAATCAATCAATTCATTAGCGTATTTGAATATGAAATATGTTCGAACTTAATACATTGCACAGATAGCAGATGTATTTTGCACAGTGCAAGCCAAGAACGATAAGCAGTATGGCAGGAGTTTGGGAAATAAAAACATTTATTTTCACGGAACAGCTTCCTTTTCATTTGTCATGATTACAATGTCACGTATACTGCTACGATTACACGTTGCATGAACGTAACCGACGAAGCCTCCTGACCCTCTTACAACGCCAAAATACCGTTGATCGCTCATCATAAGTGTTTCCCTTGTCAAGAGGCACACACCTACTCTGTAGTCCATTTCTGTCCACACCGGACCCAACATATCAGGAGTACCCTCCTGATGACAGCGGCGATTCGGTGTGGCAAACCTTCGAGGTTCTGTGGTAGGGTGGTACATAGACGGGATTCCTGGTACAATCCCCGAAAAAGAAATCGCATCAGTCAAGTACGGTGACCTTGGTGACCATTACATGAACATTCTCTCCGCCTGTTTTACTGCCATGAATGTACTTGTAGAAGCGGCGCCTGTCTCTTCCGTTTTCACAACAACGTCAAAAAATATATCTGAGGATTTATCTTTCACTTACAAGGGAGGTTATCTAAGAGTCCCCCTCCGATTTCCAAGAAACTTGGCAGGTGTATAGAGGGGCCCAAAGGAAGAAATACGTGTTTTTTTGTTTCGGCTAAAAAACTGTTTTAGAGGGCAAAACCTCCCCTCTAATGTCAATATGAGGCCAAATTGAAGTGGGGATCTGACCCCTGTGTCCCCCTCCGATTTCCATGAAACTTGGAAGGTGTAAAGAAGGGTCTAAAGGAAGAAATACGTGTTTTTTGTTACGGCTAAAAAACTGTTTTAGGGGGCAAAACCTCCCCTCTAACGTCAAGATGAGGACAAATTGTTGTGGGGATCTGACCCCTGTGTCCCCATCCGATTTCCATGAAACTTGGAAGGTGTATAGAAGGGCCCAAAGGAAGAAATACGTGTTTTGTTACGGCTAAAAACAGTTTTTAGTTGGAAAAACTCCCCGGAAATGTCAAGATGAGGACAGATTGAAGTGGGGATCTGACCCCTGTGTCCCCCTCTTGTATCCTTGGCTATGGATATCACCTATATGATATCTAGGTGATGCTTGATAGGATTATGGTTCCCAGGTGCGGCTACTATTTTGATGCTCCGTTACCCTGCTTTAATCAGGCTATTGTTATGCCCATGCCTATCCGGGAACAACGGTGTCTATGAATTCGGCATCTCTCTACAATTGCACTGCGTTTGGTACCGACAATCCTACAGTTCTGTGCTGTGTGTGTTCCAATTATAATTATATGAGCGTGTTGTTCCTATGCCAGATTTACGTGGTTTCGGAGTCAGATCTCCACGTCAATCTGTCCTCATCTTGACATTTGAGGGGGATTTTGCCCCCTAAAACTATTTTTAGCCAAAACAAGAAACCACGTATTTCTTCCTCTGGGCCCCTCTATACACATGCCAAGTTTCATGGAAATTGGAGTTGGACACAGGGGTCAGATCCTCACTTCATTTTGACATTTGAGGGAGGGTTTTGCCCCTAAAACAGTTTTTTAGCCGAAACAAAAACTATGGATTTCTTCCTTTGGGCCCCTCTATGCACCTGCCAAGTTTCATGGAAATCGGAGGGGAACACAGGGGTCAGATCCCCACTTCAATTTGTCCTCATCTTGACATTAGAGGGGATGTTTTGCCCCCTAAAACAGTTTTTTCGCCGAAACAAAAAAAACACGTATTTCTTCCTTTGGGCCCTTCTATACACCTTCCAAGTTTCATGGAAATCGGAGGGGGACACTTAGATAACCTTCCTTGTTAGTGTACGAGTTATTACATATTTCTGAATCGTTTAATTATAGGTAACAACTTTTTAAAATCTTTCACTGATTTTATAATTACCCTGTATGACGTTTATATAAATCTTGGTCTTGTCAAAATTCTTTCCATATGTATTTCCTAGGCACACTCTGATCAGGGAAATGAATTACAACGGGGTATTAAAAGAGCAATAGAACTACAGAACACGAACTCAGCTTCTTAATAAAGTAAATTGCTGAGCACGAAGAGCTTTCTAGCAGAATCCACAATCTATTCCCGTGAATTAGATCCTACGGGCTCGAAGGTCCATATTCCACGAAATTACTCTTTCATCATGAACGGCCCGCAGAGCAAAGATGAAGCAAGCGATTGCAGCGATGAAGATATTCATGTTTGCAATGGCCAGAAGCTTAAGCAAGTCAACCTTAAAATCTCTCTAATTAACCGCTAGAAACGAGACTCGCTCTTTTGCTCAACGCCAGGCCCCGAAGATTGCTTCAGCTGAACTCAGCACTTCCATTACCAGACGTGGTTACCTCGTCCGGAAGTGCGGACGAAATTGACCGCCATACTCCAAACAATAATGCCCATTTTCTTCCTCTGTATTAATTATCCACCTGGCCTTTAAGCCATGTTTACGTGGTTATTTTACGTCACGTATTTCTGCCCCTGCGCCAAGAATGTTTGGTAGGTCTTCTTGATGATGTGAATGGTGTGAATCATCAGCGTATTGTATACAGGGTGTCTCATACATAATACCGCAAACTGACACAGGTAAAAGTATACGATAATAGAAGCAAGAAAGTATCAGTAAACATGGGTCTGAAAACGAGCCGCTTTCGAGATATTCGCGAATGTGTGATTACAAGCCGCCACTGACTTCATTGTTTGTAAACGTCGTTCTACTTGGTAGAATGCTAATAACACAGTAAGAAAAGTGACTCCCACAGTACGATTAGACTGTGTGCTGATTGTATCCATCCTGTTTGATTACAACGCCACCTCTCGGTAATCTTCTTGTTTTGTAAACATAGAGCAAACCTCGGAAAGCGCAAGGAGTAAAGCACTCGGTGTTTACAAAATTCAATCAGTGACGGCTTCTAACCACATTGTTAGCATGTTACCAACTAGGATGACGTTTACAAACAATGAAGTCAGTGACGGCTTGTAATCACACATTCGCGATTATCTCGAAAACGGCTCGTTTGCAGACCCATGTTTACTGAGACTTTTTTGCTTCTATTATCGTGTACTTTCACTTGTGCCAGTTTGCGCTATTACTTTTGTGACACCCTGTATACAGGGTGAGTCAAAAGTAAGGTTACATATGGATTTGTAGTACAACTTCAATGTCTGCACCTTGAACATCAATGCATTTGTTCACGCGACGTTTCTAGCTCTCCATAAACTTTTGCAGAACGTCCAGCATAATCATGTCTGCACATTGAACAATGCGTTCCTTCAGATGTTGGGTGTTCTGAATCTTCACTGAGAAGACGAGCGCCTTTAAATTATCCCAAAGGGAAAAACATCATTGCTGTCAGGTCTGAAGACCGCGTTGGCCACTCAAGAGGACAATGGCGACCGATCCCTGCACAAGGAAACTGGACATTCAACCTATCCTATGTAACCTGACTTTTGACTTACCCTGTACATGATATAATGTAATGTTAAGGAAATCTGTGCCAGGGAGATGTAAACTGTTTTTCTGTAAACTCAGTAAGGACACAATGATGGTCTGGTTGTAACGTCGTTGCCTTGTAAGCAAACGGTCCCGGGTTCGATACCGGTGGACGCACATAGTGGTTCGGATCGCTGTAGTTCCAGTCCCGGTTAGCTTATCTGTGTATAAAGTGGACTTAAAATAAACTTCAAACTGTAAATTCGATCGGTAATCGTGGTATTGAGAAAGACATCATATCTGTATAACTGTAATAAATGATAAATGTATTGGAGAAGGGAACATGATAAGGAAATAATGGGCTGCAGGTAGGTGAGGAGATATAGCAAAAATACACAGGGAATAGAGAGAAACAGAAAATGAGAGAGACAAAGTGAGAGAAATAGGGTTGTGATTGGTGCATAAAAAATGAGACAGAGAGTGAGAGATACAGAAAGAAAGCAGGTAAGGAAGCTTATTGAGAGAGAGGGGGGAGAAACCGATGTGCAGAGAGGAAGAGAGGGGTGTATGTATATATAGAGGGAGAGAGAGAGAGAGAACGAAGGAAAGAGCATACGGAGAGGCGTGATAGAGGGAGAAGGAGATATTGCAGGCAGGTAGAAACAAGGTACATAGAGATTAGGAAAGTCATCCGAAGATTGCCGATCTTGCACGAACGCGTGACGTCACCGGAGAAGCAGTGAGCTTGGCTGAAGCAGACGGCCCCTAGCATTTATATGCGAGATTCGGAGAGCAAAAGTATAGTATTACTTTTAGGAGGGAGAAAATAATAATTGTCATCCTCCAATATGATATTGAGGCATCCTTTTAATGATTAGTAACATAAGTGAAAACACGCTACTTTTAAAAGGGGGCAAAGTACATGTGAAAAATGTATTTTGAAGATCCATATTCCTCAAACTTTCTGACCGATGCGCTACAAAGAAAGCTGCGTGTTCTCCTTTAGAATTTCGTCATTTTACAAATCGTAATATAATTTTAACAAAAACGTGGCATGCTAAAGAAGAATTAAACAGTTTTAAAAAAAATAATTGATTAATAGACTTATTTTACTTTGCTTATCTGTCACATATGGCTAATCGCAAAGATGAGCATGCGTGATGCTTTGATGAAATTGAAGAAAGGAAAGTAGACCCATGCCCAAGCGGGGATTCGAACCTGGGGGCCCTTGGCATCGTAAAGCGTTGTGCTAACCACTTCGCCACGGAGGTCAGCATTACAAGGAAATAAACAGAAAATGGCATCTATGTTATAATGTGCGAGAAACATTTGCGAGGAGGTTATTGAAGTAAAAGATAATTATTACAAGACATTGTGATGAAAATTATTAATATATCTGAAATATCGAGAGTTGACCTTGCAGTCTCTAAATGTACTTTTAGGGTTACGCAAAACCTTTACTCAAAATTGCTAGTGTAAATTTATAAGCTATTAGAATTTAAAACTTATTCCTGTTCGAAAAAAGAAACTACCGAGTCAAATTAATATTTCGTAGAAATACATATATTTGTCTTTCATGAGGCCAAGAGAGTATTTGGAGGGGACGCTGGCTTGGGAAGGCTATAGCCCCGGATCTCGATCTGCAAAGGGGCTTCCAGTGGGAAAACATTGCTATGAAAAAGTCTAGAAGAAGGGGCGAAATGATCTCTTTTTAATGGCTCAAGAATACAAAGATATAAGTGGATATTTGACAAGCTTAGTTACAACTAAAATCGTACGTGTGTGTGTGTGTGGCTACGTGAAGTAACACAGTGGAATATGATTCACAATACTAAAATTAAAATAAATATGTGGGAACAATAGAAATCAAAATATGTTGTAGCTAGTGACGGCGCAATAGTAAAGATGGAGGGGTAGATCATTTTTTCCAGGGGCAATCATATTTATTATTCCGTTACATACGACAAAAAAATGCATTTTTTGGCTAAAAGAGCATTCATTCATTTATTTATTATTGTCGTTTTACTGGGGGCAGATAAGAGAGAGAGAGAGAGAGAGAAATTGTCGAACGAGAATAGGGGGGCGTTCCTGCCCCCCCCCCTGTAGTGTGGTCACTGCCTATAGCTATGCTGGAGAAGAATGCACCAATTAATTAAATAAAACAGATACTTTTAAAATTTTTAATCAAATTATTTCTGAACTATGATTTAAATTTAGAGAGAGCACATACCTGTTTAATTTAATTTGTATGAGTTAACTTCTGAAGTATGCCATTTCAGACCCTTCTTCCGGTGTAACTGCACTGCCCTTTGAGCCCTAGCTGCTGCGTTCAGGTGGCGGAACGAGCAGAATACTAATTAAAACAAATATGTGAAAATATATATTAAAAAAAACAACGTGTTGAAGCTATTGACGGCACCAAAGAAAAGACAGAAGAAAAACGTGGAGAGTGCAGTGATATTTTACGGGAAGCAGTCACGTTTATTACACCCTTACATTTACATACAATATTAAAAAGTTCTGCTTTTAGATCTCGCACAATGCCTTTTTCACAAAAATGGGCAATCCCGCATTTTTTATATCAATCAAGCTGTGATATTTTAGATTTCTTCCGTTAGTTTTCTGATAATAGTTTTCACAGCTTTCCATAGCATTTAGGCATGATTTCAGTTGACAAGAACAAAATAATCTTATTTCAAAACAGAGCAAAAAGAAATCCAACGCGCTTAAGTTAAAACTCCCTTACATTGGAAGCCTGGAGATAACAAAACAGGGGTTCTTTCGTAACACGATTTCTTGAAAACCATTTTACACATTTCAATCAACTTTGTGATAAATTGATTAGAAAGGATGAATCTTAACAGTAAAGGTTGTAACTTTTCCACTGCTACTATATTTTAAAAGATATTCGTCGTCAAATATCTCAATATTTGCATAAGGAACCAGCCTTTTCCGTGCAGAGCGTTTCGACGATGACGATGACGATCACCCCCTGGGTAGAAAGAGCGAGAGACATCAAGTGAGCAGAAATGGAGACAGAGAGAGAGGGTAGGAGAAAAAATAGTTTTCTCACACATACGCAAAGGAATAACTACCAAGCTATTAAAATACGGTATTATCTATCCACCTTTACACTAAAAAGATATAGAGTGCAAGAGGGAGCTCACACATTTGTACAATATACGCACATAGCTTAAAATAATTCATATTTGTAGGATATGACTTATTTCTGTCGTTACTGTTCCAAAAGTTAGCAAAGTCACTTTGCTCTCTCTGTAACGAGTACTATTTTGATTTTAGTATTATCTGAATGATACGCCATTGCCACCTACCGTTGGATTTAACAATTTTTATGGCTTGGTGTAGAATAGAGCCTGATGAATCCCTTGCTTCTTATACTGTTCGTGACTGAAAAGCGTTCGATAATGGAGCGAAAGAGGACCAGGAAATTTCCCTCTCTGGAAGGAAGACGGAAATATATAAAAAGAATGACAAAATTTCAGGGAAAGGATAAAGAAATGCAAATATCTCAAAACCTAAATATTTGTACTAAATAAGCAATTTTCCATATGCCAGTGGAATGAAGTGACATCTTAACCACGGGGTCCATGACTATGGTAGTAATCAGAGGCGCCAACTTAAGATTTTTTTTTGTGGAAAGGTACATTTTTGGGGGGAAAGGTAAATTTTTGGGGGGCAAGATCGGCATCAACAATACTCTATATGTAAATATACATAAAATGTGTCCTTCTACAGAAAGTGCCTTGCCCCCCCCCCAAAGTCGGCGCCTATGGTAGTAATGCTTTATTAATCATAAATATCTTTCAGTACTGAAACTTAATTTTATAATGAAAATATATTTGAACTAATTTAATGTCAAATATTTGTGAAAAATTGGAAACATCTTGAAACTGAATGTTGTACAAAATTGTACTTTTAAAATAAAAATTTTGTGTATATTTTAACAAATTTAGCTCAAATAGCAATAATAAATAATAATAATAGGAGGTTGCTATTATGATTATTATTATTATTATTATAACATAATTTGTATGTGTGAATTGAGTTTGGTTTGAGTTGGTGTTTTAAGTCCACTTTATGCACAGTAAGGCTAATCGGGACTGGACCTACAGTTTAAAGTGGGATCCGAACCACTTGTGCCTCCACCGGGTATCGAACCCGGGACCCCTTGATTACAAGGCAATGACGCTACCACTGCGCCATGTGGGGAGGCCCATGTGTGAATTGACTTTGACACTTTAGAAATATATAAATTTAAACAAATAAATATTTAAATGTTGATACAGAAATATCTAAAAGTAGGAAGATAAATTTCGAAATGTAGATAAATCTCTAAATGCAGCAAAATAAATAATTTAATGTAAACAATGAAATATGTAAATGCGGTAAACGAAATATTTAAATATAGAAGAAAAATGTCTAAACGTCAAAAAATAAATATCGAAATGTAGAAAAATCTCTAAATGAAGCAAGAGAAATATTTAAATGTAGACAAAGAAGTACCTAAATGCATGGGGACCCTGACCTCTACCAGGCGCGTCCCTCGGGTGGCGGATGAGGGATCCCACCAGATATGGTGGGGTGGTCCGAATATAGAATAAGGACCCGTGGACCAACAGGGAGCCCAGTGCCTGGGGGCTTAATACTGGGCCACCCTCTCTCTAGGGGTTAAAATATAGAGAGCCGGCCCGGAGGGCGAAGACCAACGGTTCCAGAGGCGGAAGAGGATCATAGAGAAAATCCCAACGGCAATGGAAGCGGAAGAGTTACGACCTTAGTGGCCAATATGAGCCACTAAGAAGCGGATTGGATATCTCCGTCAAATATCCAAAACCAACTGCTGCCTTGCAGGGGTGTGGGAACACCAAAGGATATGGGAGAAAACCCTGAAAATAAAAATCAGCCTGGTCGTTGGGCTAATCCCCCACACCAGACTAAAACTAGCGGATTCAGAGAAATAAAGGTAGCCTCGGAAAGGATGGATTTAGTAGAAGACGACAAGCAAGGAAATGGAATATCCGAATTGGAACTTGGAATATTAAAACAATTAATGGAAAAGAAGTGGAAATTGTAGGAGAAATGGAAAAGTATAAACTAGCAGTACTAGGACTAAGTGAAGTAAGGAAGAAAGGCAGTGGTATAATGTGCCTTGAAAGAGGATATGTGCTGAGATATGTTGGAGTAGGTAGAGGAAGAAGAGCTAAGGAGGGAGTTGGAATAATAGTTAATGAGCAAATGGAAGAAAGGGTGGAATCATGGGAACCAGTGAATTCAAGGATAATAGTAGTTAGACTGGAAATGGAAGAAAGAATAACAATAATACAAGTTTATGCCCCGACAAATGATCAGGACATATTGGAGAAAGAAGTTTTCTATACTCAATTACAAAGAGTAGTGAATAAAGAGAATGAAGAGAATAGGAAGGTAATATTGATGGGAGATCTTAATGGTAGAACTGGAAACAATAGGATAAGGTCACATGGTTGTATGGGACCATATGGAGGGGAAAGTGTGACAAATGAAAACGGACAAAGATTAATAGAATTCTGTGTAGAGAACCAATTGCTACAAGGAAACTCCTTTTTCCAGCATAAGAAAATTCATAAAATCACTTATGAAGCTGAGGGAAGGGAGGCAAAGAGTATAATAGACTACATAATTTACGCAAGAGCACTTCGATATGCCTTTATGGATGTAAAGGTAATTCGAGGTGCTGAATTGAGTACTGACCACAGACTGCTAATAGCTATAACAAGATTTAAGAGGAATAATAGAGAAAGAGATAGGAAGTTTGAAAAGATACAAGTAAAGCAGCTGGCTAAGGAAGAGAAGAGAAAACAGTATAAGAAATTAGTAGAAGAAAGGTTGAATGAATTGGAAATAAGAGAAATGGAAATTGACAGTATGTGGGAAAAATTTAAGGAAGTGATACTGTATGCAGCAATTGAAGTATGTGGCAAAGTTAGGGTGAATACAAAAAGGAAAAGAACTAATTGGTGGACGGATGAAGTAAAGAGGAAAGTGAAAGAGAAAAAGAAAGCATGGAAGAATTACCTAGAATTAAGATCAGAGGAACATAGGTTAATATATGTGCAAAAAAGAAATGAGAGTAAATTGGCTGTAGAGGAGGCAAAGCAAAAATCATGGGAGAAGTTTGGAAATGATATTGAAGAAAGTTTTGTAGAGAATAGAAAGCAGTTCTGGAATATGGTCAAAAGTCTGAAAGGAAAATGGGGAAAAGCAGCAAGAGCTATAAGAAATAAGGAAAATGTATTAGTCATAGGAAGGGAGAATGTGATGGAGGAATGGAGAAAATACTATGAAGAAAAGTTCAAGGATAGGACAAATGAGCAAGAACAAGATGAGGAGCAGGAACAGGAGGAGGATGAGAGAATAAGAAACAGAGAAGAGAAGGATCATGTAGAAGAAGATATGATGATAACAGAGAATGAAGTGAGAGAAGTAATTAAACGGATACGAATTGGGAAAGCAGCAGGATGGGATGGAATAGCACCAGAACTTATAAAATATGGAGGACCAAGAATGGCTGAAATACTACTGAATATATTGAGGGAAGTATGGAGAACTAAGACTATACCAGAAGAGTGGAAAAGGAACATAATTGTGCCAGTACACAAGAAAGGGAGTAATAAGGAATGTGATAATTATAGAGCAATATGTCTATCATCAGTGGTATATAAGATGTATACGAATATATTGGAAAGGAGGCTGAGAAAAATCATAGAGGGAAAACTTGAAGAGGAACAAGCTGGATTTAGACCTGGGAGACAGACTCAAGATCACATTTTTATATTAAGAACAATGATGGGGAAAATGCTGGACAAAAATAAAAGAATATACTTAGCATTTCTAGATTTGAAAGCGGCATTTGACTCGGTACCTAGAAAATATCTATGGGAGGCATTAGAAAGTAAGGAAGTACCTAAGGAACTTATTAAAGCAATAAGAAGTGTATATAAGGATGTAAAAGGAATAGTAAGAATAGAAGGAAACGAGTCTAAGGAATTTCAAATAGAAAAAGGAATTAAACAGGGAGATAGTCTCAGTCCTTTACTTTTCATTAATGTAATGGATGATATAACTAAAATTTGCAAAAGAAGAACCCCAAGAGTACAAATAGGATATTGGAATATGAGAGTAGTACAACTGCAAGTACTGCTATATGCTGATGATATTGTCTTAATTGCTAGTAGTGAAGAGAATCTACAGAGGAGCGTAATAGAATGGGGAGAAGAACTTGCGAGAAAAGGGATGAAGATTAATATTAAGAAAAGTAAAGTTATGCAGGTGGCAAAAGGAGAAAAAGATCATGAAATAGCAATTAGATATGGAAACGAGAACTTGGAAGAAGTAGATGAATATGAATATTTAGGAACCATCATAACAAGTGATGGTAGGTGTGATGAAGAAATCCTAAATAGGAAAAGAAAAGCAAATACAGTATATTATCAGTTCAGTAAAACAATAATGGGAAAGAAAGAAGTGGCAGTAAAGACAAAAATGCAGCTATACAAATCAGTATTGGTCCCTACATTAACATATGGAATGGAAAGTTTACCACTTCAAGATAAACATCTGAGTAAAATTCAGGCAAGTGAAATGAAATACCTGAGAAGAGCTGTTAATAAGAATAGGAGAGATAAAGTGAGGAATGAAAGAATAAGAAGAGAAGTGGAACAGGAGTCGCTAGAGAAAATAATTGAAAAGAGACAGCTAAAGTGGTGGGGACATGTATTCAGAATGAATGAAGACAAAAAGGTAAAGCAAATTCTAGAAGTAAAGGTGCAAGGTAGGAGAGGTAAAGGAAGACCAAGGATAATGTTTGAAGACAGAATGGAAAGGATTGGAAGAGAAAGGAATAAGACAATAAATATGATGAAGAGAATGATGGGAAACAGACAGGAATGGAGGAGATGGATCGAGGCAACCAACCCTACGCTATGATGGCAGAAAGGGACTAGAGGAAGTAAGTAAGTAAGAAAAATGTCTAAACGTCAAAAAATAAATATCGAAATGTAGAAAAATCTCTAAATGAAGCAAGAGAAATATTTAAATGTAGACAAAGAAGTACCTAAATGCAGACAAGGATAATCTTAATGCAAAAAATAAATATTTAATTGTGGACACAGATACAGTAAAACCTCGTTAATCCGGACTACTGCGGGATAAATTGACCGGTTTAACGAAAGTCCGGATTAACTGAAATAACCTAAAAGAACAGTAGAAAGTGCATTAAAACTCCGATTATAGCAACAAAACACGTATATTATGGTGTATTTAAAGGGCATAGTCCTAAATACATTATACAGTAGAGTACAAAGTCTGCGGGAAACAGAATTTCATCAGTGGTTGACTGCCATTTCTTTGAGAAGTTCTTTGTTGACTTCTAGCCACATTTAAAACCTTGCATTCTGCTTTTTTTTTCTTCTTTGCCTTTTGCCTGTCCGGATTAAGCGAAGTCCGGCTTATCGGGGTTCGGATTAACGAGGTTTTACTGTATATCTAAATAAAAAAAAAAATAAAAAAAAATCGTACTCCACCCCGTCTTCTACATTTGCTTTACTTCTTGCACGGAAAATAGTGTGTTTAAAAACTTTTCCACTGACTGAACTTTCGCAACAAACGCATTTAGAAATCATTAAGTATGTTACTGAAAAAGCACCATTCTTAAGCAGGATAAAAGAAACAACGATTTCTTACATGTATAATGCATTCAACTCTTCACAAACATGTGCTGCGAACAGAATTAGCTTCGCTGGAAGTACATTCATGGAAAATCCAATTTCAAGGCAGACGGATGTAATGCATAACTCCCCGAAACAGAATAAACTATTGTCAGACAAGAGCATTCTCTGAATGTCGTTCGAGTTTTCATCATTTTGAAATATGCAGCGGAGTAATATCGAACGAGCTCGACGTTATGAGATCGAGATAAACCCTTTTAGTTGCATTTGCATCGCATTACATTTTACTGTTGTATCTCATCTAGAGATCGCCTTCTGTTCCCTCCAGGCAAATGCGGGACCGGATTTGACTGTATCTTCCATCAAGATAAAATCAGAGGGAACATGTTCGCTCCAAATGCCTCAAGGTGGCTCTGAATTCAACGAGGAAAATGAAATCGTGTGCTACGTTTACTGTAAAGGCAGGAGAGGAAATGACAGTTGATTCAATGCTTCAAATAAATATGCTTGTAATTGCTTCAACTTCTTGAGGTACTATAACTTCACATGTTGAAAGTTTTTGACTTCTCGACAATCTTCCTCGTGTTATTGTTTTCCTTGATGCACCTTGTCACACATATATTTCAGTTTATAACGCTAAGTGCATAGTTAGAGATCGGTTAGTTCATCGAACTATCCAGCCTAACTATTGCCTATTTTTGGGGGAGCAGAAAAAGGTTTATAGTATCCTTGCATTGACTCATCTCACCCAGCAGGTCGTTAGGTGCCGGGGCTTGCCCAGAGTTGATAGCTTCCTGGTGATGAGGCATCCTCGCATCCATTTTTCAGTCTATGTAATGTTCTTGTTCCTATGGGTCTCTATTGCATACTTTTTACCAAACTCCCATTTGCTTTTCTATGCACATGTCTAAACCACTTTAGTCTGCGAGACAATAAAGTTTATATTATATTTTTCTTTTGTATTATTATATTTAACTCGTCATATCCTAGAGTTCTCTAGACGTCATTTACATTTTTGTACATCTACTGTCTGTCTGTGTCACATTCATATGCAGTGTGCTTTGTGAAGAATACGCCTCAAGGATATATCTTTTAGATACAATTTATTTACACCCCTCCCGTTCCATTACCACTCCAGTACAAATACGCTAAAAGTTGCCTTTTTCTCCATTAGAGAAGAATGCAATTTTCAGGACTTCGCACTATTTGGCACAGCGCTAACCCCGCGCCAGCAGTTTCTTATGCAGGAGTCCCTGCATACGGAAGTGAAAAACTAGACGTTCAGCGCTCTCCAACTGTATACTGGAATTGACTTCAACTCGAGGTCATCTCAACCTCTGTCGCCGAACTTAAAATACCTTTTTCGAGGAGGCTTCATCTCCAGGATGGTATCAACTCGGGGAAATCCCCGACACCTACCGACCTATTGGGTGAGAATGAGTGAAGGCAGGGACTTTAAATACCTTTTGCCTCCCCGATGGCGCAGTGGTAGCGTCCTCGCCTTGTAATCAAAGGGTCCCGGGTTCAGTACCCGGTGGAGGCACATAGTGGTTCGGATCCCACTTTAAACTGTAGGCCCAGTCCCGATTAGCCTTTCTGTGCATTAAGTGGACTTAAAACAACAAATCAATCAATCAATCAATTTAAATACCTTTTCCTGCTCTCCCAAAAATAGGCATTAGTTAAGGCTGGAGAGTTCATGTGAACTAACTGATCTTTAACCGTGGTCAGAGTGTCTCTCCCCCGAACGAGTCAGAACTAAGTATTTATACCTCCTGGGGCGAAGACACTTTGGTTAGTTTTTAAACCAGAAAGCCGTAGGGGGAAAACTAACGTTTGAATTTCTGGCTACCGAGCAAGAAGCAACCTTAGAAAGACATAAATTTGCCATTTCACAGCTGTGTGGGTTAAAAACCACACAGCAAGTGCCAAGTCTTATTATTGTGGAGTGTAGGCGATTGGGTACCAAAAGTTGAGAAGGGGAAGCACAGTTCATCTTTGTAGAGAAGGCTTACCTTTAAGAGGCCGTAGTGTGGGGCAAAAAGTGGGAGGAAAACGCCACTGTTGTGTTTTGAGGACTGCACTTTGCACTTTTGGATATTAAGGTACTTTTTTAAAGTATGATATCATAATATGCTTTGTTACCCAGTATGACTCTTAAATGTCTTTATCAATCGTGTTATCTCACCGAACCAAGGTACATAAAATATTTTGTTCGTTCTATAAGCTTGACATTTACGACTATATCTTCTGTGTTATTTATACCTTTCATGCATTATAAATATGTTGGTTCTTTGCGTTTATTAAAATACTGAGTTGTATGGATTGGTTCATTATTTTCTGTGAAGTTTTAATAATGAATTACTTAGTTCTAGCCCTTAGGAGTACACTATATCATCTGCATATGCAATGCTTATAATTGGACGTTAGCTACGGTTACTTGAAAGAATATCTTGCTTTTATATAAGGGTGATAATGGCACAAAATAAGTATGCAGTCTGGGACATAGTCTTGAAGCTCATGATGGACTCTTTATCATTTCAGGTGTACGAAGTGTTCGCGAAGTGACCGTATTATCGCCCGGGGCTGCGGCAGTAGGGGACACAGTGACTCTAGAATGTCTATACGATCTAGAAGGAGAGCATCTCTACGCAGTCAAGTGGTATAAGGGAAAGAAGGAGTTTTATCGCTACGTGCCAAAAGAAAACCCACCATTCAAAATATTCCCGCTTCCTGGAGTTAATGTTGATGTAAGTATATTCCCAAACTTAAACATTCATATTACTTGCTACTAACTCAGATCTTACGCCTAAATGTGACGTAGTGCGAAAACAGCGCTACACACAACTTAAGGAGGACAGGCTTAAATAAGGCATCTGTTTGTATGAGTAGTATGGTGCTTCTTTCCATCCAGTTAGTCCAAGATGGTGCCGGGTGGTGTGAAAGATACTTCGAATTTGTCAACTTTTGCAATAAACTTCAACGGAAAATTGTATGTTTACTAAGAAAACATCCTGACAAATGTACAAAATATGTAAGCTCTGAAGTACCAAACAATTTCGGGGGCATGTATGCCTAACCTAAATTCGAAGCTTCTTTCTTTTTTAATATAGGCTGTTAGTGGCCCTCAACAATCACATTGGATACAACTATGCATAGGGGGAGGTGTATCACAACTACCAACAAAAAGTAATAATAAATAATGAAAGAAAATTATTATGTATAGTCCACGTAATACACTCCTCACAAAGAGTTTGTAATATTCTTATATTGGGCACAAGTTTGTAATATTCGTATACTAGGCATAGAAAGTTTGGAATAATGTTATATTAGGCACAACAAGCTTGGAATATTGTTATATCAGGCACAGAAAGTTTGGAATATTGTTATATTAGGCAAAGGCAGTTTGAAATATTGTTTTATTAGGCACAGAAATTTTGAAATATTGTTATATTAGGCACAGAAAGTTTGGAATATTGTTATATTAGGCACAGAATGTTTGGAATATTGTTATATTAGGCACAACAAGTTTGGAATATTGTTATATTAGGCACAGAAAGTTTTGAATATTGTTATAGGGAGAGTTGCCGAAAATGGACTGTTGCCTAAGTTGGACCGCCTTTGTTTTTGCCTATAGACGAGTATTTGAAGCACGTGAGTTAGCACTACTGGTTGGCGTCAGTGCCATGTACAAAAGACTGAATGGTCAGTCAACTAGAGACGTTCGACGAAGTAGGAGTGTTGTTATTGTGTTTCCATTGTTCGTGTTGTAATTATTGTGCTTCGGATCTTAAGCTCTTGTGTAAACTAGGGGTAAGTAATCAAATGTCGTGTAAAAGTAAAGTAAAGTGTTCCCCTGTGCTTAGCACCACGCCATGAAGGCGTATAGGGGTGTGGGGGTAACGCCCCACACTTTCTTGATCCGGTCGTGAGTGGGGGTGATGTGATCAGCACCACGCCCCTGACCGCCTTTACCCCCCCAGGTTTCCCCAGGTACCCATGTTATTCGACGCTGGGTGGGCGCCGGGGCCGCCATCGTTAGAAAAGTTCCCGGATTTGATCCCGCCGGGGATCGAACCCGGAACCTTTAGCATGGTAGTCAGACGCGTTACCGACTGAGTCACCGCGGCTCAGTGTCATGTAGTATATTATAAAAGTGCCATTCATTAACCACTAACTACATATGGTAAAACTATGATTTAGTTGCGTATGTTCGTGTAACGTCATATTTTTATGAACGGGTATAATTGCCTAATTAGGACCACCACGTGTTCCCCAAATTGGACCGGGGAAAGTATGGTCTGTGGACAGAGATGGAATTGCAAATTAATATAGCAGCATACAATAATGGGGATTATGGCTTGAACTAGTGTAGTAGAAGGTATGGTTTGTTTGGTTTTAAAGCTGACCGAATATTCAACGTGGATGAGTCAGGTTTCACCACAGTCCAGAAACGTTCACAAGAAATTGTAGCAAGGAAAGGAAAATCACAGGTAGGTGCTGTTACAAGCAGCGAACTGGAGTAAATACCACCATTGTGTGTGCAGTGAGTGCTACTGGTGTCTAGATTAGGGATGGTCAGATCCGGATCCGTTTGGCCATCATATATGAGCGCTTCTTTGGAAAGTAAGAATGTGTTTATAATGTGTTTATAACATATTGTTACCTGCTAATATATATATATATATATATATATATATATATATATATATATATATATATATATATATATATATATATATATATATATATATATATATATATGTACAGGGTGACCTGTAATTAGATATATTCCCTGAAAGGGATTAAAGTAGAGGCAATTTGCAATAAATTTGACCATATATATATATATATATATATATATATATATATATATATATATATATATATATACATACATATATATACATATGTATGTGTGTGTGTGCACGTGCGCGATTTGTAATTAATACACTTACAAGGGAGGTTATCTAAGTTTCCCTAAAACCTAAAACCCCTAAAACAGTTTTTTTTTTATCTGAAACAAAAAGCACGTATTTCTTCCTTTGGGCCCCTCTATACACCTGCCAAGTTTCATGGAAATCGGAGGGGGACACTTAGATAACCTCCCTTGTTAGTCTTACACATTGTAATTATCTAACACTGCATATATTATAATGTTTTATTTTACTTTTTAAAACTGTAACTGTAGAACAATTGTATAATTTTTGTATAACATTCCTATCTTGTTAAATATGTTAAAGGTTTCATCCTGGAATGGAATGTCTCACATTTATGTGTGTTTCCATTTCCAATACATTCGAATGAATACATATTCGTTTCAACGGCATTTACAAAATCACCTCTGACATTTTATGTTAAACAAGTAAGATTATTTTTGTTCACGAGTGTGTTAGCCGATGAGTAGCAAATTATTTTAGGAACAACACTTGAAAAAAAATCTTGTAGGACTAACTAATGAAAAATTTCAAGCAATCGAAGATCATAATAATTCTTAAGGTGTGGTAATATTATAATGGGATTGAGATACGAAACTATCGGATTCGGATTTTCAGATCCGGATCAGGATCCGAATCCAGAATTTTCGGATCCGGAACCGTTTGGACATCCCTAGTCTAGATACCGTAGAAATACGTACGTACATGCCTTTTGTGAGCGGTCTAACCTGAGCAATCTGTGGTCCAAGTCAGAAAACCAGTTGCCAGTGACCGATGTCACTACTTTCGTTTATGTACCCTATTATACTGGTTCCTGCATTTTTTTTGTTGAAATACATATATGTAGTGAAACCTAATAGTTTTTGCTTCTCATACTTACAATTTCGTTCTTTTTCTGTGTATTGTTTTTGATGCAGAAGCAAAACAGTTCCAACAGGTCCAATTTCGGCAACTCTCCCCTATAGGCACAATAAGTTTGGAATATTGTTATATTAGTCACAACAACTTTGGTATATTGTTATACTAGGCAAATAAAGTTTGGCATGTTGTTATATTAGGCACAGAAATTTTGGAATATTGTAATATTAGGCACAACAAGTTTGGAATATTGTTATATTAGGCACAGAGTGTTTGGAATATTGTTATATTAGGCACAGAAAGTTTGGAATATTGTTACATTAGGAACAGAAAGTTTGGAATGTTGTTAATTTAGGCACATCAAGTTTGGAATATTGTTATATTAGGCACAACAAGTTTGGAATATTGTTATATTAGACAATAGTGATAGACACGGTGGCATATATTGGGCGAAAACACAAGATCGTTTAGGAGATAGACAGATAACATGCGCTATTGCATTCCAAGGCAGTGCCTATCATCTAATGTCCAATATAACAATATTCCAAACTTTTTTCTGAGGAGTGTATTTACACGCTATTGCCGATTCACTACTACTGTTCGTGTTGACGTGATGTCTCTTCCCTTACAGTTGTCGGCCTCCGACAAAAACAAATTGGTTATGAGGGATGCCAACATCGACATGACTGGGTTCTATAGATGTGAAGTGTCCGCTGATGCCCCGTCTTTCGAAACAGCGTTGATCAAGACCTTTCTAAATGTAGTCGGTAAGTACCATCTTCATGATTGACAATGCACATGACATTGCTCCAATATTTTGGTAGATGATTTGCATGCTCACACACACTCATATCCCAAATAATGACCAAGACTTACACCTCCTCACTGATTCAATTATTTATGGATTTGTCAAAATTCTACTAAGTGGTACTTTTAAGTGTTTTAAATAACCCCTTAGGAACGCACTTATTACATTATACTTACTTGTACATCCTTGTAAATTCAGTGCAAACAACAAGGCTGTAACGGATTACGTTCTGAAAAGGCACCCGGAAACCAACCTCACGACCACATAGTACACTCCCGTAACTGCAGTCTTGCAGGCCACCGAGGGTCTGGCGCCTGGATTAACAGCCAGGATAATCCTCTGTGAAATCGTGTTGTTCTGTATTTGCCCATCTGTGTGCTGAATGCCCCTTTACAGCGTCAGCTTTTAACCTAGGCAAGAAGATTCTAGTCCTCAGAGATAGTATAACTTTAGCTCTTGTAGTAGAGGAAATATACGGTTTTACCCGGAAATAATTGCAACACAAATGTTTTTTGTGCCAGATTGTGCGGAATTGTATAGATCCAAATTTTCGGGGAAAATCCGCCATCCTGGAAAATGACGGCAAAAATTCAACTTAAAAATTGTAAAAAAATAATATCTCTGAAACGGTGTATTGTACACAAAAAGTGAAGATAACCAAAATGAAAGAACAGAAAATTTGCTAAATTATGTTTTTTGTTTGATAGAGCTATCATAAATCTTAATTGAATCAGAAATATTCAAATATATTCCTTAATAGCGAGGATAGTTTACTTTCTACTGACTGCAATTAGAAAGAAGCGTATTGAAAGTGGAATTCAGCCAGATGCAGATGTTTGCACTTGCAGCACAGGGGTTATCCCTGATGCAGAAAAAGGAGAACATTTGCGTAACTGATTGAAGATTTAAACCCCACTTCCCAATACGCTCGGCTTTAATGAAATTCAGACGAATATCGAGCATCCTAATGTATTGCAGCCACAGAGAAGAAGAAGCCACAGAAGCGTCCTGTTATCTTTCAGAGTTGAACCAACTGTAGATAAAGATTTTTCAGCACCTCAGAGCTTGAACTTACATTAGAGTTTATTTCTGAATTCTGCGGGCCAACGATTTATTGAACGTGTCTCAGAAATATGTTCATTTGCAATGCATTATGCTTCTTCAAGTAGCGTGAAGAGTTTTGCATAAACTATGAAATGACACCTTGTGCCTCTGGCTATGGCTTTTTCGGATTGATTTGATTTGTTTTAGTTTTTATTACGTCGTTTTCCTGCAACTTTTGGCTAATCACGAATATGATTGATTGAGTTAGTGTTGTAAGTCAACTTTATGCACAGTAAGGCTAATCGGGACTGGACCTACAGTTTAAAGTGCGATCCACTGAGGAATGTGCCTCCACAAGGTATAGGACCCGGGACCCCTTGATTATAAGGCGACAACGCTACCACTGCGCCAATCACGAATGTCTGAATGAATAATCACAAACATATATGGACGACACAACAAGAGCCCTTCAGTGGCAGGTCCTGCTGCAAATAAACGACAAAGGTGAGCATCTAGGGAAACTAGCGATTTCTTTACTTCCAGCTATGCATTCAATCGACACTGCACTGTATTTGTGGACAATCAAAGAGGTAAATCATACAATCACACAAACATCATCACATTTGATCAGCCAATATTTCTGAAAGCACTCTGTATCATAGCCAATGAGAACTCAGATAGTGCTCTGAAGTAGCCCATACTAAAGCTGGTGGTCTTCATGTCAAGATGAGTTTCCTGAGATGTGGTGTTTATCTATTGGCAAATTCAGGTCTTCAACAAATCCTTGAGATTACTTACGAGGTAATACTGTTAAACCTATGACCACAGGATAAGCGCCTCACTTCCAAGCAGTATACGCATACCTTAGACTGCATTTTTAAGACAAGTGAGGCTCTGGGGTCTGGATTCACAATCAGTATAATCCTCTGCGGGGCTCGTGGTGTCGTCCATATTGTCCCTTCATCCATATCACCATACTATCATCAGTGCTCGTCTTCGCAATTAGCCAAAAGTGGCAGAAAAAGACGTAATATAAATCAAAACGAATCAAATCAATCCGAAAAAGCCATAGAGAGAGGCACAAGGGCTCATTTCATAGTTTATGCACGTTACTTAAAGAAGCATAGTGCATTGCAAATGAACATATTTCTGAGATACGTTCAATAAATCGTTGGCCTGCTTAATTCAGAAGTAGACACTAATGTAAGTTCAATCTCTGAGGTGCTGAAAAATCTCTATCTCCATTTGGTTAAACTCTGAAAGATGACAGAATGCTGCTCTTCTGTGGCTGCAATACATTAGGATGCTCGATATTCGTCAGAATTTCATTAAAGCAGAGTGTATTGGGATGTGGGGTTTAAATCTTCAATCAGTTACGCAAATGTTCTCCTTTTGCTGCATCAGGGGCAACACCTGTGGTACAAGTGCACGTCTGTATGTAGAGGAAATTATGCAATTTAACATGTTGGCACCAGGTATCAACTAAAAATTCTGCAATCGACTGTAAGGCAAAGTGACTGGTTCAGAACCGTATTTTACCATATCATATTGACTTACTTGACTTATTTCCTGTTACTCCGCTACGGAGCATAGGGCCTCAACGAAGCATCGCCAACGGACTCTGTTTCCAGCCATCTTCCTTATCTCGTTCCAGGTCTTTCCTGCTTCCCATATTTCTTGCTCTATTGTCCTTCTCCAACTCATTCTTGGCCTTCCTCTCCTACGTTGTCCTTGTGGATTCCAGCTCAATGCTTGTCTCTCTATTGCCGATGGATCTTTCCTCAATGTGTGGCCAATCCACTTCCACTTTCTTCTTTTGATCTGTATTGCCACCGGTTCCTCTTGCGTACGTTTCCATAGATCTTCATTTGAGATAATATCTGGCCAATATATTCCCAGAAGTTTCCTTAGGCATCTGTTTATGAATGTCTGTAGGTCTTTAGTAATTTTCTTTGTTACTTTCCAAGTTTCACATCCATAAAGGAGAACTGACTTCACATTAGTTCTAAAAATTCGCAGCTTAGTTCTTATTGAAATTTCTCTGGCTTTCCAAACTTTATATAGCTGAATAAATGCCACATTTGCTTTCCTAATTCTTGATCTAACATCATCTTCTGTTCCCCCTGTATTTGTCACCAAACTCCCCAGATATGTAAACTCCTTAACCTCTTCAATATTTTCCTCATTCAAGTGGAAATTTTCCATCTTTTTTACATTTGTTCTTAATGATTTCGTCTTTGTACTATTTATCTTTAAACCAACTCTTTTCCCTTCCTTATCCAAATCTCCTAATTTCTTTTCCATATTACGGTATGTGTGAGACAGCAGACAAACATCATCTGCAAAACACAAGTCTTCTAGCTGTTGGGTGAGACTCCAATTTATACCTCTCCTTTTTCCTTCCGTTACCCTCTTCATTACTTTATCAATTACCATCAGAAATATTGTTGGTGACAAAATACATCCTTGCCTTACTCCTGAAATAACTGGTATTGGATCCGTAAGTATCCCCTCATGCACAACTTGGCATGTGGAACCATCATAGGAGTTTTTGATAAGATCAATCATATGTGCTGGAATGCCATATTCTTTTACAATTGTCCACATTTTCATTCTATTTACAGAGTCAAATGCTTTCTGGAAGTCCACAAATATAAGGTACATATTAGAGAAGTATTCCATACTCTGTTCTATAATAATACGCAGTGTATTTATCTGATCTATACAGGAACGGTTGCTTCGAAAGCCTGCTTGTTCTCTCCGGATCTTTTTCTCAACACATCCTTTAATTCGGTTTAAAAGAATTCTACTTAGAACTTTACTAGGAACTGAAAGTAGTGTTATGCCTCTCCAGTTATTGCAGTTAGTAATATCTCCCTTCTTAGGTATTTTTACTAGTAAACCTCTTTTCCAATCTTCTGGTATTGATTTTGTTTTCCATATTTTTGCAAAAAGTGGTTGTAATATTTCTATTGTCATATCCATGACTTCCTTAAGAATTTCTGGTGGAATGTTATCAATTCCAGGTGCTTTACCACTCTTTTGTTCTCTCAATGCTTTTTTAATTTCTTCTTTTGTTGGTTCTTTAGTAGTTATTTCATCTTCTATTTCATATTCTGGCATTTCTTCCGGTATTTCAAGCAAATCTTCTGTCCATTCTATGGTTTGGTTTAATACTTCTGAAAAATGTTCTTTCCATCTATTGAGCTGATTTTCCTTATTCGTAAGGAGTACTCCATATCTATTTCTCACTGGGCGATTCCGTATGGTTTTCTTTTGAGACAAGATCTTTGTAATTTGTAATTTGGTACACTTCCTTCATATTTCCCTCATTTACTGCTTTTTCTGCCTTCCCTGCTAACTCACTGGTCCATTTTCTACGGTCAGCTCGCGCACTATATTTCACTTCATGATCTTTTTTCCTATATTCTTCTTGTAATTCTGCTTTCTTTTTCCTAGTTTTACACATATTAATCTTCTGCTTAATGTGTTTACGTTTAAGACGTAATATAAATCAAAACGAATCAAATCAATCCGAAAAAGCCATAGAGAGAGGCACAAGGGCTCATTTCATAGTTTATGCACGTTACTTAAAGAAGCATAGTGCATTGCAAATGAACATATTTCTGAGATACGTTCAATAAATCGTTGGCCTGCTTAATTCAGAAGTAGACACTAATGTAAGTTCAATCTCTGAGGTGCTGAAAAATCTCTATCTGCATTTGGTTAAACTCTGAAAGATGACAGAATGCTGCTCTTCTGTGGCTGCAATACATTAGGATGCTCGATATTCGTCAGAATTTCATTAAAGCAGAGTGTATTGGGATGTGGGGTTTAAATCTTCAATCAGTTACGCAAATGTTCTCCTTTTGCTGCATCAGGGGCAACACCTGTGGTACAAGTGCACGTCTGTATGTAGAGGAAATTATGCAATTTAACATGTTGGCACCAGGTATCAACTAAAAATTCTGCAATCGACTGTAAGGCAAAGTGACTGGTTCAGAACCGTATTTTACCATATCATATTAGTTCAATGTATTGACAGTGGTGGCGATTAGGGATGAGATGCATGGGGAGCACCCCTTCCCCCTTATACACACATTTTGTCTCTTAATGTCTACCAGTGGATTTGACCCAAAAACATCTGCCCCAATTCCATTTTCAATATGCTTCTCTCTAATTGCAGTCAGTAGAAAGTAAACTATCCTTGCCCCGTCCCCCCTGCACAGTTAAGACACCTAATCACCGCCACTGTGTGCATACATTTTTAAACAACAAAAACAATATGTAAGTAATAAACGCCACATGAACGAAACACTGCATAAAACAATGTATTACGTTCTCACCAATATCATAATCGCGCTACAACGCCAGGGGTCTCTGATTCCAATGTCGGCCTGGGCATGGATGTTTGTGAGTGTCCATTCATTGGTTTCATCATATCATTACTCATTTCCATCTTCGAAAATTTGCCAAAGGTGGCACAAAAGTGAAGAAAAAAATTAAATCAATCAATCCATCAACCAATATCATAGGAAATGGAACACGTAAATTTAGGGAAACACATTACTCTGCATTAACTACATATTTCCTCATCCCCTGACTCTAAAGTCACGAAATAGAAACCAATCTCTAGATGACATCATAAGCTATGAATTTGGTTCAGTGACTTTAGGACGTAAATTGCATAGTTTGTTACATATTTGCTGTTTTTTGTGTCAGAAACCAACTTTTACGCTAATTCTAAAAATTAAGGAAAATATTTTAATCTTTCTGATTCAATTAAGATTTATGGTAGCTCTATCAAACAAAACCCATAATTTATCAAATTTTCTGTTCTTTCATTTTGGCTATCTTCACTTTTTGTGTACAATGCACCGTTTTCGAGATATTAATTTTTTAATAGTTTTAAGTTGAATTTTTGTCGCCATTTTCCAAGATGGCGGATTTTCCCCAAACATTTGGATGGCGAATTTTTAATATATTATTCACTATACCATTCCGCACAATCTGGCACAAAAAAAATTGTGTTGCTATTATTTCCGGGTTAGGCCCTTTTTTTCGATTCGTTTCCTCTACTATTGTTAAGAAAGGAATGCATGAATCAGTTTTAAAAATTGAGTGTGGTAAGCTTTTAATAAACATATTTTATTTCCTTGCTAATGGTCTATCCTCAATTTTGTTTTAGTTAAGGGGCTTATGCCCGTATTTCTTGACGGGAAAAAATAGCCATGTGCTGATGTGTCTATACTATCAAAATCAATCAATCAAAAATCAGAGCTACCAAAAGATATTGAATGATTTGTTGACGTAAACAGTGAGAATACTTTTTAGAATGAAACTCATATTTTATCTCTCTCTCGGTAAACCAAATTCGTGTTTGTACATTTATTTACTCCAGTCTTATCGATGGTTAAAAACTATATCGATTGTTGACTGGCGATTGCTCGATTGACTTAAACAATCGAGGCAATCGATACATCTTATGTGTTGTTAAAGTGGGAGTTGTTAGGTTTCCAATTAAAAAAAATAGAATTGCACATTTTCAGATATGTCAACAGGTGGCGTCTGATTGAATGTTGTCTCATGAGGCCAGATAGACGTGAGCGACTGTTTGATAGATCTTTCAATCAACCGTATTTTATCTGTATATATTTAATGGTTACTGAGAAATCTACAGTTAACATTATTGTCCCGGTGGACGGATAGACATAAGGGTTCTTTTACAGTTTCTCATGGTTACTACTATTAAATAAAGTAGCCATGTGGAAAATAGAGGGTGAGGATTGTATTTGCACTAAAATGACACTTCATGACTAGCACATGACGTGACACGTCACTTGAAATCGATAACAAACAATTCTAGCCTTTCACATCTTAGTGGCATGTCACTTTGATGTGAAATATCCCGGTGAGAGGCAAAGGCAATGGAATATTGGAGATGCCTTATAGGTACAAGACCCAACAATCGCACACAGTGCAGAAACATTTCGAGAACAACTGTATGGGCTGCAGCTGAAAAAAATAATCAAACAGAGAAGGCAAAACCGTGCGTGAAAAAGACACATTCTGTGATCATCCACCTGAGACTGCATGTTTAATGAGGGTGTCCGTGAAATCTCTCCATAAACAAGGTAGTATTTTGCTCCCCGTCGTGCCGGACAAAAATGAGCACACATTGTGCATGTGACGGTACGAAAAACCTGGCAACCGCAAATTACTGGAACAAACATCTCTTCTGGAGCGTGAATAGATTTCAAAGGCCGGTTTACAAACAGGATTAGAAAGACTGAGCCCTGCACTGTGTAGGTAAAAATCAATTTCGAACGTGCTGGGAATGCTCAGGTAAAAATGGTTAAGATGGCGTGCATATTGTTTGAAACCTAATGGTACTACTTCAGCTCGTTATGAAACTTGAACAAGTCTTGCTTCAACAATTAATCTTACCACTACGGTAACTAACTAAAAGAGTCAAATGTCCTTAGTACACGTATATTTGCAATTTCCTACAGCATGTAAAAGGCTTACATTGCGTCTAATACGATTGATTCTGTTACTAAGTGGCCGATAAGACGGCAGCGGCATCTAATGGTTATTCAGTTCCCCAGATGCGAACAAGTTTACGAAGAAGAATCTGGGCATCCTCTACATGAACTCAACGCAAAGAAGAATGAGAAAGGTCGATAATAGCCTGAATCTCATAGAATTTTGAATTTTCATCAAGTCCACGTCTGCCCAGATGGGCTAATACGGACTAGACCTATAATTTAAAGTGGGATTCGGACCATGTGCCTTCACCGGGTAAAGAACCCAGGACTCCTTGATTACATGGTTACGAAATTACAACTACAGCATTGGGAAGGGGAAGGAATCGCATAGTATACATAAGAGTGCTATACCAAGAATCAAATTGAAAAGGACTAATATATCCTTGATAGCCCTAGCTTAAAACGTAAGTCACCCCACTGAGGAATTCACGCAAATATAGCCCCCACCCTGACTTTCTCTGGAAATAGAATTAGTAATTGAAATGTAGGAATAGAATACAAGATGGCACGGTGGAGTAATGTCTAAAAGCGAGAAGAGGTGCTCTCTCAAAGTGCAGTGATAAATTATGTGGTAGGTAAAGAAAAGTTGTTCTCTTTTACGTTCTGTACGAGCTGTGAAAGCTTGTCAGTGTTATAATGCTACACACCTTGCATGTACACATATACCTATGAGTCTCATGGTTTTGGTTCTATCATGACCTCACGAATATACGCAGTTGAAAACATCTTTACACAAACGGAGTAAAGCACAATTTTGGAGTTTTTAGTGAGAATGATGTGCCTGCATAGCCTAACACAGTTTATTGATGTTTTATTGTTCAGTTGAAATTTCAAGCGGAGATTGGGCTCCAAATTTAGTCTATTATGTAGATTTCGAACGAGTATTTTATTTCAAAACATGAATAAAGATAAGTGTGTCAGTGACAAAATCAGTCTTATTTTCCTGTTGAGTGTTACAGCTATGAAGTCTGCTCTACACACCTGCAGCAAAAGTGTTGTCGTGTGGGTATTCTCGGAATTTCTCTTCTGAGTTGATCTCGCACCCCCTGGGTACGCGTACCACAGTTTGAGAACCACTGTGGTAATCAATTCCCTTTACATCTATCCCTATATGCTCCTCTATAACACGTTAGGCCCAGAAAATGTGTGTTTAGCACCATATCTTATACTCATATGCACTTACAATGGACCCAACAGACAATTCCCACGCGCATATGCAAAAAAACACGTAATTTGCAAAATTCTATTGACGGAGCGAGACTCCCAAAACTACAAAAGCTTTAGTAATTGGACATTTCTCCGACTGGAATCCAGATCACGTGACGCTGGAGCCCTGGGAAAAAAAACCCATCAAACAAGAAAGGCCATTGAATTTTTTCACTCTCTCTCTCAGCAGTGGATCGTATATTCCAGACATTCATCCTACGCGTCACCTGCAGATTTTAGCATTTCATTTACAATTCCATCATCCACCACCATGCATGTTGTGCCTACTAATATTAACTCCAGGGGAACGACAATGAACCGACTTGCTTTATCAGAGGGAAGACGTCAATATTAGCCTCGAGGCCGCAGAGGAGGAATTCTAGTTAGTCCATTGCGTAGGAAGTCGATGCTGAGGGACTGGATTCGTGATAACTTCATCTGCGAGAGGAATTAGTGAGTGACGTGCTGAGAGAGAGAGTGGGAGGAGGGTTTTTGCCTATCTCTGTGTTTTTCTGGGGAAAAAGAGAGAGAGAGAATTGATTTCATTTTTTGATGTCCTTTCATGCTTTCTCCGGCGTGGAAAAATATCAGCTGTGATGATTCTGGGATAAAGGAAAACACACGCCGCGAGAAGGCTGAGGGGGGTATTAATTGTAATGCCAGAGGGGAGTTTTAAACATTTGCCTTTCGAGGAATCTATGCTTTCTCACAATAGAGAATAATGAAGTGTCGTTTCCAGGCAGGGTTCCAAATTTGTTAAATATTTCTTCCATAAGGCTTTTGTGTACTTTATTGTACTCGGATCTTAATTTGAAATTTTTGCAATATGATTGAGTGCTATATTTTTTACTTCTTCGCATAACTGATGTCGTCCTCTTACCCGTTGCTCAGGCTACGAGCGGCTAGCGACAACCTTAGCAACTTGGGAGAGATACGCTAACAGCACCAAACCTGATCTGATCAACCTATCCAAGTAGGCATATAATAGCAGAAAAAAGCATGTAAATAGGTTAAGCAGGTTCTATTTTGTTTATTTAAGCTATTATAATCATACGTGGATAGGTTAGGCAGGTCAGGTTTGGTGCTGTTAGCGCGTCTCTCCAAGTTGCTAAGGTTGTCGCTAGTCGTTCTGGCTCAGGCTGAAATAAAAGTCACTACGTTCTGTTTGGCTTGATTTTCATTATTTAGCGTCGTTTCTATGACACTTTGGCTAATAGCGACAATGAGGATGTGTGGTGATATGATGAATACAAGAACAATAGTCACTAGGTACACATCTCCGAACGTTGCAACACCGATTTCATTATTTTAACTCGTACATATCACAAATATATGAACGTAATCATGAATTCATATACTACTATCATATATCAAACTCTCGTAGTCATGGTAACCACAGAATGTAAACTTCGTTACTCTTTCTTCTTATTCTGAACCTATCAATAACATGAGTAACTCGACATATGCAACGTTAAGTGTAAAACAGGATACTTTTCTTATCTTAAGACATCGACTCTGTGGTGTATTCTCACAATGTATATTGACTAACCTGTAGATCTTTTTGGCTCCCACGAGATTGTTGTTTAGAGATTATGACGTGTATCAAAGATGTATGAAATGGTTTTGTGGCATTTTAAACAGGTGTAACTAAAAAAGCTTCTTCGATATTGTTATCTTCTTCGGTGTTCGTTTGAAAAGTGTCAAGTACGTATATCGAACTAATATCGGTGGTGTTGACTGATTGCAGTTATTGTAAGAGGCTTGGGTCCCGTAGAATGAAACTGTTGCAAATAACCTATGTGCCGATATATACAAAATTATAATTTTAATTCAATTCATTGTTTCCGTAACAACAAAGCCTGTAAATTACGATTTCTGCTATGCATGTGTGCAACAACGTATAATAGTATATTCAATGTCTCCACTAGTACATATTTTTAGAGTAAAATCTTTTGCAGAAAAAGGACATAACGTGGTACTTATCTATTGCCGGACTGCCTTCTAGAGTTTAAATGCTTCTGCATGAAAGTTACAAAGTCATACGAGATGCAAGTGAATTGAATACGAAAAGCAACACGTGTGAGTTTGGATATGTCCATAAACTGTGGAGAGAAGTTAAGTTCAGTAACTTTACCCAAACGACGTCGCTACGAGCATACTATTGTTTACACTCTGACTCAGGAATCTACAGAGCGAGATGACGAAAATGATTCCTTGCGCAAGTAGTCACTCGAGAGGGCTCCACCAATGAACTTCCGAGTGGAAGAGTTGGCGTATGGAAGAAGGAACGAGACTGTAGCTGCTTGTACAGTCGGGACGCGCTAGCAACCGGCGTGGAACCACCCGCTCTGGTAGCGACGCGCTGTTGCCGGATTGACCTACTTCAGGATTTTCGCGAGTCCACAGAAACACGTGTAGGATTAAACATCTGGTTAAACAGTCAACAATGGGACACTTCCATTGTTCTGATTCTCAGCAAAAACAACTGATTCTTTAACTACTACTTCTGTTCTTTCATTCGTGTTTTATGTTCTTACATACAGGTAGATCGAAGCATTAATTACACATGTACCAAATGTATCATTAATGTTTAGGAAATCGAGCAATTGCCAAGCGTTTCGTTGTAATTAATTGAACTCTGTATTGCCAGAACCTGTAATATCTTGTAGCTTCCCAAATTATCTCACTTCACACACCCACAGGTTAAGCGTCGTCGCCTTGTAATCAAGTAGTGCTGGGTTCGATACCCTGTCGAGGCACATAGTGGTTCGGTTCCCACTTCCAACTGTAGGTCCATTCCAGATTAGCCGTAGTGTGCATAAAGTGGACTTTAAAACACCAACTCAATCAATCAATCAATCAATCAATTCACACACAATTGATTTGTTCTTGATAAATTCTTCTCTGTAATACAGTAACTCAGTTCTGTGAAATTCTGAATAAAAGGTAAATTTTTATAGGTTCCGCAAAATATAATTTAAAAAACGTGTTAACGAAACCAAGTTCTACGTAATTTGTTTATATGTTATTCGCCATAATTTTCAAGAAAGACATTTCCAAGCGGGCATAGCTGCGGTCGGTATTGACTTGTGAAAAAGACAAACGTCGCGATGTGGCAAAGAAGGCAAAGAGAGGCGGCATGAAATCAAAGGAGAACGATTTGCCACAGTCGTTCATAACACAATACGCATTTTCTTTTGTAGGTAATTATGATACGATACAGCACAAGTAAAAATATGCCGGTAACTGATGCTTGCAATGTACCATAATAAAAACACAACAGAGGTTCTTTCAGTGAAGGTTTCCGGTTGCTGTGTAGAGAAAGAAGATAAAATGTTTCATGCTTGCCAGAATGTAAAATTCACACAGGAAGTTAACGTTAACCTACAAGAAACTTCAGATTCAAACTTCTAGATTCGTTAAATTATCACTTTACGACGGAAATAACATATATTAGCATACTGATACGTACGTGCTTAATTTCGCGTGACGCTTAATTTTTTCCCGAGCTTGCCAACAGCTGATTAGCTTGTCCGTCTGGTTGTGCGAACGTGGCAACGTAGAAAACATGGCAGCCAACGAGGACAGGATTTGGTCACGTTCTCCGTTCTGATTGCACGCCGCTTCTTATCGCGTCCCGACTTTAGTAGCACGCACTTCTTCTCTCAGTCCACTCGCTTTCTACCTTTTAGCGCGGACTTGCCCCATAGATTCCCGGGATAGATTACGCACAGCCTACCATAGCGTTGGCATGTTATCCACTAGAACAACAATCAATATCTGAGGTAACCCTAAATACGTACCGCATGGATGCATATATGCGGGATAAAATTTACCAAGTTCTTATAGCGTCGAAACACCACCTCAAGGAGCAAAACGTCACTAATGTTCCCCTTGGCTCTGTGATAACTCATCAGTTTTTTCGCAACACCCTGTATATTTAAGAAACAGGGAATGTTTTTATAATGACGCAAAAACTGTTGCTAGTAAACAACAGGGCATATTGAAAGCGACAAAAAAAGGCACTTGGGCTCCTGAAATTCTCTACGAAAACACGCTCGTAGTCTTTAAGCGCATCACATTTTTCACAAGCCTTGCTTTATTTCCTCTCTCCGTGGGCAGAATCCTTGATTTAACCCTGAACCCGCCATCTCCTAGTGTGATTCTTATGGACAGTGTCCGAGTTTCCCAAGTTCATCGTTTCTCAGAAGCTATTTTTAGAAAGGAAAAAAAAAACTTTCCTTCGACTAGCAAACAGCGCCAGAGAGTAAATCCCTTCCCTTTGGAGGTTGGCACCGTAAGCCTGCGGTAAAATTGCAATACGTCACAAGTTTTGAGGAAGATATCCTCCCAGGAAGAGGAAGGAAGAGAGAGCGGAGAGATAAGAAGAAGGGACACTCTGTTTGATGGAGGTTCGCTGGACATCAATCACTTCTGACACTTCTCAGACGCCTCTCATTTTTCTTCGAATTGATTATTCTCATAAAATTTTTGGCAAGTCTGCAAGGAAGGACAGGTGTCAATCCCAAGTTCTTTTGTGGGACGAGATTTTTTTATTAATAATCTTCAGAATTCACTAAATCTGAAGAGAAATTCGTAGTCGGTGTCCTCTTAATACATAATATGCATTATAAAACCTAAAAAACTTTTAAACGTATTTCTCAGTTGAATTTCTTGTTTCCATTGACTCCCATCCCTCTGAAAACGTTTCCAACATTAATTTTCAAACAAAATATCTTACTACAACAATTTTATCTTTCCCGTATGACTGGCTAATCATCATTCCACAATAATACAAGTCAGTAAAATTTCTGTTTATAAATATTTTCTTCTGTTATTACCTTTGATTCAACTTCTATTATTACCTAAGCTTTAATTTTCAAAACACATTTAAAACACACAATACTTCATTGCGAATTGTGACAAAAGTATCCTTTGTCTTGGAATAGGTTTCTGCAATTTTAGACACATTCAAATATTGCATGGTTTGAATTAAACATTGCACAAGTCTCACAGTGCGTTTGTAAGATATTCCCTGGGGACAGAATACGTTCACCTGCCACATTTATCTAGGAACACAATTCTCTTACCTTCTAGTTTTCTCTAGAAACACAATTCTTTTACTAGCGAGTTTTCATTAAAAACTAAATACTTATGCATGCAAGATTTCACTAGAAACAGATTAAGTTTAGCTGCAATATTTCTTTAAAGACAGAATACTTCTTCCATTAAGATTTCTCTAGTAACATTTGTAGCTGCAATATTTCGCTACAAACATTGTTGCGGCTCCGGACTGTTGTGGTCCTTCAACGCTGAGGTTATGATAAAAAACAACACTCGCGTAATGATTACAAGTGTATATATTGTATAGAAATATAAGTGAACTGGAAACTACATATGATAATGCAGAGCGTTATGAACAACGAACTTATGCAACGCAATCCGTCTCTGTTGTTTTGCTTGACGACGTTCTATTGTTTTGTTTTTTAATTCTTAACGCAAAGAGATGGCGCTGGTTGGATTTTTACATACTCTTTTGCGATTGACGGAACATACATAATATGTATATTTTCAAGATTTCACTAGAAATCATGTACTTCTAGCCGCAATATTTCTTTTAACACAGAATACATCTACCTTAAAGATTTCTCTACAAACAATATTTGTAGATGCAAGATTTCACTAGAAACAGAATACTTCTATCAGCAAGATTTCACTAGAAAATATGAATACTTCTATCAGCAAGATTTCACTAGAAACAGAATACTTCTATCTTCAAGATTTCACTAGAAACAGAATACTTCTACCTGCAAGATTTCACTAGAAACAGAATATTTCTACCTGCAAGATTTTTCTAGAAACAGAATATTTTTGTAAACAATAGTCCATACTGTGGGAATACTATCTAAATCAGATCCATTCTAAATGGGATGTGAGATGAAATCTTCCCTCATTGTTCAAGTTCAGGCATTATTTCTCCATTATTCATGATAATCCAAATGGTGCCAATTTTTGTGTAAAATTGCTTACCAATTTAATCTGTAATTAAAATTCAGCTTACGCCTGATTAGAGCTAAATAATTAATTGCAGCATTAACACACTTTCTCGTTCAGCCTATGGACTGATCAATTCTGTATTTATTGAATTGTTGAGAACCTTGAATGTTCAATTGCCGTAATGGTGGTTTCTGTGCAATCTAGAATGTGTTGTAAAATGGCACGAAGAGTGCAGATTGGTAACACAACATCCCATATGGTGTTAAAGTGGAAATGGCATTGTGCAATCATTAGTAAAGGTGGACTGGAGTAACTGTATGTATATAGGAGTGTAGAAATGTTACAGAAAGTACTCGATTTAACGTTTATGTTGTGGGTTGATGTGTGTGTGTTTACATTTATATTATTATTTGATAGTCTTCCTTATCAGATTAATCATGATAAGAAAGGTGAATGTTGAATCGATGAATTAGGCTAAATAACAAAAAAAAAAATGAATCATTATTCCCTAACCCAAGATTCGAACCAAAGAATCCTAGATTGGTAAAATGTTGTGCTCATAAACTACCCTCCATGAATGTCTGCCGGTGTTCAGTTACCGTCAATAAATATCAGACTTCTTAATCCTGAAATGCTAGCTTTCCTGCAATGGTGTGTTCGTTGTCTAACTCTGGGGACAGTGGCCGAATTTGCTACTAAAGGCAACGCATATATAATGCATTAGAGGAAGCGAGTGTTTCAGGATCTAGGTGTCCCGTTTTTATTGCCGATGTACATATTATATATGCTCACTCACCGCTGGTGTTTCGGAAGAATGGGGTGAATGTCATGGCCACCGTGCTCGCCAGATCTCACTTTACTTATTCTAATTTTTACCTACGAAGGAGGAGGACGCTATGCGAAGCAGCAAGTGCACTATTCTCAAAACAAAAAATGTGGAGATAACCTAAACTAAGGTTACCAAAGTAGTTTCTTCTTTTACACAGGCATAGGCAGAGTTTCGTCAGCCACTTGGGGGGACTAACTGTGGCTAACATTAGTAATGCTTTTAACCATGATGAAAATTATGATTGATATTATCCTTGGAAGACAAGTGATCCCTGTTTAAATTGTGTTGATATCGAGCGACTCTTTTATAAATGGAAAAAAATACACTATGGTTGCAAAATTTATAAAATAACACATGTCTTCTTTAGAAAAAAGGAACCATAATTTTAATATGTTATAATATTAATGGGCAGTCCTACCTTCATGGTAATGAACAAACTATAATGCTTGAAATGCATTTAAAAGTACTAGGTAATGAAATAGTAAAACTTTAAATTTCTGTAATCTTTCTACAAAGAAACCTTGTAGTTTTCTGATTTCACTACAATTTGCACTGAAAACTGTTGAAGTATCGATATTAAATTTCGTGAAGTAGTCTACACAGCACGAGCAATAATTAAGCTCTCGTCCGAAAATCACGTTTCAAAGTAATTGCAAGGGTCTCCCTGATTGACGTAATGGCAACGTCGTCTCTTGTAATTAAGGGATGCCGAACTCGATGCCCGGTGGAGGAACACAATGGTTCGGACCCAACTTTAAACTGCAGCTCCAGTCCCGATTAACATATGTGTAAAACGTGGACTTAAAACAAAAAACTCAAACTCACTCAAAGTGATTGCTGATAGTACACAATCGCTCCCCAATACTTTAACTAAAACCGTTTCTGTTTTTTCCCTTCTTGATAGCCTGTTGTTCCGATTGTTGATAACACAGCGAACTCTATAAATATGCACGGGTCTTCTCGTTTCAGTCTTGATGAGCTCATGGGCATTTCAAATTTAGTTTCAAATTTTTTGGCAGACCTTCTGAATGTTGCCCCACAAAATAAAAAAAAAGATGTTATTTCATGACCACAAAAGCAAAGAGTGGAATGGCTCAAGAGAGAGCGAGTGTAGAAATCCGCTGTAAATCACACCCTGGACCTACTCGCCCGTTGTATTTTGTATCAAACATAATATCAACTTCTTTCCTTAAATGTGACTGACATGCCATAAGAGTAACATATGCAGTTTCTCTCGCCTTGATTATTTTGTGCATATGTCGCATGCGTTTGGGGGACTAATATCCAGTTCTGGGGGGGGGGGGGGGGGTTAGCCCCTACCTAACTACGCCTATGACAGGATGATCTCGTGTATGGATGGTAAGAGAAGAATTTAAGACTTTACGGGAGTGCTCAAGAAAGGGTTTAGTCATTGCCCCTTGCAAGTGGAGGCCGGTGGTTGTAGATTTCCTTAAGTTTTCCTAACTAACTTGACTTACTTGAACTATTCTAAGATATTTCTAGGCGTATTGGCCTCCAAACACACCTTTCGTAAAGCCCTTTGATAAACTTGATATCCGCATATAATCTATCAGAATACATTCTGTTCATTCAGTTACTAATTTTATAATTCTAAAATGGTATGTTTCAAATATGTTCATGTCCTTGTCATGCAAGGCCGGATTAACCTATGGGCAACTTAGGCAATTGCCCCGGGGCCCCCACCAAAAGGAAGCTGTGAAGGGCCTCCACCAAAAAAATCTTTCAATGCTATGCTTGTGAAAAATTACATAAGAAGTTGTATTTTAAAAATAAAAATAATAAAAAATCACACATCGATCAGCTGACTATAGTTGTGCGCTATATGAAAGACTTATCTAGTAAAGAAAGGTTTCTGACCATTTTACCAAATTGTGGTCACACTGGGTCTGCTATTGCTAATCCGTTATTGGAGTTCTAGATCATCATAAGATTGACGTGTCTGTCGTGGCCAATCGTGCGATAATGCTGCGAATATATGTGGAAAGTATAAAGGCATGCAAGCTCTCGTCAAGGAAAAAATAAACTAACAGAACTAGTACCATGTTGTGCCCAGTTTTTGAATCTGGTAGGGAAAGCAGCGGCAAATGCATGTACTGCAGCTGTTCATTTCTTCGATTTTGTACAACAGCTTTGTGTGTTCTTCACAGCATCACCTCACCGTTTTCAAACGTTGGTGGATACGTTAAGACAAGCAGAAGGAAATACTATGTTCTCAAGAGTTTAAATGAGACTCGGTGGGCATGTAGAGCAGATGCCACAAAAGCCATAGTCCAAGGTTACGAAAAATTAGGGAAGCTCTTGTCAAAATAGGCAATAGCAAAGAAAAGAAGGGTATTGTAAGCAGTCGGGAAATACCGAATGGTCATTTTAAAATGTCGTTAATTCTCGACGTTTTCTGCATTATCAAGTGTCTGGAACTTATCGGAAATTGTTTGATTTCATTCGTGTAGAATTCGAGATTTCCAGTGGCCGAGTGGTTAGCACATCGCGCTGCGACGCCAAGGGTCCCGGGTTCGAATCCCGGTCGGGCTTGGTTGTTTGTGAATGTCCATTCATCTATTTCATCATTTCATCACTCATCCCCATCTTCGCAAATTAGCCAAGAGGCACAAAACGCGAAGTTAAATAAACTAAATCAAATCAAATCAAATCAAATCGAGATTTCCAGAGATTCGGGAAATTTCGAACATTTCCCGTCCCGAAAATTTCCCGACTTTGTCGGGAAATGGCGAATTTTTACCGTCTCGAATGTCGGGATTAAAAGAATTTCCCGTCCCGATCTCGTCCCGATCAAAAAAAATCTGTCCCGCACACCCCTAGTAAGAAGTGAACCAAAAGGGCTATCACGGCAGATGTCGTCCCTGGAAATCGCCTTGTTAGCCATCTTCTGGAATGACATTTTAGAGAGATTTGATGCTACGAGCAAAACACTCCAAGATCCAAGGTTAGTTCTTCAGTCTGCCATTGACATGACATTTTGAGATCTTTAAAGAAATTCGTAGAATCAAAAAGGAACTCGTTTTCTGAATATGAGAAGATAGCCAGAAGAAGAAGTGGCACAGAATAGTACAATAAGGAACACTCACGTCAGCGGGTGAGAAACGTCCGACTGAATCCTCTTGACTATGAAAATGAACCTCAAATCCACCTCTCGACTAGTGAACATTTCAGAGTGGAAAGTTTGCTACCAGTGATTGATCAAATTACCTCATCACTCGCAGACAGGATGTTTCCTTATGAAACTGTCGCAAAGAGATTCTGTATTCTAAATGAACTTACAGTGGCAACTCCATCACAAATTGCATCTGCAGCTCGCGAGCATCTACGAGGAGGATCTGGAACCTTCGCTAGAGAATGAGCTGATACAGTTTGCAAACCTAGTAAGCAGTAGCAATGGAACTGTCTATGTATACTATTGTATGTAAGGATCCGTTCCGCAGAGTACATTTCCCAATGTCGAAATTCCCTTTATAATTTATTTGGTCTTAATGGTAACAAACTACAGCGGAGAAAGATCTTTCTCAAAAATGAAATTAGTGAAAAACAGACTTCGTGCTGCCATGGGACAGGATCGCTTATCCAATCTTTCTTTATTAAGCACTGAACATGAACTTCTTCGTGAATTGGACATCGATAATATAGTAGATGAATTTTCGGCGAAAAGGGCAAAAAAAGTATGTCTACTATAAGTGTTGAGACTGGGAATTTCCTTGAAGAAAGTGTAGTTACTACAATTTTCAGAATAAACCTGTCGGTAATTGTCCAGTAGATGGACCGTGCATATGTAGTGACATATTTACTCTTAATTGTAAATAATATCATTTATAATAAATTATGTACGTAAGTACAGTCTACTGCTCAGTTCTCTGTTTCAGTCTGAACCCCCTTAGTATTTACTATATATTGTAGTTACGGTGTTCACTCTTCATAATATACTGTAGACATTTAGACGCAGAATTTTACTGCTGCTATAGCGCTACAATTATCGTCCTGTAACTTTATTTTACTGCGCTATTCTCCCTGCAAACCTATCTGCGATATGTTCGACTGTGAATGACTACTGATTCTAAAATCAGGTCTAGAATTTCAACTGCTGAAAATTGGTGGTTAACATATTGAGCTAATAAAGCTCCTAGTAAAAAAAAATAAAAAAATAGGGGTCCCCACAAAACTTGATACAGACCTTTTGTAATGTCTTTATACTCTCACACTTTATTAATCAATCTCTTAGCATATTTGAGCTCACGTCACGTTTAACCAGTAACATTTGTTTCAACCACTATAGTCCAGACGGCGCCAAAACCCAGAAGTCGATAATCCGACACAAATACCTTAACTGAAAGCTGACGAATTGTAATGGTCCACTTTCGAAATTCTCCAAATAATTTCACCACAAAGTGGGGGTATTGCATTCTCCTTTTTCCTTCCCGCATCCCATTAAAATTTTTCTTTCCCAACTCGATACAGCTTGGGCGCTGCTATAATCCAATATCACCCGGAAAAGCATCATTTTGCATGAGACAGGGAAAAAAAAGAAGAAATCTACGCTTCACAGAATTAATCCTTCCTGACCAATGATTTATTCCCCTACGTAACAAAAGATTTCGAAAAAAAAATATCCCAAACGCAGGCTCGGTTAGGCATTAACAGAGGATATTGCGGTGGAATTTGCAACACAAAGACTGTGTTTGTCGGAGAAAGGAAACAATTCAAAATATTCTGGCGGGATGTCGAGACTAGGCGAGCGGAAGTACAAAGGGTAGTTTTTCATTGGAGGGAAATATTTGTTTCGAATTTGGGTTTCTGCTTAAAGGGTGTATTAAACGGTTGCTTCTGAAATGGAATTATAACTGAAATATATTGCTCGCCCACAATATTCTGGTTTATGTGGGATGTTTCCATGTATCGTGAATTCATTCTTCTGTTCCATTCTTAATAAGTTATTATTCATTGATTTTCCCCCTCTGTGCCTACAAAGAAGTGTCTGGATAGCAGGATGCAATGTAGTCCCATTAATTGCATATAGTTCACACCGGATAATTCTTTTCGCATTTTAAGCACATGGAACCGGATCGTTTTAAGAACTAATCTGGTGAAAAATCTCCAGCTGAGTCTATGAAAATCCAACAATTGTAAGCGCATGTATACAATTTCCGTTATCTCAAATGCGACAATTTAGTGTGCTAAAAGATATATAAAATACCAAATTCTAAAAATTGTTCTCCATCGAACGGTCTCTCTTCCAGATCGAGTCAAATATCGAACCATTCGATACTTGACACACTGCTGCACATACCAAAGTAAAATTTTGTGAACTTTACTATCTATCTGTTTCTAGAATAATGACATACTTCATATTTCGATCAATCTATCTTTCTGTTAAAAGATGTCAAACAACAGACGGTACAAATATTATGTCCCTCGAATAATAAAATATAATAACATATTATTATAATACAGTGTAAGTTTTTGCATTAAATATGAAGTTAATATATTTTCGAAGTTATCATATTACCGAATCTTAGACGATATAAACTCTTATTAATTTTATTTTGAAACATATATTTTAACGTTATCAAATACTTATAGGAAATTCTTAAAATAAGTATTTCGTTGTTTATATAAGGGTGTATTGATAAAATATGTAAATGTAGCCTTAATGAACTGATTCATTGGTAAGTCACTTTTTGGCCAGTGCATCGATACTTTTATCACTATTCCAACCAGTTTGTGTCCACGATAAAACATTTACAATATCCTTGTAAGGTATATAAACACACAGAAGAAAAGATATAATATTTTCATAAAAGTACCATACCTAGCAAAAAATAAATATTTTTTTTTAAAAAAAATCGATTCTCCTTTCTAGTCGGTTCGTTAGAAATATATTCAGTAAAATAAACATGTTCAGGATGTGCAAATGTTTATGATTAGTATCTATTAACCATATTGCAGCTGCACAGTAAATACAAATCCAAAATATTTTATTTACTATGTGATTTATAATATATTTCAGTTATGTCCACATTTACTTATTATTTTGTGCACATGAAGAACACATAACGTTCGAAATAGTGTGACATATTAAAACATTTGAAGCGTATTATTAGTTAAACATTTGCACATAAACTAATATAAAATTGGATTTACTCTGCCATGACCTAAATGTCAAGCTTGGTGGTGGTGTAATGCAACGCCCTGAATACACATATGAATGGCTTATTGCAGAAAGGGACCTGAGTCACTTTTGCACAATTCTGAGAAAAACAATGAAAAATCGTATAATAATAATAGTGTAAGAAAGAAATGTGCCGTTGTTGGCTCAAATATTCAACATAATGAATAGTTAATTTTGCAACCCTCAATGCACCCCCCTGCAGTATGATTGGTATCCCCCCTGCAGTATGCTGCTAGACACAGTGGAGATGAAAAAATTAACTCCGATACCTCAAAAATGTGACTCAGGTCCCTTTCTGCAATAAGCCATTCATATGTTCGTTGAAGTTATTTCTTTGAATTGTAATTAATGGTCCCGGGTTCGACAGCCCGGTGGTGGCACTTTGCACAATGGTTCGTATTCCACATACAGTCTATCTAAGCCTAAAAGTGTACTGAAAACAAAATATTACTTTGAGTGATTTATAGGTCCTTTTTTGTACCATTGGTTAATCATTCTTGAAAGGTGAGGTAGGGGACAAGGATGTGGAAAGAGGAATCCGAGTCCTTCGGTAAATACAGCATCCAAGCATTCTTCGTATTTTTGACAAAAAAGATATGGGTAACACTTCCGTATAGTGAAATGGATTTCTTCATTTTTACAGAAGAAACTACTTACAGAAATCACTTTCTGTATCATCGTTGAAGTTCCTCTATGTATTTTCTTTCGCCGTGTAATATTTTTTAACGTGAAATCTTTTTTTTCTATAAAAATATCTCTCCGACGCGCAATTCCTGTTGCTTCCATTTGTTTCTATACGTCAAGGATTGTCCGTGCGTTTCACGCCTTTTTGTTGCAAGATTTTTTATTTTTCGAAAATTCAAACTATGCTTGCCTAACCTAACCGAATCTAACCTAACCTTACCGGAAATGGTTTGTGAGGCTAATGTGAATGGTTTGTGGGGCTAACGTCAATGGTTCGTGGGGCTAACGTCGATGGTTTGTGGGGCTAACGCCAATTATTTGTGAGGCTAACGAGGTATTAGCATAATTTCAAATCCGGCCACGCAATTAAGTATTTTTCGGTGAAGAAGCTTGAAACACTGCATACACACTCCAAATCGACAAAACACTGCCACAACGCGCGATGAACCAGTACTCTATCGTCACATTGTGTGTTACAGAACCGGAAAAAGAAAAAAAATAGTGAGTACTCGTAAATTTAAAAAATATACATTATTTTCGTTAGAAATTCGTTATTACACCTAAAGAAATGTTCCGCAATGTAGAATTGTACGTTAGCAATGTAGAAAAGTGCGAAAGAAATGATTTCTAGGTGTTTTCTCTATACGGAAGTAGTACCAAAATATGAAATATCGAGTTAAGGTGAGTCATCTAATATGAATAATAATAATTATTATGTGGAATATACCGCACGAGAATATATTTTCTCTTTTCTGGTTTGGATATTAACGAAATTATGCATTCGAGATATAATATTAAAAAAAATACATTTAACCATTAATATTAAATGTATTAAAAATTCATGCTGTACCAGAGAAAAATAATATTGTAGATTTTTCGCTGAAAATTTCTACGTAATAAATATTATTGTAGTAAAAAATCAATACAGTAAACTCTGTTCCTAACAATACCACACGATTACTTTGAAAAACTGAACCTGATATTCTTTTAAAAGAATTCACCCGCTTCTAAGGTTTCATTACATTCTCCTCAATACAAAAGCTTTGCTTTGAAAGGTAAGAAACCAATAAAAATAATTTTAATAAACCTAAACTTGGAAGATTTGAACTCGTTAATTAAGAGGAAAATTAAAATGAAAGTAATTCTTTACTAAGTTTCGTGAACTTTCTGCCTGAAATTTTCAGAGTTAAATTTCAAATTAATTAGAATAGCAGGCGAGGTAAGGAACGAAAGAGTTTAATGTTAGATTAATTACTTAAACTAGATTATCCTCATTAAGAAATCTAGTGGTTTCGGCTTCTAAAACTTTTAACATAACTGATTGCTTATTCTCCTTTCAATTACGCATTTTTATTGTTAAAACATGGTTTCCGTTTTTTTTAAACTTCATTGTACGGTTTGTAGAAAAAGCGTGAAAAAACAGAAACTTGCAGGGTGTAAGATATGGTTTCTTTTGTGAAATGCTTCTCTTTCTCTCTCTCTCTCTCTCTCTCTCTCTCTCTCTCTCTCTCTCTCTCTCTCTCTCTTTCTCTCTCTCTGCCCCTCTCTCTCCAACAGGTTGTGGTAGGATCCCTAGAAAACATGTACCATGTGTATACGCAGCGATACGATACAGTTTCATGGTTGTCACTAACAGTATATATTCTGTCCGAAAACGATAAATATTTTAGTAAGGTAAGGACGGACTGCGTAACCAATGAACGCAAGGTCCGCGCTCTTTTAGAATGTAAACACGCTTGGAACTCAGGAAGTTATTTTTGAATAGAATAACATGAAACAGAATATGCATGATTTAAATTCTATGATTTTATCCAGCCGTCATCTCTTGTGAATGAAAGGGTTCACATAGCATAGCTTGTAGTAGGCTATGCTTTCAGACAGAAAATATAATTATCAGAAGCAACATTGAATCCGAGATATACACGAGTCAAAAGAATTAGAGGGACACCTTTTGAACGTGATTTATTTCATAAACTATTTCGTTGTAAGGGAAAACACAAGTACATTCTAGTACACCAATATTTCATTGTCAACGAACAGAAATGTAATTTACTTGCCACTTGAAGTATTCCATTTCCAATTACAAACGAAAGTGTGTGCCATGGTGCTAAACCAAACTGAAACGTCCTTACAATGAGACACTAGTTATTGATGAAAAACTACTTTAGTACTTCGTATGACCACCACTAATTGCTTCTAATAAGCTTCCTGACGTCCCTTTGAGGAAAGTTGTCCCATTCCTCGTGAAGAGCCACTTCCAGTTCCTGTAGGTTCTGGAGGGCTCTTGAGCGGTTGCGGATCTTTCTATCCAAGATATCCCAGATGTGTTCAATCGGGTTTAAATCTGGGCTGTTGGCAGGCCAACCCATTGTCCGAATATCGAGGTCGTGTAGAACATTCCTTGTGGCCACTGCAGTATGTGACGTAGCATTATCGTGTTGCAGCAGAAACTCTGGGCCTCCGCCGACTGCATAGGCATTACATGATCCAGCTCATCCTCCGAAATGTACCTGTCTGCATTAAGTAGGCCTCTGATGGTGACAAGGTGACCCCAGACCATTATCGATCAGGCTCCAAATCTGTCGCGTTCTAGGACTGCAGCATTTGTAAGACGCTCACCAATGCGACGATAAACATGCACTCGTCCATCACAGTTTGTTAGGCGGTAACGAGAATCGTCGGTAAACAATACATTCCTCCAAATACGAAGTTGCCAGTTTCTGTGCTCTTGAGCAAACACTACTCGACTTCTCCTATGCTCAGCCTCAAGTCTTATTGTCTATAGGGGCCTTCTTGATCGCAGACCCACTTCCCTAAGCCTATTTCTTACAGCCTGAGTACTTACATTTATTCCAGTAGCGGACCGAAGATCATATTTAAAATCCTGGGCAGTTGCAATGCGGCGTCGAAGAGCACAATGTTTCAAATAATGGTTCTCTTGTGCTGATGTCTTCCGTTTTCGACCTTGCCCTGGTCTTCTTTTGTAACTGCCTGTTTCTCTGTACTTCTTGTAAGCTCTGTCGATCACAGAAGAGGCCACATTAAACTCAGCAGCCACTGTTCTGACAGACCTCCCACCCTTCCAGCATTGCAAATGCTCGGGCCACGTCAACCTCGCTCAGATGCCGCATGATGACTGACTAGTTGTACTCACACAACAGAAACGTGTACACAAACATACGCCCCCTAGACTGTGCTTGACGTTTCCTCTGCGGCCACTTTGATTTTGCTCCCTTCTTACTATGTTTCTATCTCCCTCGTTCATGGTCGCATTAAAAAATTGTTTGGTCGATGATTTATGTACACAAACCATGAACAATCAATGTGCAACATAGTTTATATCTGTAACCCGAATGTTTTCTGATTTTCGCAATGAAAATAGTGTCCCTCTAATTATTTTGACTAGTGTATATGCATAATGCAAGTTAGAATATTGCTTTCCGAAGGGTTTATATCATTGAAACAAGGCAAAAAAAAAGTAAAGGTGGAGTTCCCTGTGCACTTTGTACGGACCATGACATGAGACATATATAGGGGGCTGTTGGGATAGAGCCCCATACATTATTCGATCTTGACCATTGTGGAGATGATGTGATCAGCACCATCGCTGCCTTCACACCACAGCGGGAAAATTCCAAACTTAGGTCAGCCACTTCGTGAATCGAAACCGGATCTCCCGTCTGCCAGTCACACACCCAACTGTTATTTTTTAACTTTCCCAGTTTACACATTTATCAGATTTACTCAATTCTGTTTTCTCTCTGATACTCTGATATAATGTTATAAATAGACCTCGGATTTTTAGGTTCTAAAAAGTGTGCTTTTAGGTTCCTAAAATAGACTCTAAAAATCCTAGAATAGGTTGGAAAAACCCTAAAATAGGTTCTAAAAATCCTAAAATAGGTCCTAAATATCTAAAGTTAGGCCCGGAAAATCCTGAAGTAAAACTTAAAATAGTTCAAAATTCCTGATTAGGTATAGTCACCGGCAATGAAAATGGGACATCTATATACTGAAATATGTACTAACGTGCACAACGTTATGTGTGTTGCCTAACCCTACGGCGATTGCAGAACTTACCATGGAAATTTGCTATTAAAATCCTCTCTTCGTCTTAATAGTTAGGCAAAAAAAAAATCATGTTATCCACAGTCAAACTCCGCAATTTTGTCTGCGAGGATCATCTAATATGCTGAATGGGAATGCCACAAAAGCACTGAAGTGACGCGAAAGTAAGCAAGACCACACAGATCACAAGTTTGCACTTTGGACTGTTCAGGAAACAGTAGACAACCGACATTTTGCTTTGTTTAGAGCTTTGAACAATCACCATGGACTTGGAGGAAGGGATATCGACAGAGAGTACGTTTCTAAGACGTTCATCATTGAATTGTTTCGCGACCAAACAATTGCCTCTGTGTGACATAAAAATCCTGTAAAAGCTTTGAAAATATATAAAAACCTAAAAAAAAAGATTGATTTAGGTGCATGAACCTAAAATAGGTTCTAACAAGCAAAATAGGTTTTTTTAGGCGCTATAAAACTTCATCAGTCGTTGTGTTTTTTAACGAAACGCTGACATAACTTATTATTTCTTACCTCGTACATGTAAAGGAAAAAAAATAGGTTAAAAACCTAAAACCCGAGGTCTAGTTATAAGTGCCCCTTATGCACGGGAGGACAAAACAGGGCTGCCCCTACAGTTTGAAGTGGATCCGAACCAATATGTGCCTCCACCGGGTATCGAACCCGGGTTCCCTGTTTTCTCATTGGAAACAACCACAAACAAACATACATGTCTTAATCGGGGTTCGAGCCCGGGACCCATTGCGTTGTAGCGCGCTGTGCTAAACACTCGGCCACGGAGGTCGATAACTAGAACGCCGCGGTTCCAACGAACAAGACGTTACTAAGAACAGTGGTTCGTTGATGATGTTGTTTTATGTCTACTTTATGAACAGATAGGCTAATCGGAACTGGAACTACAGTTTAAAGTGGTATCTGAACCACTGTGCAATATGCCTCCACCCGGTATCGAACCCTGAACCACTTGATTACAAGGTAGCGACGCTACGACTAAGCCATCAATGAGGTCAAACGTTGTTCGTCTTGGTGTCTTCTATACTGAAAATTGTCATCTAAGAGAAATAAGAGCGGAAAATCAGTAATTAATCACACTCATTTCATCATTTGTACGTGGATGTTCAAATATTTTATTAGCAGTTTTTTTCTTAACTGCACGCTACGTAACAATTATTCAGCCGAAGTTAACATTCTCCTTTGTCTTTCAACATCTTCTCATGGTAAGTGAATAAGCCAAAGGTAATGTTCCCCAAGAGAACTAAGGTTCCACTCCGTTTCCCCACGGCACGTAATCCGTGCAGGTAATTACTTTACTTCTGGAAGGAGCACTCTGCAAGAGGAAAACCTTTTGCACATGAATATGAATGATTGCACACAGAGTTGCTGAAAACGAAGCGACATGGCTGAAACAAGGAAGTTGATCATTTGACGTCCGCATGTTCATTCCGCCCTTCTGAGCTAATTTATTTAACCCTGTTACCTGCGTCGGGGCTAATCATTTTAATTCCGCTTCCTCCGTGGATCAACATCCATAACTGGATGCTTCTGACATGAGTTGCAACACGTACCTGCTGTAACTTCCATTTTTTTCTGTTAGATTGTATGACTACTGTGTCTACTAAGTAAAAGGCATGTTCCCGAAAGATTTTTTTTTTAACATAAATGCTTCTGGCATAATTTGCAACACGTACCTGCTGTGACTTCCATTCTCTTCTGTTAGATTGAATGACTATTGTGTCAACTCAGTAAAAGGTATGCTGCCAGAAGGTGGTTTTACCATAAATGTTTCTGACATGAGTTACAACACATACCTGCTGTAACTTCCATTTTTTTGTTAGATTGAATGACTACTGTGTCTACTAAGTAAATGGTATGCTGCCCAAAGTTTTTTTTTACTATAAATTCTTCCCGCATGAGTTGCAATAGGTACCTGCTGCAACTTCCAGTTTTTCCTGTTAGATTGGATCACTATTGTGTCAACTCACTCAGTAAAATGTACATATGCTGCCAGAAGGTGGCTTTCACCATAAATGCTTCTGACATGAGTTATAACACATACCTACTGTAACTTCAATTTTTTCTGTTACATTGAATGACTACTGTGTCTTCTAAGTACAAGGTATCCTGCCGAAACGTGTTTTTTACCATAAGGTAGCACTTGACCAACCAACACCACACGTGCTCATGCGGAGCTCATACTCAACCCTACGTTTTCACCAGGAGCGTAAATAGCAGTGAATTACCAGATTAGAATAAAACCTTCCTTAGCTAAATAGTTCAAGTCATTGATTATTGTCGTCGAAGGGTGGACGACAAGCTAGAAAATGCTCTTTTCTACCGTGGTTTAGTTATTCTATTAAATCATGTAAGCAATAGACTCTAGAGTGTGAGATAAATAAAGCTTCACCTTTTTTAAGCTCAAGCGCCCTAACGGAACACCGACAGGCACTCTGCTAATTTCTGGGGGAAATTTGAAGAAAATGTATCTTGCACTGTAGACACAGAAATTGTTTTCGGAATGTAATGTCGACTGAAATCAAAAATGATTGAAGAATTCCTTTTGATAGAAAACAAAATTCTGGCTAGTACAGTCCCTACCAAAAGTTTAAGACCACCAACTTTTTTCATATAAATGAATCCTCACCGAAAGTTTTTGGTACAAATATGGAGTGAAATTGTATGGAAGTAATATAGTGTACGAGGCATATATTGCCGAAAAATATTTGTATACGTCTTGTAGTTCTTGAGATACGAAAGTGGAAAATCAAATTTCTTAACTGAAAAATCCATCATTTTGAAGTACAGATGAATGTGTATACAGGTAACCGACGGCGTTATGACAGTACTGATTTTTTCCATTATTGTGGAACATGAACGAATGTTTTGGAGCAAAAAAAATCAAAATAAAATTTCTTTTTTTTTTCTTTTTTCTAATATTCGCAAAATAAAAAAAAATACAGCGAAAAGTGAGAGGTCTTCAGATAACAATATCTTCCTCAGTGACTGCGCTAGACTGAACGAATTTTATCAGTCATTAGTTGAAATGTGTGTCAACAGATGGCGCAGAAAGACATCTGAAGTAGCAGCATTGTGCAAGTCCAAACCTGTTTTCGTTACCCTTGATAATAATAGCTGCTTGAATCGCAAGCTACGTGGTAATGGGGAAGAAATCTGTGCCCGTGGCCGTGAAATGGCAACTAATTGGTATGTACAGATGCAATAGGTCTCATAGAGAACTTGCAGTCGCATTGAATGTGACTAAAACCTGCGTGGCGAAAAAAAATAAACAAATTCAAGTAGCATGGCAGCCCCAGGGTAACGTCTGTACGCAAGAACCGGATTATCGCGAGACTTGCCCACGTAAGCAGCAACAATGGCTTGGATTCAAGCGAGGTAAATCCCATTGTTGCCTTGGCCAGCACGAAGTTCGGACCTGAATCCTATAGAAAACATATGGAATACCATTGGTCTTCCTGTAGCCAGACGCCAGCCAAGGAATGTCCATGAAGTTCGTGAACAGATCTCCGAAGTATGGAATGAGATTACGCCCCACGAATGCCACAAATTGGTCCGCAGCATGAGAAAACGTGTGCAAATGAGCTTGAAACTTAAAGGTGAACATATTGACTATTACAATTTTACACTTTATTCATTTAATTTCAGGAGAAATGTTTGTTTCCAAGTATATTTTCAAAGTTCAAATTTAATGATTTTACAAATTCTACCTTTAGTTTCATCTATGAAATGTAATGTATGAAAGATTTAGAATGTCCTTTGCGTACAACAAAATATCTATATTGCAATCTGATCTTGATTTTAGTATCTCAATCAATGAGTACAAAAAATATTAAGACAAGTGTTTAAAACATAAATTATCATATTTAGTGTTATACTTAGCAATATATCACTGCATATGAATAAATATGACATCTGGTTTGTTTTTATTTGGTCTCGTTCTGTATTGTTTTGGGTGAAGCGCTTCTAAATTGCTAATTGGGTGTTATATTATTCTATAGTATAGCTTAGTAATTTATATTACATTATATTTGTGTATGTGTTCTACCTGTGTTATGTCTCACTGTATTATATTATGTGTTTCTTTTTTTTTTATTGGCAACCTTCTGTAAAAGGAGATAATTTCTCTGTTGAAGGAAATAAATAAATAAATCCAATAGTTATAAGTGCATTAATATGCCCTTACACTTTCTTGATCTTGATGTACCTTTCAAAAACATTACATAATAATTCTAATTTTGTAATATAGTCTTTATTTCATGAAAAACACTCGAATATGTACTTTTTCTGTTTGTCAGAAAAACACATGACAAGGTGGTTTTAAACTTTTGGTAGGGACTTTAGCATTCCTGACGTATGCACTGCTTATATGCTGTATTTTGTGGTCATTTTCCAAGCTATTATTGATCAAAAAATACTTGAAAACGCAATGCCAAAGCAAGACTGACTGGCGCTGTTAAGCATCGAAAGGGATTGGGCTCGAAAACTAGCCTGGACCAAACTAGCACAAATTTTCCTTCAATCAAAAAACGCAAAAGACTAATAATATGCATTCAACAATATCGCATTTCTTGTATTAAAAGTGTATTTTCATATATATGTATATATGTATATATATATATATATATATATATATATATATATATATATATATATATATATATATATATATATATATATAATATATACAATTTTTATACAGTTCTTGTTGTTTGAACCTTCCTTGCCATTTTTTACATTGATTCAAATTACATGTATGTATTTTCACATTTGTATATACCTAATATAAATGTAGGCATGAATTACTATTAACAAAAAAACGAGTAGCGGCGCACAACTGAAAGTTGCGGGGGGGGGGGGGCAGAGCGTTTTAGTTACGCTACTGGTTTTCACACTGAAATATCATGTTTCCTGATCTTAGCTTCGTACTTTAAAACAGAGGTAGTGTGGTTGCCTGAATATTCCACATCAAGTGATGCAGATCAGTCAGATACATTAACACACTGGTAGCTTAAGACATGCATTGCAAACCCTCAGCATATGTTCCACATCGTGAATTGAACCTCAGCCATGGTGGCCCACAGATTTTGTTTTTCTATTTTCTGTTCTGTTTCTATTTGTTCTTCTTGTGAAGCTGTATTCACAAGTCATCACCATTTCTGACTTTCAATTATTGTTTTGAACAATAATCTCTTCATGATTGTTTTCTTCTTCAACAACGTCTGACAAATTAAGAGCTTTTAATATAACATCAATAGTATAAAGAGTAAGAAGATATGACACAAAAGCAAAAACAAGAGGTGTACAGACGCTGTTCTACGCAGAACGCCTTGAAAACTACAATCTTGCAGGGAAACGAAGCTCCGGTGCCTAGACTCACAACCAGTAATTGCGGAGATTATGTTTATCAGCCTATGTAACTTCGTGAAATCAAAAAGCGACTTAAAATAACAAGAGTAAAATAAAATTATAAAGAAAAATATATTTGCTCACATGGCATTTTCTTCCTTATGTAAAAAAAAATAACCATTTTTGTCAGCAATCATATGTGGCTACGTTGTTTTAATCATGCAATCTTCCCTGCCCAAGTATGAAAAACGCATAAAGAAAGAAAGGTGTGGTGACAGGCAAAGCGAAGTGTAGGGTTTCCAATACTGAGCGGTGGTGTAACCTGATTCTTCATCTGGCTGTAGAGGATATTCAGGCTATCAAACATAGTGTCTGTTCAGCCAGCCCAAACTGTGAGAACCCATCCCTTCCAATTTATTGCAGTTACACCAGGTGTGCTGGTTACTAATTGATACCACTTATGGTGGTAACTTTGTGGCATTTATTCTCAGTGTAGTTGCCATGTTTTCTTTTTGTAAAATTTTCCTCAAGTCTATTGCATTATTAATATCCTAGTTTAACAATACTAACCACCTCATTTCTGTAAATATTTTAATGTTTTCGTTTATCATGCATGCTATCAGTTGCACTAGTCTAAATATTTACTGATAAAAGACTGGTGTATTTACTGAGAATATAAGCCAAAAATGCGCATGGTATAATTGTTTTTTATGATTACCTTTGTTCTTCGTTCTACCCTAGATTGTGGTTTCGTCATTACTATACAGAGAATTTGTTTGCACCAAGACTTGCAAAGCATTCATGAAAATATGTTGTAAACCGATAAAATATGCACGAAAATATGGAAATAAAGGAGTACAGAAAAAACTAACCATGAATGCAAATCTACTGTTATGTAATATGAAGTAAATATAAAACTGAAATTCTTAGGTTTCCAGAATGGAACAGAAGGAGTGGATATTTTCCTCTACAATCAGACTCTTCACCTTTCTGCCTCCCAACTAAAATGTAAATGAACATTTTCAGTAAATATTACATGCAATAATTTAAATTTAAGTTTAAATTGCATGTGTGAATGTCCTCTTAACTAAATACTCCTGCCCCTACCTCCGCCCCGCTTCAGCATTTCGGATCGTTGCTTTCAATCTATCCGCTTTCGTATTTACCTGTGCCGACCACCGTGGCTGAGTTGTTAGCATGGGCATGGGTGTTCTTTATAAGTGTCCCTTCATCAATTTCATCATATCATCTTTCATCCTCATCTTCGCTATTAGCCAAAGTGGCAGAAAAGTGAAGTAAAATTAACCACATCAATCAATCGTATTTATCTCAACTTGGATAACATTTTTATTTAGTCTTTTCGGAGTTCAATAAAACATTGGATTTTGAGTCAAATCTCTTGGAAACCGATTTTAGAACCAAACGTTAAGTAGAAGTTATCACTTATCGCATATACCCATAACAAATAACAATAACCTGCACCACACATATTTTGATAACTTCTATCCTCTATACTTTATGGAACGTTGGATGATACGCATTTGATCATTTCAATTTAGCTCAAACCTCATTGAAATTATTGAGCGTTTGGTTTTGATGTTCGCCGCTACACAAGGTTCAACATACGTGGATGTTTGTGGCTACATACTCACACACAAATAGCCACACATACTCCTGCGAGCATTAGAGATTCCATTATAATATTGTTTCATTTATGTGACCCGTGTAACAATATTCTGAGTATGCTTTGATGATTTTCCATTTCTGGGAAAGGGTTTAGTGCGTAGGCAATGGTCAATATGTTTGGACGAGGTGAGTGACGTAGATGTGTTCTGTGATAATAGGGTTGCAAGAATTTGTTTGCTTTCATATATCACTAATGACATGGAACCTTGCCATATCAACGATTCTGTTACTTTGATATTAAGTTTCGAGAATACTGGTAGCCAGTAATGTATGCTGTTGATCATTGCATAATAAAGTAAATAGAGTTTGTCAATAATAATTTGTAGAATACATTATCTCGTACATGCAGCGATGAGATTATTTCTGAAAAGAAGTTTCTCTCCGATTCACTTCGAACTGTTATGATTGTGATAAACAATTCATCTTTGGAAAGGCATTTTGTGTCACTTCTACTGCTGTAGTGAAAACTATAGTAATAGAAAAGAATATTCACTTCGTTTGTTTTGGGAGCGATCGTATTTGAAAAGTACTTTCATTTCGACTATTTTCATTTCAACTGTTGGAAACAAAATATGTCTTTAGAAAGAAGTTTCACTTCGACTGTTGTGAACAAAATACGTCTTTGAAAAGAAGTTTCACTTCGACTGTTATCTGTTCACCAATTAAGTGCAAATTTAAAAGAATCCAGCATTTTAAAGCCACCAAATATAATTTATTTTGTGCATATGTTTGCCAAATAAGAATATCGAGATTAAACATACTGGAACATAAATTGAAATATCTTTCTCACACATGAGCTGTTGCTGAGACACAAGTGAATCCATTGGTTGATTGATTGATTGATTTGCTTTATTTTACTTCTCTTTTTGTGCCACTTTTGGGTAATTTGCGAAGATGGGGATGAGTGATGATATGATGAAATTGATGAATGGACACTCACAAACATCCATGTCCAGGCCAGGATTCGAACCCAGGACCCCTAGCGTCGTAACGCGATGTGCTAACCACTCCGCCACGGGGACCGGCACACGTGAAGCAAAAACAAAATTATATTGAAAACAGTATGTAGTTTGTAAGCGTGTTATTAGAAATGTAACGAAACTTGATCGTATCCAAAACTATACAGTGGGTAATTTTGTTCTTTCTTGACCAACCATTATAATTGTATAATTGACAGTTGAAGTCGTGTTTTTCTAATTAGCTGACAACAGTTAAAACAAGCCTTGTGAGCTTCAGCAAAAAACTAAGTTATCTCTCTCAAAGGCATATATACGTGTCGTTTCCCCTAAACTGTCATTATAGCCTTGTATTTTATGTCCTTCCTCTACTTTATCATCCTTTTTCTCCATCCTCGTCCCTTTTTTTACCTTTATGGTTCATATATCTCTCTAGCTTCGCTGCCATAACATGAATTCTGTTTACCTTTTCTTGTATAGCTATGTCATTAGCTGCGGGGCTAAAATCTGCTTTGTTTTATGCTCGGTCCTCTCTCTCTCTCTCTCTCGCTCTGTCTTCTCGGCCGCACATTGAGATATTAATTACAAAAAAGAAACAAGGCAAGGTTGGCTCTTGTTTTTCGTTCTACGGAACTAATTGGGTTGCTTGTGACAAAGTTCAGGAGAAACTCAACTGAACAACAACCATCGCAACAGCTTGTTGAGAGTGACCACAAAGCTGTCATTGGCATCATATGCTTTGCGGAGCGATTTTCGAGGTGGCGAAACTAGAAACCCTTATGTTGCAAACGGCAGCAAATAGAAAGAGAGGGAGGGAAATGGGAATTCAGATGGTGCACAGAAGAGAAAATTTTGAAAGCAAGAAGGAAACAAAGGAAATAATTCTGGTACAAGCGGATTCGAGCTAAGATGAAGTCTTACGGAAAAAAAAGTTGGCGGTTCGGTAAGCCAAAGAATCACTATAGCAATGTGAGTCAACTGGAAACTTTGCTCTACTGCTAACCGAATAAGATTTCTCTACTTCTCCACAAGCCTTCTACCACCTTCCCTGCGAGGAAAGAGCAAGTGTCAGGACTCTGCAGGACTTTAAGAGAAGGGGAAATAAGTCATCCTTAAATCTGATAGGGGGTGTAAGGGGTACCTTCCACGTAGGCGCCCAAAAGTCAACCTCGCTTCCACGTAGTGCACCCTGGACTAAAGACTAACGAGGCTCTGGCGACTGGCACTATGGCAAGTATAATTTTGTGTGTGTTGCCCTGTTTTTTGTCTTTGTGTGTGCTGAGTGCCCGTTTACAGCCTCAGCTTTTAACAGAAGTCAGAACATTTTAAGATTTTTAATTATGCAACGTTAGAGTTGTTCTTTGTAATGATAAGTGGCTGGCCCCCGTATAATGTGACGGGAGTAAAATAGCCTAAGTGCTGACGCTCCCAAAAATTTTAAATTCAAATTCAAATTAAATCTGATAGTTCTCTTATTCCTAAAGGATGCTGTGCCATTCTTAAAATTTTATAATAATAATTATTATTTTGTGAAAAAAAATTGGAAGTTATTGAAGTTATCCTGTCCCTAATAATAATAATAATAATAATATTAACTACCTACAATTGAAAATGCTCCTGTCTGTAATGAAAACTATGAAATTCTTGTAATTCAATATTAATATTAAATTGAATTGATCGAACACCTATCACTAGCGGGTACTGTATTTGTTTTAGAATTTAAAAGATTTAATTAAATATGTTGTTCTCTTCAAAGTTTCCGGGTCATTATTCTTCAATTTTTACATCGTTACTCCCTAAAGGAATGTACCCAAACCAGGCAAGTAAAAAAAATACGGACTTAGTAATTAAGAGTCTGTGTAATCAATATGCCTTTCAGCATATGATGAAGTATTGCAGTACCTTAGCAACTTAGACTTGTTTTTGTTGCCTAATCACGATCTGCTTAACATGTACCAATCAGGAGTCAAGAAAGTTTAGAACAAAGTAACAAGTCATGTTAGGATTGCAAAAAAGTTTGCATTGCAGGTCTTTAGTTGTATCAAACTTGGTATTTTCATTTGCGAAATCAATACATATCAGTTCGTTAGACTGTTGATTCGCATTCATAAATTTACGAGTTCATGAGGAATATTTCAAACAAGAGAATCAAACACTTGTTAACGTATGAAAGCATCATAGTGTATGCACCTTCAATCTTTTCAGCCCCTCCACCGATGAAAACGTTGTTGTCTTGCAATCAATAAGTCCAAGGTTCAATCCCCGCCGGAAGTACATAGTGGTTCGAATTTGACTTTTAACTGTAGTGAGCCAATCTGTGTATAAAATGGACTGAAAACTAACTTCGACACATTTTAACATTGTTTATTACACAAGAGTATATAAAATGCAAAAAAAATTGCATGTGCAGATAGCTCGGTCCCGGTGTGTTCAATTGTCATTATTCTTGACCCCAAAGTTCCCGGATTCGACTCCTAAACTGGACATGGGTGTTTTTGTGAGTGTCCCTTCATCAATTCCATGTAATCATCACTCGTCGCTATGCTCGTGAGTAGACAAACGTGGCAGAAAAGTCACGCTCGATAACAAAAATTCAAATATGAAATTCCATGCCACGAATTCTCTCTCCACTCGCGTGGCACCCAGTTCAAGAGGAAGGGGCCTCATCTGTACCCTCCACAGACGGACGAGTGCGGTGGAATATGACTTGCTAATTGCAGTGCTGATGCTACTTCTATGCGACCCTAGGGACGTAATCAAGAGTTACAAATGAATCTAGAACTTATAAGTGGAGCTGTGGGTTAATATTAAGTGTACACAGAAGGTCTGAGATTACACATATTTATCATAGTCATAGTGTAAGTTCGTTTTCCGAACATCTCTGGCTGATATCGCGATTCCACAGTGTGTACCAAAATAACAAATCCAAAATTCTTGACCTTTATTTCGTTTTTCTTGACCTTTATTTATTCGATCCCTACTTAGGTAAAACTGAAAATTAGCAATTAAGAAAATAAATATTTATATAATGAAAAGCCGTTACCAATTAAAGATGAATACTGAAGCTGGATTTAACAAGAGAATTAAACTTGTTTTTATCTATTAATGTATTCTGGACTGGATTTGGCAGACTAGCGAGGCTCTGGTGTCTGGACTTTCAGGCAGTATAATCTTATGTTGGGCTCGTGTTTTCGTACCTATATAAATGTGATTGTCTCTTCATCCATCTTATCTTACCACCATTCATCCTCTCCTTCGCGATTATCCAAAGGGAGCAAAAAGTGAATTAAAATAAACTAAATCAGTCTGTCATTGTAATAGCAACAATTCTTGAACACAAGTATAATTCCTTGACTTTTCATTTTCTTGAGCTACTTGTTGATTTCTTTTCTTTCTCCTGCCTTTCTTGACTGGTAGACACTGTGTTCCAGCTAGCCAGCCTACCAACAGCGTAGAGCTTGAACAAGAGCGTAAAACATACAATTGTGTTGAGATGACGACAGCGTCTCGTTCTTTTTTTATTAGACGTTGTTGTTCACAGTGCATGGAATTAGAATCAAATACTACATATACAAAAAATAGAATTTAAAATTACAAAGGTTTTGCTTCAAATTATAAACGCCGATTAAAATCGATTAAAATTCGACCAATCGTTCGATTAGGCAATTAGATGCATCCGGTTAACCGATTACAATTGTTTGTCGAGCAAGGCTAGCCTACATGTAAGGTTATATACGTATATTGTATATGTTTACAATTATATAACAATTTCCCTTTTCAAAACTCTAGCGTTTCGACTGTCAACCTGACTATATTTAGTATACGTATCCAGCATAACATTATAAGATATGTCCTAAATGTATTCTTCCTACACACGCTTCTTTCAAGCACCGAATTGTACAGATCTGCCTTATTACAAATAATAAGCGAAAATTGTCTCAGCGATGGAGGATCGCTATTTTTAATTCCAACTGCTCTCGGCAGCTAAATTTCAAGGGGGTTTAGAGCCAAGGAGAGGCAATAATATGATCTTAATATTGGCAATTTTAATGAGATTTGTAAAGTTAGTTAATTAAGTTAAAAGGTATTTTGGAAAGAGGCTGGAATGAGGGATTATCTGGAAACTGGAGTGAAGAACCGTGAGAGAAGAAGGTTAAGAAGAAAATGAGGATAGAAAAGCGAAAGTCTGTGTTAAAATATCTGTAGAGAGTAATATTTTTTTTTAGAGAGAATGCAAACGAAATAACCGTAGGGGAAAAATATATTGTCTTGGTTATTTTTCTTTTTTCCAGCCCGAAATTAAGAATAAATTATGTCTGTTCATTTTATTCTTCTTCTTCTACTAATACTTGTTCAATCTGTAAAATTATACGAGGGTTGTTTCATAAATGCTTCCATCTGTTACTTCATCTTGTTGCATACAAGGCAGGGTGTAGATACATTAGTGTGTACAGGCGTTAATATATGTGTAAGTAATGAGATTGAAAACACTGCATTGCTCTTTCCTTCATTATCAGAGAAAGGGACAGGGAATAAGAGCTCTTTATCTAAGGTCGTCATTAATAAACTGAGGTGTTTTTCGTAATCTGTTTCCACGAGTTTTCTATGTTCTGAAACCTTCTTAGTAAAAGACTGGATTATTATTTGTCGGTATTATATCTGTGCGAGCACTGTTTTTCTTTTATAGTTAGCTACATTTCATACATTTCTTTTCATTGCAGCAATTAGGATAATTTATAACAGTGAAAAACCGAAACAACTAAAGAACATTAATGGAGAAAATATCCAGTCTTCGATTACATTTCTGGCACGCAAGTAAATTTCTTTCAAACACTAAATGAAGAAGATATTTTCTTTTCTGACACCGGGATGACCAAACAAACTTAGATTTCAGTCTTATAGAGACGACAGTAACAGCTGTTCACCTTCAGGGATTCAGGTATATTGATGTGATTTTGGTGAAGGTTTCCAATTCAGTACCGTTGCCTTCGTTAGGGACGAGAGATCTATAGTCTGTTTGCGTTAGCCATGACCACTGACGCACGTGCGCATGTGCCAACTGGACGAGTTCAAAATAAAGGTAGAACGAATACAAGAACCAGGTTTGATGAAAATCTTCTGCTTCTGAAACAACAATGAAGTTCCAGAGAGAGTAATGTAAGTTAAGAGGGGTTATTACTAGTTGTAACAGCCATCGGAAATCACAAAGAAAGCAAGCGATAATAGACAAAACAACATATAAACAAAATACAGGTCTGAAACCTACAGCGTTGTTTCGTGCATGTTTGTACCTACTTTCCCTCTCACGAGTAGACTCGTCCTCTCTAGCTGGTCTCGTATTCAGCGGTCGGAGAGTATTTGCTATCATTGTTTTAAATAGTGTTTATGATCTTGTCTAGGAAAAATCGAATTATCACAGTTTTTGTCATTTTTACACTTTGTCATTTCACGAGAACTTAATAGATGGCGCGGAATTCGTTTCCATAAACAAAAAATCTCCTCACAAACACCATGATGCCATAGTTGAAAAAAATATAGACAGAGATGAACGATCTTTCACGATACCTATTTTCGCAGGAGCTGTCAACTTAAGCACAAACATGCTGGAGCAGGAAAAACAGAAATCTATGGCACTCCCATCATCCAGGGAGTGAAATATGAGCATTGTAATCTAATATGAATGAAGGAAATTCAAATAGATGAAAACTTTCAATACTCACAAGGATAATTTTCTTAATGTGGGGTTGGAAGGGAAGGTTGGGTAAGAATGTGGAAAAGATATGGAGACATGGCGACTCCAAGTGAAGGAAGCTCATACACACGTCAGTCTAAAAATCCTTCGTAGTTTGGAGCAATCCCACCGGAACGACGATGGCGCTTATGGAATTGAAATGCTCTGGCACTTTGCCGAGGGTCTCAATAGTTTTACTTGGAATTCTATCCCCTTTGCATGGCCCTCGGTTCTCAGGCCTCGCGGAATATCATTGTTACAATCCTAGGAAATGGAACAGTGCCTAAATGGTTGGAGAGGTGCTTTGAAACCTCAATGTGCTAAGTCGGCCAATCTTCTGTGTTTTCCAGCTCTAGAAACTATTTTAAATTGAGCCACTACAAGTATACTAGAGTGGAAGAATATAAGTACCTTGGAAAATATGTAAAATACTGGCTTCCCCATAGTTTAACATTCGACACTAGCGCCATCCTTATCATGCTAGGGCTACATATATGTTGGCGGAACAGAGGTTCCTTTCACTTCATCTTGATGTTCCTTCAAAAACTCTGACACACACAACCAATCAACATTCATTAAACTCGTACCTATTGACGATTGCAATTTTAATAATAACAAAAGGAAAACATGTGAAAAGTAGAGAAATAGCAGAAATACTGCATTTTATGTAAAAAAATGAAATGGCAAAAATTCTGCATTTTATGTAAAACAAATAAATGCTCTAAACGTTAATATGTAACATACCTGAAAATATGTAACATGAAATCCTTGTATATCGTTATTAACTTCCTAGTTCGCTGACGTTGGTAGTTTTTGTTTGCCTATAAAGGAAAAAAAATGCAATTATATAAAAATCGGCCACCTTTGATTTTCACCAGTACGCTAGTTATACTACTTTTTGAAGCGAAAATATTTAATTTTCCCCTTTCTTTAGTTATTTTCCGTTATGTATTGCTTATTGCAAGTTTTAGACTGTTAATGCTATTCATTCAATACATTGGTGTTGCCTTGTAATTGGTGCCAGGATGTATACTGTGTACTACATTATGAAATTAATCGCATGTTTGTAATTGTATTGATTCTCCGTGTCATATACTAACCTTGGATGTTGATTAAAAAGATCGTGAATGACTGGCAATATAGTCGAATGATGTAACATTTCACCAAACACTACAAAATAAATTACTCATGGATTCAGGACCGACCCTTGGTGGGGTATGAGTATGCCAATACAAAATATTTTAAGAGGTCTGAAAAATCAGAGATTTTTGTTTCTTAATCTTAAGTACAGATGTCCTATATAATTACAATATAAATATTACTACAATAATAAAAATCCAATATATATACATATATATATATACACACACACACATATATACATACATACATATACATATACATATACATATATATATATATATATATATATATATATATATATATATATATATATATATATATATATATATATATATATATATATATATATAGCCCAATCCCACCACTCACTGACATAAATGCATAAATGTTCTCCATGAAGGAAGTCCCGGAGGCAAAAAATGTCCGGTTACGACCCCCCATGAAATTGTCCCAAAAGACCGAGAGAATTAAGGAATCCCTCAATCGGCCCTTTTTTAAGGGTGATAATGCTCTTTTTTCACGTCCATAGCAACAGTTTTTTTGCTCACATTGTTTCCTTCAATTCTTAATTGTTTCTCACAGATCACACACAGATGAATAAACTCCTAAAGTAAAGGTAAAGTGCTCCCCTGTGCATAGCACCACGCCATGAAGGCGTATAGGGGGTGTGGGGGTAACGCCCGACACTTTCTTGATCCGGTCGTTGTTGGGGGTGATGTGATCAGCATCACGCCCCTGACCGCCTTTACCCCCCAGGGTTTCCACTAGGTACCCATGTTATTCGACGCTGGGTGGGATTTGAACCGGCCGGGGATCGAACCCGGGACCTTGAGCATGGTAGTCAGACGCGTTACCGATTGAGCCACCGCGGCCACGATGAATGAACTCCTACATTAGAAAATTGAAAAATTGCCTCAAACTAGGCTGATATCCACATAAGAAGAAGATTCAATCCAGATACAATTACGTAGCTATATATTTTTACACTCAATGCGAAAATATCTACATCTTGCTCGTTTTAACTAAATGTTTAGGGGTATAATAACAAACAATTGTTTAAAGCTTGCCGTTCTTGTTGTTGTCCATGGAAACGGACGTTGCTAGGGAACTTAAATAAAGTTTATTTCCACCCCGAAAACTACTGTAAGGGAATTATGCTAGACTTTTCGAATTTCAAAACATAAGCGTCAGACTTTTTTACAGAGGAGAGGCAGGAATTTGATGGGAATGACGGAAAACAATTACTTTTCAATTACTTTCACAAATGTGAAAATGTAAAGTACGTAAATATTGCTTTCCCAATTTAATGTCGCCATTGAATTAGTTTATACAAGAAATCTAACTAACTATTTTGAAACTGTTATTGCTTAGACATTATATTATTATTATTAGCAGGAAATTATGGAAAATAATTATTTTTAAATTACGTTTAAAAATGTGAAAATGACAAAAGAACATAAAAACTGCTTTTCCAATATAGTATCGCTATTCAATTCGTTTATGTGAAACGGACAATATTTACCCAGTTTATTATTATGAAAATAGACAATGATGTGATGAATATTTATACAATATTAGAGTGCACACATAGAGTTATCTTCTAAACTTTTCAAATTATACACTTGTTCCCCTTCATCCAATACAACATGCATATATTTCCAAGTCATTAAGATCGTTGAGGAACCGCATCTATAACGTGATTGCGTTCACAACGTGGCCGAAGGTCACACATGCGAGTGTACAAGACGTTGGCAAAGACCACGTCGAAAGTACGGGAGTCAGTTCATATACATATCTCGTATTGTTACCTAAAAGCAATAAGCAGAACGTGTTGAAGACTAAAACCAAGAATTATGGGAGGACAATCAAAGTTTCTGAACTATTGTTTCTATTCATTTCCGATGTGCCACTGGGTGTGTTCGATATCAAGCTACTCGTATTATTTTATCTATCAAAGTGTCAATTTTAATCATATCCAATAACATTATGAATCATAATTGTCTTTTTCGCATTTCATTGAATCTTGACGGTGCAGTGAATTCACATTTTTTTTATTTTAAAATATATTTTCACGTCATGATTTCACGAATAGTGCACATTATTGAAATAATTGAATGCCATTTTTATGTAATACTTTGTTGCAACGTCCCCCGGTTGGACACCAGTCGTCACAAAGTTAGTCCGCTACTCCTTTAGTCGGGAACATGAGAATCTGCAAATCATCAGAGCTTGCTGGGTAGAAAAGAAACACAACACTGTTTCAAAGTTAAAACGCAGTTTTATAATCGCGTATATTTCATAATCACTTACCAGTAAAACACTAGTCAAAGAACATAATTAATTGCTTACTTTAAACTTATCGGCAAGAAGAAAACTCGAAAACCCAAAATCTATACTTGAATTCTCTCCGTTTCCAAGTTCTTATTATTTCTTCACTTTCACCTGTTTTTCAAACTCAGTCTGTCATCAGGTGAGAAACATTCAGGTTGGTTCACTTCCTCTGCTGAGATGAGAAAGTGACGTCAACACGAACAGATTTTGACGTATTTATAAACATATATAAAAGTTCCAGCTACAACTGTATCAATCTAACTATAATTGTCTGTGACAACTTGCACATTATTTGAAGTAACAAACATTTTAAAAATCTTAACTTCTTACAAATATAAAACATTAAACTCTCAGGTTCGTTACATTGTTCAAAATATGATTTCAGTAATTTTGGATATTTAACCTATGTATGTTAAAATAATCCATGAAGTCAGGAAAAATCATAACAGATGCTAAATTGGAAGCATCATCGTCCTAAACTCGTAATAACCAGTATGCAAACAAATATTTTCATTTGGCGCCGGGTCCCCTAATGAGAGGAGCCTCGAGCTAGGGTCAGCTGTGAATGGATTAGTGGGTAACCACGCCCCCTTTCATTTTTCCTCTGAACTATCGTTTCAACATTCAAATGATTCAAAGTAAAAAAAAAATATCTCATAATTACCAACTGATGATTTGGTGTTTATTTAAAACATCACTGCGTGGCACTGGATAACACCCATTCCAGTGCATCTTAGAGAGACTCTGATTTGGCCAATCCAGTAATTTTGATTTCCCCACAAATCATCATCCCTTGCGCTGCAATCACATATTAGTTTGCGTTGAAAGCTACTGTATGCACACCAGTCGTGTACTCTGACGTTTATTTAATAAGGGTCATCTATTACAGTTATGCTCAAATATTTGTCAGGCAATTTCAAGATAAATTGTGTTTCGCTCTATCAGCTACGATACCGAACTGTGGTGATATTCAGAGAATTTGCATTTGCCTACACTCGACTAAACATGTGCACGCATGGTATATTATTGATCATAAAGGTAGGTATGGTGAGGTGTCGATGTTTCGAGATCTGGATAACTCCCTATCAAAAGAGATCATTTTACACAGCAAGCAGTACAAAATTTATTCCAAATAGTTATAAAAATATTGAATAGAACAGTTGTTTTTAAAAGTAAAATGAAAAATGCCTGTTGTAAATACTTTATATTCGATTAAACAATCTCAGTTATTAAATAATTCTATGTTACAAATGTATGTTTTATACTTTATATAATACAATTGTACATACATTACTAGTGCACTATAGAATAAGAACCTTAGCGTAAAAGTGTTCTTGTATACTTTTACATTACTTTTGAAGTATAAAATTGTTTTAATATACTAAGCAAATATAGTCTCATTGATGAGCACGTCATGTGCAGGTGCAACATAATTGGTGTGGACCAATTCACCTTAAGGATTTCTTCAGTGTGAAAAATTCTCAATAAATTCTCATATTCTCTTGTATGAGTACAGTAGAGATAAAACATGCATTGAGCTGAAAGATGTTATCTGTTTGTTTAAATTTGTGATATTTTTTTAATTAGGTAACTTTCCTAATGTTTGTTAATGATATTGTATGGAGTTCATTTGGAAACTGACTAGAGTTATCAAGAAAAGAAACACGTACATTTTGACACCATGTTGATGAAAATTTGTTGTTAAAATGACTGCAATTAAATTTGACATTTCTCATGATTTTATTAGTGGCTTCGTTACGTCAGAAGAATGATAGTCCGTTTGCAAGTATATATTGGCATGTAAACAGTATAAATTCCTAGCAAATGAACAAAGGAACAATTAACTTATTATTGTCTATTTAACTACATTTAATTTAGCCTTCGAAATCTCCATGTAGTTAGAAAAATGCCAGCAAAAAGGTAAAGTTCCCCATGAATATAGCACCGTGCCATTAAGGCACATTTTTATTACTGTGATGTGGTGTACGGCCCGAATTTACAACGTAATATATCGAACAGAATACAAAAAATACAGAATTCTTGCCTTCGTTACGTTTTCTCGATCAGGAGAAATCAGCACATCTTACCCTTGCTCAATACATACAAAATTCTTAACATGTCTAGGCGACGTCTTCTGCATCAACGTTCTACAATATAGAAGTTATTAAAATTGCAAACACCTAGCTATCTCCACGAGAAACTGACATTTAGATATTCCATACATCCATACAATACTCGAGGTCGGCGAAAAATCGACATTCCCCGCCACTCTGCTATCAGTTTCGAAGGCTCCTTCTCCCTCTGGTCTGCAAAGGTTTGGAATGCTCTTCCCGATTATGTTTCTTTTGCTACAACACCCAAAAACTTCAAAGAACAAGTCGTATTATTTTTATTGCAAAGACTACAATTGAGCATTAGCTCGTACGGGTAAGCAACAAGAATCAAGTAAAGTAAAAACTTGTATTGTGCAAACACTTATCTGACACAACGAATATTTCAACCTGTGTTCATGGTATTTTAGTCTCAATTTGGAAATTGCGTATGTACACGTGTGTATGTATGTGCGTGTGTGTGTGTTAATGTATCTGTCATTGCATTCTCTTAAAATTTTATTATTTTTCATTAATGTCAAATTCATTAATGTTATGTTATATATTTGATTTCAGTATTATAAATATATGTACTGTAACTTTTAATAACCATAGTTACGTGGTAGAGCAGCCCAAGGCTGAAACTTGCTCTGTAGCACATAAAAATACTTTTCAATTCAATTCAATTCAATTTAGGATATGCAGGGGTAGGGAAGTAAACGCTTTACTTAATTCAGTCAAAAATACTTCATGAACAGACAGACATTCATGTTCGATGTACCAAAATACTGTCCATATGATCAAAGGCAAAATGGTAACATTGCACTTTAAAATCGTTGGTATATTGAATAGCAATACAAAACTAATATAAAAAATCATTTCTGCATTTATATAACTACATAACCAAGGTGCAATAATTCCGCAATTGGTTATAGAAACATTTCTTGTACACATATAGTAACAAACAATATTCACTACATAAAGTTGGCTACTTGACTAAAATTAATAGCATATTTCTTACAATTACATTACTATTTCCACTTCAAATGGATAGAGTAATGTAATTGTCTTTCGTATATGTAATGTAAGCAAATAAAAAAAACTGATCAGGACATCTGATTGACGAAGGAAGAAACTCCTAGCTTTACGGTTGTTTTAACACAGCAAAGATTATTTCACTTTCCCTGCATAAAAAAGCTATTGGGCTTGCCCCTCTTCTCAATCAACGGGTACTTTGGTGGTGGTCCCTTGTGGATAGAGTGGCCAGTGTATGATGCTAATTCCACCAATTCCGCTATGGACGATGCCTTCATGGACACTGCGAACATCAAAGAGGGATCATTATTTACTTTCAGTAATATCTCTCCGCCGCAACCGAATTGCGCACACTTTAGATCCAGAATTGCGCACAAATCTCACTGACCTGTTTCGCGCACAGATTTTGATACAACGTTGCCACTTTGATAGCTTTAAAGTCTGTGCGCAAAACTCCTTTTTTTGTTTAGACAAGAAGAGAGAGAGAAATTATAAATAAAATAGTAAATCTCTTAAGGACTAAATAAAAAAAATATAATTTGACCAGTAAATGTAGCAAGTCAAGATACAATTTTCATACCAATTTACATAATACAGTAAGTCACATTGATGTTTAGGTTAGGTTAGGTTAGGTTAGAATTATTATATGCTCTTTTTCGTCGTCAAATAAGTAATTGATAAACCTTAATTCACTTACCGCCACTGTGATCCCTTCTTATTCTCCAGAAATCGACGATACTTAAATCCATCCTTAATCACACAAGCAACTCCTTTTTCAGTAACACTCATATATCCTGCTAGTTTTTAAGGAATGAATTTTTACTCATGCTGATGCAAAGGTTGTCACCAACCAATTTGGCGTTTTGTTCGAATTCTTGAAGCTCTCATTAGCGTAAAATAAAGAGAGTAGACTTGGTGATGGACAACTTGCTTGGTAATACGCATGGATCCCACTGCACGAGTTCTAGTCAGGACACATTTCAGAGCTTCGTATCCAATTTAAACTGTAGGTCTATTCCAGATTCACTTATCGTGCAATTATTGAACTTGAAACAAACATTTGTCTTTGAAAATAATTATAAGAAATCATGACTAAATTTTTAAAATGTTTGTTTTAAGTTCACTTGATGGCCATATAGGTTCCACGTGACCAGTTGCGTAGATTAAAGGGAGGGTGTGGGTGTCCTTGTTCCCCCCAGGACAATCGCTGCCACTGGTCGTGACTGCAACTACGGTTTAAATTGGAATCCGAAACACTTTGCAATGTGCTTCCACCGGGGATCGAACGGGGGTCCTCTTGATTGCTAGGCTACAGGGCTAATATCGGGGAGGGACGACTTAAATTTCAAAAAGGAAAAAAACACGCGTATGATAAAGAAAAATCACCAAAAAGATAAACAAGTTGCAAATATATATATATGAAACATTGTTACTTGCCACAACCTTGATATACGACAATGGATCCTTTAATATTGTAATACTTTTGGAAAGTTACGCCGTATATTAATAAGTTACGTTGGTTTGTCTCTCTTCTTCATGTCGAAAGAGTAGTTTCATTTCGTGGCAAGGGTTGGTAACTTAATCTAGGTCTTGCAACACTAATCCAGGAACTTTTTTAACAAGCCATTTCAGGAGCATTACAAGCACAGAAGCCGTAGCACTTGGCTGATAAGAACATCCATCCTTGCCAACCTCTTTTTGAATCTTAGAGCCATCCGATGTGAAATACGAAGCGGGTAAGGGAAGGAGAGGAAGTCGGAAGCTCCACGTTAGAAGAGTTCGGTGAATATCCTTAGCCATCACATTTCAAGATGAAATGTTTCACCTCCTTATTTCCTGCAGGTCACATCAAAATATGTCGGACGCCAGACTGGAGCCCAGAAAACCATCACCAGCCGGCCCTGAGATCTTTAAAAAACACTATTTTGGACAGAAATCTACTTTCAATTCATGTCCTTTCTTGCAAATTAAGTCAGTCATTGCAACAGTTACACTTCTGAAGCCTCTTTGAAGTCTATATTATGCAATAGACTGCGTACGCCAGTGCCCATAAGAGTATTTTGTTTCACGTTTTCCTACATAGCACTCTAAATGTAACTGAGGTGCAGTTAAAGTAAATAAATTATAACTTCAAGTGCTGAAAAGTAACTTTAATTGAAAAAAAAAAAACTTGAGGTGCTGTAGTCCCATCAGCTCCCCCATGCGTACTCCAGTGCCCATAAGGATCATTGGTTTAGTTTCTTCTGCACAGTACTGTAAAAGCAATTAAACTGCAGTTGGAGCCATGTTAATGTAACTAAGCTAGAACTATAAGTGGTGAAAAGTAACTTAATTACAGTTGCAGGTAGTGCGAAGGTAACTGAACTGTAAAAGTTAAAAGATTTGATTATTTTTTTTGCCACTTTTGTGTAATAGCGACGGAGGGGATGAAATTAATCAAGAGACGCTCACAAAGAAAACTTATGTCCAGGCCGGTATCGCTCATAACGCACAAGCAACAAACAGCATCGTGTTGTGACGTAGACGAGGAATGCCTTTGTTGTTAGGTTAGGCTCGTTTGGTACACTGTCATTTTATCTGGGCTTGACCGAAAACGCATTATTTATGCTGAGAAAACTAAACCTAAAAAAGCCTATACTAACAACGAAGGTATTCCCTGCTGACGTCAGAATACGATGTTGGTTATTTTGTTATGAGCGGGATTGGCAAAGCAATTTCCTCGTTACGTTTGTTACGTACGTTACGCGTAATTTACTAGTAATTTACTTTCATAAATTAGTAATATAAAAACTACTTTAATTACATTACATTTTAAACTTTAATTTTCTTGCATATTTCAGAACAAAATCATTATTTTCTAAAGATTGTTTATACATCCACCTCACGGTCTCACTCTCATTAACATATTTTTCAAAATAGAATTGTTTTTCATGGCATAATTAGCAACGAACGTCTATTGGTAACTACTTATATATTTAAAACATTAAAATGCTAACCAAGGCAAAATTTATTTTACGTTTTGTAGTGTAGATTTTTTGTATGATAAATTTTACCTTGGTCAGCATTTTAATGTTTTATTAACATGGAAACAAGGCTTAACAGTGTTACTTATATTTTTTGCTTGTAAAATTCCAATATAAGAGCACATACAAATTCGGAAGGAAAGTTCTTTTAAAGCATTTTTTTTTGTTTTCTGCCACTGCCAACTGACATACATAACAATAACCATCGCAAAACCCATGTTCTCCTTTCATTTTTAAGTGTACTTCTAGTTTTTTTTACATACTTTGCGTTTTATACGTATTTCACGCGTGCCATGTAGAAAAACGTTTTCTATTCGTAATTGCACAAACCTGGTTATGAGTAGGGAAATGATTTTAAGGTGCACATTTATGGTCGGGAAAGGAAAAAAAGGTTCTGAAATGTTTTCAAAAGGTGCAAAAAACGTGCTGATAAAATGCCTTTATTCAATGCTTTTTTTCTGCGCCTTCTGTATATAATGCGCGCGGACCGCGTAGAGAACTCTGGTTCTGCCGAATAGGTTTTGTTGAAGTTTGTAGTTTCCCTCGCGGGTTTTGCTACATTATCTTCGGAACTATTAGGGCTATAATGATTATATTATACCATTGTATAGCTCTCGTTCTACTCTACAAAATGAGACTATAGACTTTTATGTAGCTGTGCTCCAGAAGAGTGAAAATCATTTATTTTTTCTGTCCAATTTCTTAACAAAACATGAAAGAAAAGGAAGGAAATAGGTGCTGAAGTATCAAAGAGGGTGTAAAAAGAGGATAAATGCTCTGATCTCACGAAAAGGTGCAACAAAGTGTGTTCATTTTACTTGATTTCATGTCCTAAAATGCATATCTCAAACGATCGGTATGAAAACAGCTATATTTTTGGATAGGTGCTGCACCTTAAAATCCGTTTCCGAGTTATGTGTGAGACCCGGGATTCGAAACCGGGACTCCTGGCGTCGTAGCGCACTGTTCAAAGAACTCCGTCATGGAGGACGGTAACACATAAAGCATAGCTGTTATATGCAACGCGTTTATTCTCGCGTATAACGCACAGGGTGGAACTAACGTCACGTATTAAGTGAAAGGTTTTCAACTCACGATTCTGAACCGAACAGAGGGCAAGGGACAAGGTAGGAAACGAGCAGAAATAGAGTAAAGGAAGAAGCGTTCCTCTTTTCATGGAAATACGGAGGGGAAATTGAGGATCAAAAACGACCTTTTACAGCTGTTTAACTTTCCTTTTCATTTCCTGCCTTCTTTGGTTCTTCTCTTTCGGGCTTCGTTATGTGATGGGATTGGTGGTTGCTTTAGCCGCTTTTGTATTCGTGTTTTACAAACAGATTTCATGCGAAGGCTGCCTCGAATTAAAGCACAGAATATCTCCGCATCAAACAGCGGAGGAAGAAAGGAAAAAGCCAATTCTAGCAAAAAGCGCCTTGCAGGTTACAAGTGGAAGGTCGATATTTTCTACGTATATTGTGCAAAATTGAGATCGCTGTTACAAGAGGGAAGAAAAAGATGTGAGATCGGAACGAGACGTCTTTTTGGAGAGTTCAGTTTGGATATATATATATACACACATACGTGGGTTAAGTCATAAGTCATGGCAACAATTTTTTTCTCGCGAACAAGGGACAATACGAAAAATCTAAGATACAGGTTTGAAAGTGTATGGAATGTACTTTTGAAAGAAGCCATCAGATGGTGTATGTGAACAACGGTGGAGTAGTAAGCACGCACCCAAGTTCAGTCGGTGAGTGACAAGGTTCGAAAATGCAGGTCAAGAAGCAGGAACAACGTTCGTACGTCAAATAACAGTTCTCCGCGGCAGAAGTGCACAAGAATGCCATACAGAGCTACGCAAAGCTGTGGGTGTGCATGCCATGCCCTATCGAACAGTGGCGAGGTGGGTGGAGGCCTTCATACGGGGCAGAGTGTCAAACTGCCGATCTGCCTCATAATTAAACACTGTTGTCCAATGTCCTGTGTTCTGCTTCTGCCCTGCGACAGTCTACTGCATCCAGACTTCATCTAGTGGCTTCATTCGAAGGTAAATTCCATACACTTTCAAACGACATCTTAGATTTATCGTGTTGTTCCCTGTTTGCGAGAAAATAATAGTTGCCATGACTTATGACTTAATCCTCGTATATATACAGGGTTTTTATAAATTATTCATACAAAAGTAACCGTTAATTGTGAAGAAAGTGTATTTGTAATGGAATATTTTTATACTTCAATGAATCTTCAAGTTTTCTCTGCAAGTGTTCAATATGTGATCCTTTCATCACACGGCAAATGTCCCAGCGGTATTCGATTTCCTGCCAAACCCTTTGAAGCATGTCTGCATCGATGGTCGCGGCTGCCTGCGTTATCGGGACCCGCCGCTCGTCGACGTTGCTGGCAAGTGGGGAAAAAACACACGTTATTTAATATAACCCAAGATAGATAAATCCATGGGTTAAATCAGGCGAACGAGGTGGCCACGGAATCGTTCCACCACGACCAATCCAAGTCGGCACTTCATGATTGACGTAGGCGGTTACTTCTTTATGAAAATGCGGAGGAAAATGGAATCAACACCCATACCTTCACGCAATTGTGGCATTAGATAATTCTCAAGCATGTCCAGGTATGATATGCCTCTGACAGTACATGATGACTGGCGCAATAGTAGAGAAGATAAGCAAACGCTCATGCCTCCAGTGGCGGCGTCTGAAACTAACAACTGGAAGCACACACAATAAACTTGAAGATATGCTGTATTCATTGTTGTATAAACCATTTCTGTTACACATACGCTTCCTTCACAATTAACGGTTACTTTTGTATAACAAATTTATAGAAACCCTGTATGTGTGTTTGTGTGTGTATGTATGTATGTATGTATGTATTTTTGCACGCTTTTACTGTGTATATATACAGCACGATTCAGTAAAAGCATGCAAAAATGAAACAGAAAATAGGTGATGCACCACTGAACAATTTGAGATATGCAATCTAGGGTTGGAGAAGCCACTGTAATGAGATATGGGCTTAAACATGTCGAGCTCTGTGCCAAGTACTATGGTCCATAGGAATGACAAATTAGTGTCGTGTGGATTTGAATTTGAATTTGAATTTAAAATTTTGGGTGCGTTAGCACTTAGGCTATTTTGCACCCTTCACATTATACGGGGGCCAGCCCCTTATCATTACAAATAACAACTCTAACGTTGCATAATTAATAATCTTCAAATGTTCTGACTTCTGTTAAAAGCTGAGGCTGTAAACGGGCACTCAGCACACATAAGGACAAAAAACAGGACAACACACACAAAATTATGCTGGCCATAGTGCCAGTCGCCAGAGCCTCGTTAGTCTACAGTCCAGGGTGTACTACGTGGAAGTGAGGTTGAATTTTGTGCGCCTACGTGGAAGGTACCCCTTACACCCCAGTGTCGTGTGGACATTGCTGACGTACAGTAGGATCAATGAGTATCACCGTGCAAAGTGTCAATAGCCATATTAATTATTTTTTTCTCTTACATTCTATGTGTATTTAAGCGATGTTTTTTTATGTATACTGGTGCAGAAGTTGTCAACCGCTTGTTTTGAGTTTTCTTTTAATTCTTGAAGCTCTTATTGGGTCAAATAAATTGCACGAACATGGTGATGGACAATTTGCACGGTAATAGTCATGGATCCCACTGTACAATGAGTAGCGACATTTATTGACATTGATTTACACGTATGAGTTACATTCTTGACGATTGCAAACTAAAAGTAAGACTTGAAGCTTTCCTGGCGACGAATGATGAATAGATTTTCTCTGGCTATCGACCAGGTGAGTTGCAAACTAGTTTCATAGCTTTGACAAGCAGGTGCTTACAACATAGAATTATGCTCCTCGCAACAGCTGTTCAAAAAGACGACGACCAACCAGAATGCAAGCATGACAGCAGTGTACAAGATTCTGGAGCACACTTAAAAATATCCCTGGCGTGTTACTACTCATATCACGAGCGGCAACAATCTTGGTGATTGTCCAACACATTGTGTGTTGTACATGTCCCTGTCCAATAAGGTCTCGTAAACAAGCGATTTAAGATATCCCAAGGCAAAAAATAGAGTAGATACAGGTCGGGTGACTTAGTAGGCCAGGGAATAGAGCCTTTCCATCCAATACAGTGCACAGAAAAGGTAACATCCAGATGGTTGCGGACATCCACACTGGAGTGGGGCGGTGCTCCGGATCTCGATACTCTGGTTTCTCCGACCCTAGGTTCCCTATCTCAAATTGTTCCGTGGTGCATCACATATTTCCTGTTTTATTTTTGCACAATCTCACTGAATTACCCTGTATATATACACACATATGTGTACATATATTAAACAACATTCTTACAGTGAGTCTAATGTCCGCCATCTTGAAATGTGTTTCCCGATTTATCTCAAATTCAATGTAAGTCCTCCAACGTGTGAGCAGACGAGAACGTCCAAAGGAAGTTTTTCACGGAGGGGCAAGTAAGGTAATATTTCCAGAGAAAAGCAAGCGAGGGTTATTTTCTCCAATAATAGCTTTGGCCCCTCAAAAAACACTCCTTCAATTTGAAGTTTTCTTGTTCCTGCAACTTCCTTCACATTGATTGAGTTGGTGTTTTAAGTCCACTTTATGCACAGTAAGGCTAATTGGGACTGGACCTTCAGTTTAGAGTGGGATCCGAACCACTATCTGTTTTCACCGGGAATCGAACACACGACCCCTTGATTACAAACCGAAGACACTACCACTGCGCCATCGGCGAGGGCCGCAACTTCCTTCTGATAATTAACATAAATTACTGTGACTTAAACTAAATTATATGTTAGACTGTTCGCGCCCGTCATCCAACAAGAAGACACTTTTCTTGTTTCGGCCGCTGTTTGTAGCATTTCCAGGAAGATAATGGTGCTGTAGGTAGACTATACACATAATACACATAAATGAGACACTCAATTACATCGAACTAATGTATTCGTCTCAAAATATACATTATTTGCAGACAGCCTGCAATACATTTCACATTGCGTCGCTTCTCTCTTCACAGACTATTCACTCTCTCACTTTCAGTAGGCACTAGTGTCCAGAGAATAATATGGCGGCCATCTTGGCTCCAAAAGCACAAGGTACGGAACATAGACACATGTAATTTTAGGTTGACATCTATTTTCTAGTGAGGGCGTGGTTTCCCTTGCCCCCTACCTTTCCGGACGTCCTTGTGCACAGGAGATGCTACAGAAAATTTTGGTCAAAACCTCTACTGTTATTGATGGCATTTTCAATAATCTTCCCCGACCTCAAGACGGTCGGAGCGTGGTACTGATTACATCACCTCCTGAAAATGACTTATTGTGACTGTATGGGGCACTACCTACTCATCTCCTCCCTATGCCTTAACAGTATGTTGCAATGTGCAGAGTATAGCTTAATGTTTTTTAATATATTTTAATTAATATGCTACATCCTATCACATTCTGTACTCCTTTCATAATATAAATCTATACTCTGTTCAAGCAATCTGTGGAGCAAGCGCAAGTCATCTGCGCAAGTAGAGACTAGAAAAAGAACGCGCAAGAGGGAAAAGAGATTTCACAGGGGTAAAACGCCGCTGCAGCTATCAGCAGTTTGCAGCAGCGCTCATTGTTTTGCTCGGCCCACTCGCTTTCTCCCCTTCCCTGCCACTATCAGCAGTGTTGCTCCACAGACTTCTGGGACGGAGTATAGATCCGCCTGTCTTAGTAGATTGCAGTTCTACAGTACCGCATTTCAATGCATGATCTTCTTTTCTTTCAGACCTTCCAGACCGTGGACCCATTATCCACACAGAACGCATGTCGTACGCTGTTGGTGAAACTGTACGAGCAAATTGCACAGCCCTTAACACCTACCCTCCAGCCAACATAAGTTGGACCGTTAACGGAAGAGAGGTAAGTGCATTTAGTTTAAGTGTTTGCAATTTTATTTGTTATTGTTTCTGATTTTACATAGTGGTGAATGTTGCCATTAGCTAAGTTTTCAACGGAAATGACGAAACGCAACATGAACTCCATAGTTTGGGTTTTTAAGGTTTGGGTTTCATCCATCCCAGGTTTGCAATAGAGACGTAGATGTGGCATTTTTCCTCCGTTCAGTGCGTGACGACAAGTGAACGTATCAATAAAATATGAACCAACAGTGTTGCCATCTGCAGGCATTTTAAACTTGAATACAGAAAGCACAGATGTTCAAACATATCTTATATACTTAATGCTGAATGCCAGAAACAGAAGCCTGAGTATGTTTAAAATGAAAAAATGGATATCAGCAACTATCAGTCTTCATCGTGTCTTCAGTTATGTAACTTATATTGCATCGTGGAACCAGAGATAAACGTCTTTATTTGTGTTAGAACACTGCTATACAAAAAAACTTTATGTGTTAATGGATAAATTCACATGTTTGGGATCTTATCAGAAAGTAATCATAGCCCAACATCTATAGTTCTAATAATTGAAGGCTTCATCTACCATTATCATTCCGACATAGCAGCATACATACAGAAATTTCGTTTGTTTGTTTGTAATTGGAGTAAATTTTTAGTTCTCTTTCCTTCTACTTTTGGATAATTGCAACTCGAAAAAAGGAATATTATCCTGAATATACGAAGTGCAAACTGTCCACAAATGGATTGTTTGTAATTAGTATAAACGTATACCTATTTGCAAATAAGAAGATCTATATCTTAATGGCATGTCTGAAAAGTATAGTAAAGTACATATTTTCATTTCCTAATATTACTTTATCAAAGTCTCGAACGAGAATGACTCATTTCGACTTTACAAAGATCTGCCTCGTTATGGCAGGTCTCGACATAACTATCCTCACTCACACATTTATGATTCTTAATAGAGCGTTTCTATTCTAGAAATAATATATATAATGGTAATCAATAACACCAGGCTTTCCATTAACTTCGTGATTGATGCTCCCTTGGTCGGCCGTTGGGACCACGTAAACTGGTTTGCCCTCTGATTAGTTTAATTAATTACTGAGATATAAATATAGAACCCCTTCTCATGTTCACATGTTTCTTCACGAACCACATATTAACTTTAATCGGGATTTATGACTCTCTTTATCATATTTCAACATTATTTTGTTTTCCACAAAAATAATCTTTCTTCAACACATTTTACTATCACTGTTTCTAATGGAACTCTTTCGTAATTTTCTTCCATAAATCGATATTTACACTTACATCTAAAGAACATTTCATCAACGAAATGAGCACGAATTTATTCAGGCGGACAATTTTTTTTAATTAACTATATGACAATATAATTTTAAAATAATTTAGCATAGGGTTCAGCTAGATTAATAAGCTACTGAAATTGAACAAAATACACAACTGATAATAAACATTATAAAACTGGAAACATTTGAAAAACAGTAAAATCTTTGTGTAAATTGTCTCTTATGTATTTCCGTATGCTTCATACAGAACCTTCGTAATTCTAGTCTAATTCAAGACATTATCGTCGAAAATAATACATAATTGTAGTTCTAATAAATGAGTGATAAAGTGTTTCAAATCTGCACTGCGTTGTACATATACTTTAGGTATAACACTAAAATCATACACAATGTCATATTATAACCACACTGAAATCGCCTTTATGCAAGATGATCCATGCAATTTATTAGAAGGTTGCTCACAGTTTGATTTTAGAAAGTTACAGAAAACTTAATGAAGCTTCAAATAATTAACTTTAATGCAGACAGTTTGATTGCCACAAGTATTATTTCTGTGCAAAAACAATTACACATGCTGTTGTATAACAATGAAGGTACAGAACTGTATCTGACGGAATTATTATTATATCCACCATGACATGAAAGATATTTTTTTTCTATTTTAGGCCACTTTTATACTTCATGGCCTAATCGCGATGATGAGAATGAAGGGTCTGTTGACACAGGTTATGCGATAAAAAGAATGAACTACATTACCCAGAGTTCGAACCTGAGAATGTAAGATTCAAATACACGTGTTGGCATGAATCAAACAACATGATAAGATCCTATACATGTACACCATTTCTTCACATTTCAAAGGTCAGTATTATGCTACAATCATTTTTCGTCATCATCTTCTTCTAAGAGAACCAAACCCAACAACCCCAACCTAACCATCACAGATTATTTACTACCCCAATAAGGTATCAACCAATGGGATTGCTTGAAACAGTTGTAACTGTCACTACCCATTTCAAACCAACAACAACCTCACAGAATATAAACCCATTTCTTCAAACCTGACATCGCTTCTTAAAATATTTAACCATCTTCAATCCTAACAGAGACCTCTGACTTTCTAGAGTGTTACGATAACCCTCCTGCCCCGGAGGCCGATGACAACAGATATACCAGCTTCTAATCTTTGTTAAGTCATTGCATGTCTTTTATAATCAAGATCACTAGTTCATCATTCATCTTCATAGTTCATCTTCCACGTTCAGTTTTTGCATAAATAGGCTAATCGGGACTGTGCCTGCAATTTACAGTGGGATCCTAATCCACCGGGTATAGAATCCTGGAACCCCTTGATTGCAAGGTGACGACGTTACCACTATGTTATCAGGGGGACCCAACTTCATGATTGTGATCAACACAGAGAAGCAGAGAAGGTAAAGAAGAAATCTTGTTTCGAAAGCCAGTTCGGGATCTTTGACATAGCTCGAGAGGAAGCCTATCTGGTTTCGAGCCAGCATCTGGTTTTATGAGAAGCGCTGCTGTCACTTCTACCTGCAGTGTTTAGACAACCAACACGAACTGTGACGACGTTATACTCCCAAGCTCTCCACATTATACAGGGTGTCCCAGAAATAGGTGGCATAACTTCAGGAGCGTATTCCTTACATGGAAACAATGGTAAAAGTTTATATGAACATAGGTCCGGAAATGTTTATTTTCTGAGATATAGCCTGTCACAACACGTGCACACTGGAATTTGTCAATCTTCTACATTTGGTCTACGGCACTTAGTTCTTCACAGTACCCTAGACGAGATGTTCAAAATGGCAACCCCCAGCCTCAATACAGGCCGTATATCGACGTCGTATAGCCACTCGAATATACGCTCCCAAATGCCTGGCGTGTTCCGTATTGTCTCACAACCTGCTACAATGCGATTGCGGAGAGTATTCACATCTGCCAATGCAGAGTAATACACCAGTGATTTCAAATGGCCCCACAAGTAGAAATCCAAGGGGTTTAAATCGGGTGAGCGTGGAGGCTAAGTAATTGGTCCATCTCTACCGGTCCACAGACCAGAGTACCTTCGATGCATATACCTGCGGGAAACAAGACTAAAGTGTGCGGGAGCACCATAATGCATGTAGTGCGTTTGTTGTCGTATATTCAGTTGAACATCTTCCAAGACGGGTCTCTACAGCATTGTCATCGGTCCCGAGTTCGATACCGGATGGAGGCACAAAGTGGTTCGGATTCCATTTTAAACTGTAGGTCCAGTCCCGATTAGCCTTACTGTGCACAAAGTGGAACGAAACCAAACCAAGCATTGTCATCTGCCAAACTATACATGAAATGTATCTGCTCGTTCCTGATTGGTGAACATGGTCTCAACAACGCCAACTCAGCATGTACTACTCATCAAATACCTGGTTGTGTTACAGTAAACCACCTGTGGAAGATAGACAGATTCCAGTGAGCACGTGTTGTTACAGCCTATAACTCGGAAACCAAACATTTCCGGACCTATGTTCATATGAACTTTTTTCATTGCTTACATGTAAGGAACACGCTCCTGAAATTATGCCAGCTATTTATGGGACACCCTGTATACAAAATATAGCACACCACAATAACACAACCTAGCAAAGATAACAGCAACCGCACGTTATGAAATCTCTGAAGAAACTGAATTGGCCACATCTCATTTACTCCACGTGGACTTGACAAGTACCGGTGGTTATAATTCAACTGACGGTGTTCAGAGTGGTACAGAACGGCCTCTAATGAGCGTAGGAGTCTGAAACTTCGTAGATATGCTAATGAAGCAATGCGGTCGCGAATTATGAAAAACAAGTTCCAATTCTTTACACTAGGTTAAAATATGGCGCTGTAAGCAGTCAGAATGTGGTATGGGTACAGTCAAAAGGCAGGATTGATCAAACACATGATAACAGTGGTTCTGGCACGCTTATTAGGAACTATGGTTAAAAGAACTGTTCAATATGGCCTCCCAACTCAGCAACATGCTGCATCCGTAACACGGCATGGTCAACAGTTGCTCCCAGCATGTCTGGCGAAATCTGAGCGATATGTCGTTGTATGCTAGCCTTCAGATCAGGAAGAGACCGGATATGTCCCTGATAGACACGATTTTTAAATATTCCCACAACCAGAAATCACATGGATTTAGATCGAGGGACCTGGAAGGCTACGCCTAGAGATGATGCGGTCATTAGTGAAGGTTTCTAGCAGCAAATGTTTCACGTGGCGAGCGACATGTGGTGTTGCCCCATCTTGCATGAAAATGGTGGTGTGGTCACAGTTCCGTTCTTGCAAAGCTGGAATCACGTGTTGCACAAGGTCCCTATAACGTGCAGATGTCATTGTACATCTAACATGCCCTCGAGGTGACATCTCCTCAAAGAAAAATGTACCAAGAAAGAAGGAGCTAGTGAACCCACACCAAACAGTCACATAAACTGAGTGCAATGGTTGTTCCTGCACAACATGTGGATAAGTGGAACCCCCTAAGCGCCAGTTCTGTGTATTCACTGCACCGTCCAGAGTAAATTGCGCCTTTTCAGTCCACATAATATTCCCCGGCCTCATGTCATTCACTTCCATGCGTGCCAAAAACCGATGGGCAAACTCACGGCGTTGTGGAATATCTTGGGGTTTCAATTGGTGCACAGTTTGAATCTTGTAGGGATACCAGTGTAACATGCACCGCAAAACCTTGCGAACTGTTGACCAGGGAAGAGACAATTCACGTGCCACAGCTCGAGCACTGGTTGCAGCAGTTGAAGCTACAGCAACTTCATGTACAATTTCCATGGGGATGGGCCGCCTTCCTCTCCCTGGTGCGACACCCAATTCACCTGTTTCCTTCAATTTCTTCATCATGTTCTTTAGCCCCTTAATTGACATAATATAGTCCTTTTCTCAGCCCTTTCTTTCGGCGATATTCCCGCAATGCAATGTTGCTATTGCTCCCATTCTGGTAAAACAACTTTACTAGCAGTGCACGTTCTATCTTCGCAACAGCCATTGTGTTTTACACGAACAAATTCAACCTTTTTAATATTCAACAAATATTCACATCACAATAGGAATCATCGACAAGCGTCACCAACAACAACCAGGGAGCTCACACATCGGTTAGGCAATGCCAACGACTTGGAAATAACATACTGACGTCAGAGTTACGGAAATTTCCACGTTCTGACTGCTTTCAGCGGTATATTTTAACCTGGTGGCGAGAATTAGAACTATTTTTTTCATAATTCGCGAGCGCATTGCTTCATTAGCATATCTATGAAGTTCCCGACTCCTACGCTCATTACAGCCCGTGCTGTACCACTCTGAACACCGTCACTTTAATTATAACCACCTGGTACTACCAGTTCCTAAAACGGACGCTATATGTGGGAAAGGTCAGAGGAGAGGATTTACTGGCCTCCACTTGGACTTGCCATATTGTTGTCAGTGGGAAAGAAATCTTTCTTAACTGTCTTTGAAGTAAAGTGGCGTTCGAGTCAGGACTTCAACTTTGCATAAAAACAGAGTGGCCGCGGTGGCTCAGTCGGTAACGCGTCTGACTACCATGCTAAAGGTCCCGGGTTCGATCCCCGGCCGGTTCAAATCCGGGAACTTTTCTAACGGTGGAAGCGGCCCCGGCGCCTACCCAGCGTCGAATAACATGGGTACCTGGGGGAAACCCTGGGGGGTAAAGGCGGTCAGGGGCGTGATGCTGATCACATCACCCCCACTCACGACCGGATCAAGAAAGTGTGGGGCGTTACCCCCACACCCCCTATACGCCTTCATGGCGTGGTGCTAAGCACAGGGGAACACTTTACCTTTATCTTTACCTTTTATAAAAACAGAGTAGAAATTTGACTGAATCCAGAGTACATACATTCGTTCCACCTACACACCGGCTGTGACACTAGTTTTCGGTCCTCACTATTGTAAGAGGTCCGATCAATGAGGGAAAAAACAAATAGCGCCGAAAGCACTTTAATCAGAGCAATAAAGTTTCATCTGCTGCAAGGCGTTGGGAAGAGTAAGAATTAGACCAGAGCTGCCAGCAACGAAGTTCCCTTAGCCCTCCTGAAACACCTAGACTAACCCACGTGCTGTTGGGGATGTGCCATGGTTACCGTGAACAATAGACTTACAGAGGTTATAAATCAGGCTCCCAATAACACGGTAACCCTCCAATGTACTAAATTTCAAGGCGAGAGACGAACACGTTGCAATCAAGATTTCTGATAGCGAAATGAGATAAGACACTAAAACCCTATCGAGTCATGGAGTTAAATTTTCTATTTTTTTACTACCCCTAATAGAACATGTACGAGGAACAAATAACAATATTTTATAGCCATATTCGTAAGGAAATCCATGCCAAAAAAGTGGCCACGATGTCAGTTCCTGCATAGTGCGTTTCTAGTTCGTGTGCTGAATGCGAAGATCAGCCCCGTAGCTAGATATTTTTGAGCCCTAAGCAAGATTCTGTTTTGGCGCCCCCCTTACACACTCATTAAAAATAATATAGGTTATGTATAAAGATTCGTAGTTTGCATTTCTGATTTTGCATATAAAAAGGTCTACTATGTTTAAGAATATTTCAGTTATGCCATACTTTCAGAAAAATATCTTTGAAAACGTACTATTACAGGATGTCTACCAAAATAACAAATCCAAAATTCTTGACCATTTCTCCCTTTTCTTAATATGTAATTAATCGCCTCCTATTAAGGTGCAGTTGGAAATTAAGAAAAAATATATTTTTATTCAATAAAAAAACCCTACCACAAGGCTGATTAAGATGAAACTGAAGCTGTACTTTAACAAGAGTTTGCTTTAAGTCCACTTTGCTTTAAATCCGAACCACTATGTACCTTAACAAGAGATTTAGACTTGCTTTAATTACTAATTCATGTAAAATTTAATGCTTCAGACTTCATCCTGGATGGAGAATTGCCACATTACTTTTAATATTTTTTACAAAACTTCACGCATAATTCTCAAGAAACAAAGCGAAAAATCTTCACCACAACTCAATACAATTTTAAATTTCCCAATATTGAATTTTATCAAATCTCAGTACAGGTATATAACATATGTAAATTTACTATAGTGTAAAACAAATTGCAAAAATTCTTGACCACAAGCATAATTTATTGACTTTTTTCTTGGCATTCTTGACTGGTAGACACTCTGTATTACTACTACCTTTGGGGGAAAACGCTAACAACTAAAAGAATTTAAAAAAAGGATCGAGTAGCATCTTGTATATTTTTTCTCCCGTTATCTCAGCCAACTGTAAACTTCTCCGTCTCATATTAATTTTCTTGTCATCTTCTTTCTTATGATGTTTTTTTTTTAAATTAACTCCTCGTTACCGACCTGGAAAAAGCTCTGCTAGTCAAGTTTATCAATATTCATATTTTTTTCTAAATACCTACACAAAATTACCAACAGTTACAACAAATGTTTTTTTTTTTTTTTTTTAGTAACGGTCTAAGAGACCAACATCTGGTTCGATAGTGGTGGTCTACTTTCAATCTTGGTACAGAAATTCTCGGCTTCGAATCCTGGTCAGAGCATGGGTGTTCTTTGTGAGTCTTTCTTCATCAATTTTATCTAATGATCATCCGCCAACTTTTGCAATTATTAAAAATCTTAGTAAAAGCCACGCCACATGACAACTTTAACCTGAAGTTCATCCGAACCGCTGGGTCTGCGAGGCATTTTCGCCACCACTATGCAAAAAGAGCATATGATATATTTCAAACGAAAGTAGTGACGAAAGATTTGCTCTTGTGCGCTTCCTGCTTTCGATGAAATCCCTGAAAGAAACGGATCAAAACATGATCCCTAGTAAGATCAAGATAGCGTTTCGGAAAAAAAACCTCTTACCCTGCATTAGAGGAGGTAATTCTGAATATTTTACCCCGTCCATCGAACACGGTGTAGAAACCATTTTATGGTTGGCAGTACAGTGCGCCACATTAACACGAATTTACCTTGCTCAAATGATAATTATAATTAATAACGTGAAAAGTTTTTCCAAATAGCTGTCTTCTTGCAGCATATCATGCACGCAACATTGGGAGAATCCCGTTTTTCGTCCACCATCTTGAAACGCTTTGACCGATTTCGTTCAAGCGCAATACAAGCCCAGTCCGCAAAAGCATCTACTCTCTATCCACTGTTAAAACAAAGTCAATGTAAAGAAATACACGTGGCGTTTGAGTAATCCTATTGGTTGTTTGAATGGCAGCTGCGCAGAAATATTGCACGTAGAAATATAATGCATGAGGAAAGGCCATACAGTCCAATGTTGAAATTGTGGGACCTTATATTGCGAACCGTACATCTACGACCAAAATACTCATCGGAGGGCACTAGAATCAACACACTATATTTCAGTTGTCACGTGGGTCTCTTTACATCAATTAGTTCTTGCGGTGAATGAAAAATAGCTGCTATCAAAAGTTTAGCTCAAAATCTACATTAGGGTTTCTAACATTGCAAGAATATTGGCGACTTGTTTCTTTCTATCGTACCCGTCTCTTCCAAAATCATATATATATATATATATATATATATATATCTTGATTTCTTATTGTCAAAATGTACCTCAAGTAAAACCCTAAAACATTTGCGAGAGTCGTTCAGTAAGTTCCAAAAGTATAAAATGGATTGTTTTTTCAGAATATCAAGAATGGGAAAAGCTGGACCTAGATGCACAATAAGTTACTTCATACAGCAAATCCTTGGTACCTCACTGAGAGATTGCTTCCATTAAGAAATGTAGATTTACCATACACATGATCCCAAAGTTCTAATCTTATAACAATAAAAACTCAAAAAACTGATTTTTTAGCAACTCTTTTACTGTGTCAGTGGTTATAGACTGGAATGAAATCCCACATGAAAGAAGAAAGTCAAGGAAGCTTTATGGAATGATGCTAAAACTTGGATTCTTGGTTTCTATTTATTGTCGAATGGTTAATATATGATCAACAAAAAGTAAAAGTGTTATGGCCTGCTATTTATATACACCTACATATGTGTTTGTGTATTTATGAATTGCTATTTTTCTGTGGTTTGTCTGATGTGAATGGCGTATGTACTCGCACTTTCATTATTTTATATGTTCGCATCTTAATTATATTATGAAAGCATATTATGAACTCTATGGTTGAGTATAAGACAAGGCCTGAGCCTTAATTTCCGACATACAAAATAAGAGAAAAATAAATAAGTAAAATAAATATATCAGGGTATTCACTGGCGTCTGAATTACAGCCAGTATACAGTATTCCTTTGTAGGATTGTGTGTTGTCCTGTATTTTGTATTTGTACGTTTCCAGTGCCCCTTTACAGCCTCTTATTTTAACTAGTGAATAAAGATTTTATTCCTTAGAGAGGAGTGTTGATTTTAATTATGATAGGGGCTTGGCCCCAACTTTCAGCACAATCCGTTGCTTCGAACGGACTCCAGATGGCTCTGAGTTGAGCAACTTTAATTCTGACCACCCAGGATGTCTGTCGTTTACGGTAAAGTGTATTTTCCTGCTTTGGTTTACAAAGCTTTCTTATTTGTAATTCTCGTCTTGCGTATCCTGTGCTCTATGCTCGATATCATATAAGATTTTGGGTATGTTTTCAGTACATGTATGCAGGACTATAGCCTCCGACATTCTTTATGTTTTGCAGGCCCGACCGAGACATATCAGGCACTACCCACCGAAGCAAGAAGACAATAACATAACCACGTCTGTGTTGGGTATCCAGATGGAAACGCACAGTGGGACCTTCCGGCGGGGGAAGCTGACCTTGAAGTGCCAGGCCAGGATGTTCTCCATCTACAATAAGTCAACAGAGGTCGCTTTGGAGGAGGAGAGGCCAAGACTCGCCTCGGTGCTCGGTACTCGAGAGTCATCTTCCGACAAAGGTAAGTCTGTCGGAGGAATATTTTTTTCACGGTAAATGGTTGCTACGGTAGGAAATCCGTCATGAACTATTGGCACGACTCACGAATGCTTCCCCGAGAATTAAAACCGGTCATGGGTGTTCCTCCCCAACGGCCAGTACTACCTCGACCACGTAGCTTTACGAGAAACTGATGAGGACAATTGAAGATCAACGTTTTATAAAAGTCTGGTAGAGAAAGAATTTCTCTATATCACTCTGATCCAAACTCACCTTATTCTCTACAATTCTCACTCCTCCTCTTTCTCCTCTACAACAGTTACCATAAATCCCCTCTTTTTTTAAGCTCTTCACTGTAACTGTTGGCTAGTCCAATGTCGTGCCTACAGTTCATAATGAGCTGAGTTACTTTTCTCTTGAGTGTTTTTCCCAAGTCCACTTTTATGCACAGACTAATTGGGACTTGACCACTATGTGCATCCAACCAGTATCGAACCAAGGAGCCCCTGATTACAATTCGACGACGATATGACTATGCCATCGGGGACACTTACCATAATGAGTTTCATACATAACTGTAGCATCAAAAATTGACGGTTCCATCAAGTGTAAACATTGATTCAATGTGGCGTCCGAATTGGTTCGCGCGTCAATCCTCGAACTTTTGATTGGTCCTTGCAGAGACAAAGGAAGTGTTCTCGCAGTTTCGTTGACACAGGGCAGGAAAATCCACATATTTTACCAAAAGCACGATAGTAGATAATTCCACCTATTAGTATATTGTTCCTAAAAAATGTTCATCCTAATTATCTTACCTGGCTATGCGACACCAACAAGGAAGCGATACTAACTACTATTTTGAATAATGTAATTCCTTGTGGACTTGGTGACAGTTGCTCATTTCATTTTGAACCACATACCAGGATGATCATTTTAATAGAAATACAAAACCTACTTGATACATTATTTAGGCATTAATTTCATTCCCATGTCCATTATGTTTTTCAAAAGCCTTATACAATGAATAATGCAATTAAATGTGTCTCTACTTGCCACTAGAGATGTAATTTAGAAGTGACAAGGACAAGGGGGCACTATCACCTCTTAAAATAGAGAAAATTGGAAATATAGTGGAACAAAACTACTACTTATCCAGTAGGTGGGAACTCAGAATAAAGCTACTTTATTTCACAAAATCTCGTGTTAAACGAGTGGGTCATTGTGACAGAAAAGAGCTGAAATTCGTAATTTCTTTGCAGCATTATTTTCTTATAATGCAGAAAACTTCGCCAGTGCATTTCTTCAAAACTTAGCGCCCGGATTATGCTCCTCAGCGAAGCCACTCTAGTTCAAATACCGTATATTTCTCTTGGTTTATTTCAATGGCACCTCGCTATTGTCTTATACGTGCTCTAAAAGCTGAAAGTCAAACCACCCTTGCCTGAAGGGTTGCACTTGTTTTCATGGGAAACATGCCGTGAAAGATCTCATAGCAGATGTAATGTTTTTATAATTCTGGGATATTGAATTGTTTCACATTTGTTTTAATTCGTATCCTAAGTTGCTTATTTTAGACGGTGTTAAGGGGCTTGAACGCCGAGAAATGTTCTGAATACAGACAAGTATCTATCTTATTTATCACAAGAGGGCAACATTATATGCGCTAAAACTGATGAACTCTGCAGTTAAATAAAACTTCTTATTTTTTAAATAAATTATTTAAAAAGCACTCTTCCAAAGAAATTAACAGCATTGACAGGTTAACCTTGAAAGTACTCCTAATTATAAAACAAAGTATTTGCATGTTATTGTTCCATATTACTATTGTTCAGTGATGTCTCTTAATGTGATTATATTGTTGAGTTTTGTGTTAGCAGGTAGAAGCTTATTGTTGAATCCTTAAATTTGTAACGACCCTGCGTGGTCGCCACATTTAACGACACTGCTTGGTCGCAATATTATATTTTGTTAAGAAGGTATGGATGAAGAATGCATGCTAAAAGTTTAAATGTGTTAACGGATCCACCTCTACGTTTATTAGTTTCGCTTAATATTATTTGACCCTGCGTGGTCTATGTATTCTGTAAATGTTGACGGGTCCACCTCTACGTTTATTAACTTCGCTCATTATTAGACCCTGCGTGGTCGTTGTATTTGGTAAATGTTATTATTTATTGTCAATTACACTGTTCAACTCGATGTTTAGGATTACAGAGTCCTGCGAGGCTTATTATTAATTGTATTGTCTGAATGCACACAGTTTTAGTTTATATTGACACATGCAACTAGTGATTTTCCCACTAGTGTTTTCTTAATGTTACTTCTTGGATGATTCTCAGTACGAAGGTTGCAATATGTAAAAAAGTGAGTTAGCAACGCGTACTTGTAGTTACTATTTTCACCACCCATGCGCCACCGCGAGTATAAAGCCAGCGCAGCGAGGCCCGCAGTTCAGTTGGCTTTCTGGTCGGCTCACGATAAGATCTCTCCTACCAACTGACCTGGAAGAAGGATCACTCCGCTCTTGCGAGAGTCCAAGCATCCTAAAGAAGGAAGGAAGAAAGGTGCACTCCGCTCTTGCGAGAGTCCAAGCATCCTAAAGAAGGAAGGAAGGAAGGTGCACTCCGCTCTTGCGAGAGACCAAGCACCCGAGAGAAGTTGTCCTCCGCCTGCGGGCGAGAGAAGCCGCACTCCGCTTTCCAGCGAGAGAGGTTGAACTCTGCCTTTGGCAAGAGAACCCACTCCACTTTCGAGTGAGAGATACCCCACTCCGCTTATTGGCGAGAGAGAACAACTCCACTTTCGAGTGAGAGGACCCGCTCCGCTTGCTGCGAGAGATTTCCTTCCCCTATCAACCTGCGGCACCCCGCCAGGGTAGTGTGGCGTTGGGTTTCCAGACAACCTACGGCGACCAGGCCATAAATAAAATTAGGTCCCCATACTCCCCATTGGCTCCTCACTGTGAGGAATGAATTGGATGTTCCCTGCTTCCCCCTTTTTTTTCTTCGAGTCTAAAGGTGGTACAGGTAAATGCACGTGAGTGGTAAGGGTAAAGGTAAAGACACGTGTGTAAATGTGCTAACGGACATCCTTGTGATAGCATTATAATAAACTGTTACATCTATATATAAACCTGGTTTAGTTTTTCTTTACACCCAGCAAGCCCTGAGATATTTCTGAGTCTTTGTACTACGACTGAATCAGTTAGCACATATGGGTAGACTTTTGCCGACCACCCAACTGCAGTGTTTAGCGTGTTGAACGCAGCCAGTACCAGTACTCCTGCGCCGTGGTGCTGAGCACTGGGTGGGTGGACGTTGCATAAAGTTTTTGGCGCCCAACGTGGGGCACGAGAGATTGTAAAGACTTAAACCAGAAAGCCAGTGGGGGGCCTTTTAGCTACAAGGACTAGAAAGGGCTCATAAGTGTCAGTGTTAGTGTTCGTCCAAAGAATTCACGAAGGAGAAGATATAGTGTTGTGTAGTGGAAGAAACCATAGACGGTGTGCCAAAATGGAAAGGGACGCGTCAAGTATGAACTTAAGAAGCAGAGGGAGGAAAACCGTAGATGAAGAGACTGGGTTCGGATGCTGTGAGGATACCGGAGGAGAGATGGAGTATTTCCAGTGTTGCCAATGTCTCCAGAAGTTCCATTGGAGATGTGAGGGGCAAGAAGAAACCTCAGTGTCCACTGCAGAGTCCAGATGCAAGACTTGCTCATCAGTACCCTTGATGGCTTCCGGGCAAGAACCAAGTGCTCCTAGTTCGACCCCATCAGACCATTGGTTATTAGAATGGCTGATTAAAGATAAAGAGGAGAGGAAGAAAGAGAAAGCGGAAGAAGCCGAAAGGAGAACTAGAGAGGAGGAAGAGCGTAGACTTATGGAAGAGAAACAGAGAAAGAAAGATATGGCTCAATTAGAGAGAGTTAGAAAGAAAGAGGTAATGGAGCTAAGACAAGTAGTGGAGTCCATTGAGGAGAGAAGGCTTCATGAAAAAGCAGAAGAAGAAGCTAAAAAGGCACTTGAAAAAGCAGAAGAAGAAGCTAAAAGAAAACTAGAGACACAAGAACTTAGGTCGCTAATAGAGTCTCTAGAAGAGAAAAGAGAAATGGAAAAACGAGAAGCAGAAGAGAAAAGAGAAATGGAAAAACGAGAAGCAGAAGAGAAGAGAGAAAGAGAATTAGAAACTCTCCATGCCTTAGTTCAAGGTCAAGACGAGAGGAGACAGCAAGAAGCTGAAAGAAGCAGAGCAGAATTACAGACTCTTTTCTCCCAACATAAGACAGACCAGTTAGAAAGTCTTAGGGAGGAATTAGATAAAATTAGAATCTCTTGTCAGCAGGAAGTAGTGAGAATAGTAGAGGAACAATTACAACCTTTAGCTGTCTGGCGTGGTGAAATGGAGCAAGAGCATGAAGAAATGAAGAAAAATTTAGATGTCTGTCTACAATTGGTAGCTCAGTCTACGACGGAAAGCGGAAGTGAAGAACCAGAGAGAGTGAAGCAGATAGAAGCATCTGTAGAAACCATAAGTTCAGCAGTAAAGACTCTGAGCGAGCAGGCCGTAGTTATGGAGAAGGCAGTCCAAGAACAGAAAGTAGCTGCAGAAACGATGGCCAAAGCAACCGGCGAAAAGGTGAACTCTCTTCGCGGAGAGACACAGAAACTGGAAGTATCTCTTCGGCAAGAAATACATGAACAGACTGGGTCTATAGTCAGAAGAGTAGGCGAACTGCAAGATAAAATTGAAAGGTTGCAGATACGACCGGGAGTCCATTCTGATGTTCTTCCAGATTCCATTGAACGGGATAGAAGTCTGAATCCTGAAGCAGCCACTTATGAACCTCCTAGAGTGGTGCAGAATCCTTTCTATCTGGGAACCCTTCAATCAGATAACCGTAAGCGGCCTAGAGAAGCAGATAGTTTCGATGGGACATCTCCTCGGCAAAGAACCGGATTTAAGATGCCTAGAATGGCTGACATCGCACACATCCCCAAGTTCAAGGGCGATATCGAAGCTCAGTCAGCTGAGAAATATCTTCGTGAGCTCAATGTAAGCTTCGAGCTTATGCAAGTACCTGACAATTACAGACTCGAATTGCTACCTAGAGTATTCACAGGTAAAGCTGAACATTGGCTGGCAGGTAACATAGACAGTTTTGCTAGCTATGCTGATTTCTGCATAAAGTTTAAAGAAGAGTTTGCCTCCGAGAAGGCTAAGCAGAGACAATTAACTGCAATAAGAAATAGAAGATATTCCCGTCCCGTACATGAAAATATGGAGAGCTTCGCTTGGAGCATTTACGCCGCCTATAGGAATCTAAGTGACAACTTCAGCGAGAGCGAGGTGCTGAATTTAATCATAGGTCAGTTACCCTATAGAACTCGAAATCTCTGCCTTGCGCACTCTCCCAGAACAGTCGACGAATTGACCAGCTTCCTCAAGGATTTTGAAATATACGATGATCCCGACTTCTGGAGAAATAAAGAGGACTTCAAAGGTAAAGAACTTTCCAATAAGAATTTCAAAGTTCGAAGCATTGAGACCAAGGGTGACACTAAACCAGAAAACTCTTGGAGAACTCGGAATTTTAATAGAGGTGGAGGTAACAGAGGACTGAGCAGTAACCCGAATGGTCGATGGGAACCTTATCGGCCAAATCAAGGGCGATCAAGAAGAGACTTTCCCAGGGGCAATTTCCAGAGAGACCAAGACAGAAATTGGAGATCCTCGGTCGGAAGAGAAGGAAGTCCAGTCCAACATAGTTCCAGAAGGTACTCTTCTAGAAACTCAGATCGCAGTAGTGAACCCCCTGATCCTGGAGAAGTGCAGACTGTGGAGCAGCTAGACCCTCTTGGGACAGTTCGAGAGTTTACGGGTAACCAGAGGTCACAAAGTTGCCAAACCAACTAGTCACCCTCACAGTGTGTCTCCCATTTTCCATAGCCAAGCAGCCATCCCAGAAGGAAGAAAGGAGGAAGAAAGAAGTAGTAGGGGAAGAAGAGGACCAAGTGACTGAAGTGTAGAAGAGACAGAGACTCTTACCAGTCTTGATCTTTAATATTTCATGTAAAATTTTTCCAGAAATTGTAAGTTTTAAATTTCTACCAAAATTTTTGCCCGAGGAAGGGGCGTATGTAACGACCCTGCGTGGTCGCCACATTTAACGACACTGCTTGGTCGCAATATTATATTTTGTTAAGAAGGTATGGATGAAGAATGCATGCTAAAAGTTTAAATGTGTTAACGGATCCACCTCTACGTTTATTAGTTTCGCTTAATATTATTTGACCCTGCGTGGTCTATGTATTCTGTAAATGTTGACGGGTCCACCTCTACGTTTATTAACTTCGCTCATTATTAGACCCTGCGTGGTCGTTGTATTTGGTAAATGTTATTATTTATTGTCAATTACACTGTTCAACTCGATGTTTAGGATTACAGAGTCCTGCGAGGCTTATTATTAATTGTATTGTCTGAATGCACACAGTTTTAGTTTATATTGACACATGCAACTAGTGATTTTCCCACTAGTGTTTTCTTAATGTTACTTCTTGGATGATTCTCAGTACGAAGGTTGCAATATGTAAAAAAGTGAGTTAGCAACGCGTACTTGTAGTTACTATTTTCACCACCCATGCGCCACCGCGAGTATAAAGCCAGCGCAGCGAGGCCCGCAGTTCAGTTGGCTTTCTGGTCGGCTCACGATAAGATCTCTCCTACCAACTGACCTGGAAGAAGGATCACTCCGCTCTTGCGAGAGTCCAAGCATCCTAAAGAAGGAAGGAAGAAAGGTGCACTCCGCTCTTGCGAGAGTCCAAGCATCCTAAAGAAGGAAGGAAGGAAGGTGCACTCCGCTCTTGCGAGAGACCAAGCACCCGAGAGAAGTTGTCCTCCGCCTGCGGGCGAGAGAAGCCGCACTCCGCTTTCCAGCGAGAGAGGTTGAACTCTGCCTTTGGCAAGAGAACCCACTCCACTTTCGAGTGAGAGATACCCCACTCCGCTTATTGGCGAGAGAGAACAACTCCACTTTCGAGTGAGAGGACCCGCTCCGCTTGCTGCGAGAGATTTCCTTCCCCTATCAACCTGCGGCACCCCGCCAGGGTAGTGTGGCGTTGGGTTTCCAGACAACCTACGGCGACCAGGCCATAAATAAAATTAGGTCCCCATACTCCCCATTGGCTCCTCACTGTGAGGAATGAATTGGATGTTCCCTGCTTCCCCCTTTTTTTCTTCGAGTCTAAAGGTGGTACAGGTAAATGCACGTGAGTGGTAAGGGTAAAGGTAAAGACACGTGTGTAAATGTGCTAACGGACATCCTTGTGATAGCATTATAATAAACTGTTACATCTATATATAAACCTGGTTTAGTTTTTCTTTACACCCAGCAAGCCCTGAGATATTTCTGAGTCTTTGTACTACGACTGAATCAGTTAGCACATATGGGTAGACTTTTGCCGACCACCCAACTGCAGTGTTTAGCGTGTTGAACGCAGCCAGTACCAGTACTCCTGCGCCGTGGTGCTGAGCACTGGGTGGGTGGACGTTGCAAATTTGTTGAGATGTTTTACTACCTGCCCTATCATGGTAAAGTTTAAGTGATTCTGGCAGTACAAATGTCACTAAAGAGGAGAAAGGGTTTCCTGATATTTATATTTACTATAAATTGTCATGGGAACAAGTTTGTACAGTCGATACAGAAACAAAAATATATTCAGGGTGTAAATTGATATGCTGACCACAATGAAAAATCGCTTGGAAGGTTTTGGGTCTCAAAGGGCCGTTATCCTGGGTCTCAATTATCGCACCAAACTCAAAAACACCTTCTTGGTCAATCACCGTATTTCGTCGTTTGACTTCAGGCTAAATTCTTTCGTTGTTAGGCAAAATGTGGATAATTTATGCTAAGAGATTTAAACCTAACGAATGCATTCCGCGCTTAGATCAGGAGATGAAATACGGCGCTTGCCCAAGAAGGACAAAATACCGACAGAAGCCTTGAAGCAAGCTTCAAGGAAACTCATGATTGTCCTAACCCAAATATATAACGCCATTCTTCTCACTGGCTACTACCCGAGAGCTTGGAAAACCGCCAGAGTATGTTCAATCCTGAAGAAGGTGAAAAGCCCGCTACACCCACAGAACTATCTGCCAATAAGCTTACTGTCTCACGTCAGCAAGGTCTTCGAGCGCCTCCTCCTGTACCGATTACAAGACCACGTACAACACTTTGATCTACTCCCAGACCACCAATGTGGCTTCAGGCAACAACACGGCACGATCACCCAGCTGGTGAGGGCGGTCGACCATCTCTCGGTACGCTTCAACTGGAAACACCACATACTAGCCATATTCCTCGACATACAGAAGGCCTTCGACAAGGTTTGGCTCGAAGGATTCATATACAAGCTTCACAGACTTGGTATACTTGACTGATATGTACGCTTGCTGGACAGCTACCTCCATCAACGCACCTTCTTCGCAGTGTTTCAACGAGTCATCTCCACGATTCGAACAACCACGGCTGGAGTACCCCAAGGATCCTCCCTCTCCCCGCTGCTGTACGCCCTGTTTACAATGGATGTACCAACAGCCTTTGGTTGCCTCCCAGCCACTTTCGCAGACGACACCGCATACTTTGCCGCAGCCAAGGATGTTCGTGTTTCCTACATCAGAATGCAAGAACAACTGCAACAATACGATCACTGGGCAAAACAATGGAGAGTGCGAGTGAATCCCGACAAGAGCACCGCCATCGTGTTCTCTCGTAGACGCCGTCCGCGCGAATACCATCTCAGACTACAAGGACAACCTGTTCCCCACAAACACACCACAACATATCTCGGCATGCTGCTAGACAGAGGGTTCTATCTCAGAGACCACGTAGCCAAAATCGTCAAGCAAGGAAACAAACGCATGGGAGCACTTTACCCGATGCTACGATCGCCAGGACTGCGGCTGGAAACCAGACTTCAACTGTACAAGGCAATCATCCGACCAGCTCTGCTCTACGCCTGCCCTGCCTGGCAACACCTACCCAAGACGACCTTCCGCAGACTCCAAGTCATACAGAACAGGGTCCTACGTACCATCAGCGGACACGGACTGTATACAACAAACGTCCAACTCCACGAAGACCTCGACATTCCACCTCTACATGACGTGATCAAGCGGACAACCGCCACGTTCTGGGCCAAACTCCAGGAAAACCCAAATCCAACGGCACGAGCCATTGGTACCGCCAACCCACACAGACACACTCATCGTCTACCAAGACCCTGAGCCCTCCTGCCAGGACAAGTGAAAAGTGACCACTGCCACCCTCACTTTCCCACCCAAGCGACAGCTGCAGGAGTGGAATTCAATACCGAATACATCGCACGCCATTTCAAAAACAATTCAAAGAGGAGGCAAGGTGTCCACAGACGCTGGTACTCCACATCATATTGCGCAAAGCAAGCCAAGTCTTTAACTGGTAACTGGTAACTGACCCAGAAAAATAAACACGCTCCAAAATCGGTTAGTTCACGTGAACTTTCAATTCTGACTGTGTATTTTGAGATCAGTTAGTTTCTACAAACTATCCACCCTAGCTAAAATAATATAAGTAATTATGAATAAATTATTTAACAAATCATTTGGTAATTTTGACTAAATTATTTGGTTTTCCTAAAGAAATGGGCTGCATTTTGTTAGGTTTACCAAAATAATATTTGGTTTTGGTAACCAAAAAATTGTTTACGACAAACAAATAGAACTTGATAAAATCTTTTGGTAATGGTGAACAATTGTTTGGTTGATGCCTATTTAAACAAACGTTTTGTTCACCACTACCATTTTTTTAATTAATCGAAACAAACATTTTTCTCTGTGTAGTTACATTGAAATACACACGGCAATACTGCAAAAAAGAGAGATGGTCCCTAAAGAATGAAATCGCAAACACGCCACTGGGCACTCCCATATTTCACGGCAGTTCATCAAGCAGCAGATTTCCTATCCCTTTTTTTAGGTTTATCCACGCGAAAGAAGTTTTAAACGAATAGAGGTCATCTTCATTTCCTTGTCTCATTCCGTTCTCTTCTCATTGCAAAAACAATTCCAACACATTGTTGGTTAAGCGACCGTACGAGGTAAATGCGAAACGAACAGAACAAATGAGACCAGTTATTTAGGTGTTTTAGAAGAAAATTGTCGCGAGGTTTCACGAGAATTGAGTCCATTCTAAAAAACACGGTTCGACGCTCATTCATGGATCTTTCTGTAATCAAACTTCTGAAACAGATATAAAATACAACTCGAATAAAAATGTAGAAATCAGAACAAATTACACCGAAGCAAAATGCAACACTAAACACGACATTTTTCTTTACTTCCATTTAACTTCTGTCAATCCTTCGTGGTTGTTAAAATTTCAAGAAAATTTAGATAGTTTGAACTGAGCTTCCAGTCCTAGTTATATAACTGTGACATTTTTCCATTTTGTACGTGCTTCCATATTTCACCTATAGAGATATTTCACAGACCTCTACAGATCCAATTAGATCATTTGCTAATACGCGGGAACTAATAGAAAAAAGGTATTCAAATAAGGTAATATTCAGAAAATATCATCTTTATATCTCTAGTGGTGTCTGAAATACGAACGGTTACAAAGAAAAATCTCTCCTCTTGATCCTTTTTCTATTTGAAAAAAAAAAACTGTTGTATGAAATAACTAATATGAATGGAATGAGGGAAGTTTGATTCTAGAGTGCGCGTCAAATCTCCTGCATATGACCTTGAATGGCTGAACAGCACCAGCGAATCACAGACGTGCGGCGTTGCCTAGTTCAGAACCTGTTCCACCTCGCTACTCAATCGTGTACCTGGCGTTCGGAGATTTCCACATGGCACCGCTGCAGTGCGCTGCTATTGACTATCGCCATATGCAGGAGATTTGACGCGCACTCTAGTATTAGCTTGCCTATATACTCCAGTGAATATTGATACTTATAATTCACAATTAGAAAATGGTGTCTTTAGATGAAAACAAGCACAGAAAGTGGTTACCTTTTTTCGCTCTTAAATTCTGGAAGACAGGGAAACTTGGGAGATATTCCCGTCACTAACTGGCACTATGTACTTTTCCCCGCAATAATAGTGGATACATATTCCCTGAATTAGAGAGGTAATGGGGAGAAACGAGAATGAATCAGAAACCTAATGGGCGATTTTACACACAGCAATAATATACGAGGGTTGAAAGGAAAGTAATGGCAACACTGTTGCCACATGAACAAATGAGGGCGCTGCTGAGGTCATGAACTGTGTACGTTCATGTCCGAGAAATTTTCGATCCAGCTTGTCATGTAAGTTTGGACTAAATTAATATCCAATGATGTCTCAAACTAAATATTAAAGCAAAGACAGTGTGTCTTTCGTACTGAAGACAAATTTTCTTCTCTCAAGGTCACGAAAGGATAGTGTTACATGAAATTCGTCAAGCAGTCGGAAGGAAGAAAGTCTTTTTTTTAAACGTGTCTATCTTCTGCTCATTTCTTTCTACACCTACAATGGAGAAAATTCCCATAATATACGAGTACTATAGGTACTTTTAAAAGTGTTCTGTGTAAAGTTGAAATACACAGAGTGTTCCGTTCAAATCTCCCTAATTTCAATTAATTACTGTGAACAAAGTACGATGAATTGTGAACTAACTGTAACACCAAATAAAAGGCCAGATTTTCAATTTTTGTTTTTATGATTTGAAGTTGCCCGTTTGCTCACTACGCAGCGCCACGGTCGCATAAATAAAAATGGCGACTGTTCAACAACGCGCGCAGGTAATGGTGTGATATGCTGAGACAAAATCTGTGATTGCAAAGCAACGAAATTTCAGATGAGTGTACGGAGGAGTTGCACCCGATGCTAAATCAATTAGGCTGTGATTTAGTAAGTTTCTAACAACCGGCAGTGTACTAAAACAATCTGGTGGAGCTCGCCATCGTGTGTCAGAGGAAAGGGTGGAAGATATTCGAGCAAGGTTTCAGAGAAGCCGGAGTAAATCCATCCGCCAGGTATCTAGGCAATTCAATGTGCCTCCAACAACAATGCATCGAGTTCTGCACAAGCGGCTTTGGTTGTATCCGTATACAGTGTAGATTGTGCAACAATTGAAGCCAGATGATAAGCCGCGTCGCAAAGTATTTTGTATGGAAATGCTGCAGCGTATCGACATGAATCCTTACTTCCTTGACAACGTCTTGTTTTCAGACGAAGCAACGTTTCACGTGTCGGGGATTGTCAACCGGCATAACGTACGGATCTGTGGATCTGGATCTCAAAACCCACATGTGTACAGAGAACATGTTGCATTGAATGTTTGGTGTGGTCTAATGAAGGACAGGATCATCGGTCCGTTTGTTTTCAATGAAGATACAGTAACAGGCCCTTTGTACTTGAACATGTTGGAGCAGTTTGTGTAGCCCCAGGTAGTTGCTCTACAACCGGACATCATCTTGCAACAAGATGGGGCTCCCCCACACTGGAGTCTGGATGTTCGGAGGTCCCTCAATTCGACATTTCATAATCGCTGGATTGGACGCGATGGACCGATACGGTGGCCGCCACGTTCACCTGACCTCACTCCGCTGAAATTCTTCCTCTGGGGTTACGTCAAGGATCGTGTGTTTGCGATTCCAGTGAATAACATCCCAGAGTTACGAACCCGCATACGTGATACGATTGCAACAGTAACAGGGGACATGTTGGAGAGAACATGGCAAGAAGTTGAATACAGACTGGATATTGTTCGTGCTAGCAATGGGGCACATGTAGAGGTGTATTAGTGTGTGGAAAATAAAATGTATGAGTTTTCTTCAATACTTTCTATTCTACGATTAATTGAAATTAGGGAGATTTGAACGGAACACCCGGTATATCTAATTCAGATGTATTATTTTCTGTTTACCGTTGACATAATACATTTAAGATTTAACATTGCAATTAATTTCTTATCTGTACAGGGAACCAGTGTTGAAAAACATTTTTGAGCAGTATAATGTCTCCTGTAATATGAAACACATGGCTAGTATAAATGCGCTGGATATTAAAGATTGGTCACATTCAAAATACTAAAGAAGTAGTCAAAAGTGCACCAATTAATAAGCTTTGAGTGTTCACAAAATTCTAACTGTTGTTCTAAATCTGGTTTAATTTTCACATGGCAAGACTTTTCGAAATTTTTGTTGAGTGATATTGAAGTTCAAATAATCCTTAGGGTCTGTTAAGGACTTCTTATATCCTTATGTGTTTCATTTTTTGCGTTTCTGTTTGTCTTCTCTGTGCTAATCGCGACTATGAGAATGAATGAAGATGTCATAAAACTGATGAACCAGCGTTCTAGGCCACCCAAGCGGCCATGCATTCACTGAGCAAGCAGAAAAGGGTCCATTTGTACTTATATTTTAAAACGGCTCCACAATTGACAGTGCATTAATTTTTGCTATCACGGTGGTCGAGCACCTGGTGTGATGGTTCTGCCACTGAGGAAATACGATAGTAAAAAATTCCTACGTTTGACAACTATGGATAGAGCAATTTTATGTTCTTATTTAAAAAAAAAAAAGAAGTAACGTTAGGCAAGAATTTTCAAGTTCGATGAACTTATTGTTACCTCAAGGAAGAAAAAAAATATTCCTTTCATATTTGTCCCAATATATATATATATATATATATATATATATATATATATATATATATATATATATATATCGGTAGGAGAAACTAACTGGAACGGCAAAGTTTTAATTATTTGTTGTAGGAGAGGAAGCCAGTGAAAGATTCTATCTCTTTATAAAAAGCTGTCTCTGGTTCCAAGAAAGGCGTGCAACAGGTGTCTGTAGTGATCCTGCTTTCATTGTTTGGGGAGAATGTCCGCAAGAGGGCACAGCGGTCGCCACGACGAAATTAAAGACCGTAATGGGATGTTGGTCCCAAATTAAGTTCAATTTAGTCTCAAGTTAAACACCGTCCTTTCCCCACAGCTAAATTACTATGGCGTCCCACATCGCTGTTATAGCACTTGGGCTGATTAGGATTTCTAATGGGAAAAAAATGTAATTTTTTTCCGGTTACATTCCCATCGTCATATAGTACTTTATGCACAAATGAGCTAATCGGGCCTGACCCTATATTTTAATAAGCGATCCGAAGTTTCCGAACCACTAAAATATGCTCCTATCAGGAAACAAACTCGAAACTCTTTTAATATAAATATGATGTAAGCGTAAACCATTAAACTCTTACATGTCATTTTCTAATTCTAAAATGAAAACCTATTACTCTTAAGTAATATGAAACTGAATATGCATAAAAATATTCACTAAATGAGTGTTGATAATAAAGATGAAATAGGTAATTTGGTAAATAATTATAGTTACCGATTAATTCTGTTTCTCATAATAACATCCGCAATCTGCGCACGTCTTGACTTTACAATTTGAACCAGGATTTCTTTCTTCCCCATCTGAAAATTACTCTTAAGGTGCGAGCATTCATCGAGTGGGTCACTTGTAAATATCTATCTATGTATAAAACGAAGAGAGTGACACGTGAATGACGGAACATCTTAAAGTACATCTGTTGATGTTCCTCACAACTTAATCACTCAATTTCAGTGGTTTTCTTTTTCAGAATATTAACGGTGTTTTAGCACTTGTTGTAAATATCGAGTCTTAGCAGCAACTAAAAAATCTCAATTTCAAGTAATCTCGAGTAACAGTCACGTTCTCTGAACGAGTAATAGTTTCAATACATATTTTCTTATTGGCACGCAAACAATAACAAAGTTTCAGGCTGCAATTGGTGTGACGACAATAAAATACATTATGTAGCACCTATTTGGTAAGAAAAAAAATATTTTGGAGACACGGGGATTCGAGCCTAGGATTTCAGCTTCCAAAGTAAGCCTTTAACCGACATGGCCACAAGATACGGTGAAGAAACCAACCTATTCGAGTAATTTATCCATAAGCTTGCTTCTTTTCCTGTCCAGCTCGAAATTTTGATGTCGCTTCTCGCTAAATACATTAATTTGAAAGCAATACGCTTCATATGCTGTACACATTGCTGACAATATACAAATGAAGCTTGTGCATGAAAATTAATGAAGACTTTGGGAAATTGTGCTTTTGTGGAGGTTAGTGTTTGCAACCCTAAATGATAACCGTTCTCTAGTTTCCGTCAATATAGCTGATTTTGCTATGTGACGACGAATCTCATTAACCAACGGCACATATAATTTTTTTTTTAATTTAAACTATTTATTTCAAAATGAAGAGTCATTATTCTGGAATCTACGGAGACATTCATTCATTCGGTAAGAATTTTACGAGAGTCACAATTCTATTTTTGTGCTCCATTACGAAACCCATGTGTACGTGGAAAACACGTAAAGCCCGAGAATTTGTATTTTACAAAAATTACATTTACTATTAAAGTTAAATGAGAGGTGAACCATCGACTTATTTTTAATAGCCTGGATGTCTGATGTGGGGGGGTACCTCCTCTCATGTGCCCCCCTGGCTGTGACATAAACTCTTCTACCTTTAGGATTTATATTATTTTTCCCATCGCATATTCAGTGCCAACTTTGCGATTCTGTTTGCCAAAGAGTATGGGGAAGGGGTATAATTATTCGTCAAGCCTTCTCCTGGACTAGGATAACACTATTTCCGAAAAAAAAAATTGCATTCATTTTCAGGAATTGCAACAGTACTATTTCTGTCTAGCTTATTCTTATTGCGTTTTTTTTCCTTTTCGTTATTTAGTGTTGCATTTCTTCAATTTTCGGCTACTCGCGAAGATTAAGAACACCCAAGCTCAGGCCAAATTCGAACCCTGGTCCCTCGCATTCTAACGAATTGTGATAACTACATCGTCACGAACATAAAAAACGCGTTTCTTTTTAAAATAAATTTCAGGAATATTTCACATTTACATCTACTTTGATTGTAAACGTGGAAAATGCAGTTAATTAATATTTACGCTGCAATCTTTCCGTTAGCTCTTCTCTTTGAGTCTGAGAGACCCAACATTCCCTGCATATGGTTAAATTGATTGATAGTAAGAAACACTGCTGCTTTCCGAACACTTACTTCGGCTGTACTTCCGGCCACGAAGCTGGACTTCAACTCAAACGAGTTTTTGTGAACAGAAGTATACCAGTGGCGCAGCAAGGGGTGGATGAAGTGGGCGACTGCTCGGGGTCTCGCGTCCCATGAGATTGATTCGAAAAATGTAATAATAGAAGCGAGTAAAAAATATAGAAAATGATAATTTTTGTGGGCAAAAAAAATAAAACTTTATCATTTGAACGAATACGTCAAATCAGGGGCGTAACATACAGGTGAGCGTGAACTAAGCCAAGGGTTCCGAAAAAAGTAAAATTTTTTGTCGTATTTCTCATGTGATATATTTACGCAAAAATTCACAATAACTTGCTTGGACATTTTCAGCCATTTATTATATTTTAGACTAAAAAGACTTTGTCTTGTCCTTTCTTCTTTCTTTTGACCTTGCACTTGCGATTCGAATATGCTAACAGTAAAGCACCTCCAACTGCTACGAAGCAAGCTGTGAGGCATTTAATTGCTTGTTTGTTTGTTTTTTAAACTTAAAGAGGGCATGGATAATATTGGCAGTTCTTCCTTCCTTACATTTCAGATACAGGAAAACTGATAAAGACATTTTTAGGGTGAATGAATTTAAAAAACATCATTTTCGTCAGTAATTTATTATTATTGTTTAAATAGAATAATTTGCTGACGTATGCGTGAAGATTTTGTACCGATTCACATTGGGATTTCAAATTTAAAGAAGGGTGGGGGGGTCACATTCTAATCTCGCAAGAGCCTCGCGATATATTGCTACGCCACTGTAATGTACAATTAAGTGATACTATCAGCACAGAGGCTTATTTCCTTATTTATTTTTGTTTCATGTAATGCAACTTTGTCAACAGCAAATGACTATAAAACTGTTCATGACTATCTGAACGAATCTTCATGTTATATTCATGCAAACATGTTACAAAATATTTTAAACATCAATAAACACTGTATACAATTTCTTGGTCAAAAGATATACATATACAGATTATGTTCGATAATATATTTGCGAAACTATTTAATCCCTTCCATTACATGAATAAATTTTATGAAACTGTGAAGAGTTCAGTTTTTCACAATGAATACGTACGTATTTTTAACAAAGCAAGTGTTCTTGGCACAAACACAGCACAATCTCAATTCAAACAAATGATCGTCCGCACCACGAGAAAGCAAGGCTTGCATGTCAACGGACGTAACGATGCACCGAGATAAGATCTTGTTCAAGAATCCTAATGCTCGTACGTGAATTCAAAGACGGTTTAGGGAATGTAAAGAACACCTTCGAGTTAGTCCTTTGTCAGTACTTTCTGAACATCAGGATGATTCATAAGGGCGAAAGAAATATGCATGATGTGGTTAGCAGAAGTCTGCTAACCAAACAGTGCATTGGAATTTGCGGCGCCGTAACATACCGAAACGAGCAGCTGTTGAGTGGAGAGTCAGCGTGATTGGTGAAAGTAGTCACACTTGTTGATCGCATTACCAAAGGGTACACGTCCTTCAAACCAACACTCCTGGTTATCGAAAGCAATTGAAAAGCTTTTTCCATTCGATGACCTGTAACGAGGAACAAGTAAATACGCCTGTTTTGCATCGAATGCGATACTGATGCTCAAATCATGCATACATGTGTGTGGTGCGTGTGCTTAATATTTATTATTTAGCGTCGCTTTTCTACCACTCCAAGCTAACCGCAACGATGAGGGTGACGAAATTAATGAAGGACCATTCATAAAGATCACCCATGCCTTGGCCTGGATTCAAATACGGGAGCTCTGGCGTCGTATCCAGCTGTGCGAGCGAGGGGGTGGCCAGAGGCACGCATGCGTTGACCGAAGTGTAAAACCTGCGTATCAACTTCCTGATCTCGACCGACTCTTTTATCAGTCGTGGCGGAGTGCTTAGCACATCGCGCTACGACGGCACGTGTCCCGGGTTCGAATCCCGGCCTGGGCATAGCTGTTTGTGAGTGTCCATTCATCAATTACATTGTATAATCATTCATCTCCATCTGGCACAACAAATGAAGCAAAAAAAAAAAGCAAATCAATCAATCAATGAACCTTGTATCAGCCCACTTTATTTTATCGTAATTAAGGCAGCACATGAAAAAAGTTTCGACATGAGGCCCCTTTTTTAACATAACTCAGGTCTTTTAATATGATCGCTGATATTTTCTCAAAACGGAGAAAGAAATCACGAATTACATTCCGAATCCGTGCGTTTCATCAAAATGAATTTTTAAAAGTTTATGATCAATTCATATGCGTAGTCCCCGATGGTGTAGTGGCAACGTCGTCGCTTTGTAATCAAATGGTTCCGGGATCTTATACCCGGTGGGAGCACATCGTGGTTCGGATCCCACTTTAAACTGTAGGTCCAGTCCCGATTAGCCTATTGTGCATAAGAAATGAACATAAACAAAGTTCAAACAAACACGATTTATATCACTACAATTATTACAATAAATATGTGCCTAAATGTGCAATTTTAAAGATATTTCAAAAATGCATATAATTAAATTAACACTGTATAACGTATTGTATGCATCCCACCGTAAATACCTAAATACTATTGCTGTTATTAGACGTCCGATTTTAGGTTTTTAACCTATTTTTTCCTTTGCAGATAAATAAGAAGTAAGTTATATCAGCGTTTCATTAAAAAACGAAACAACTAAGTTTTATAGTGCCTAAAATAATCTATTTTACTTCTTATAACCTATTTTAGGTTTATGTGCCTAAATTAAACCTTTTTTAGGTTTCTATATATTTGTTTAGGTTTTACAGGATTTTTACATCTCATTTACTAGGTATTTACTAGGTTTGGTGGCGATGTAATTCAATGACTGGCGTGTTTGAAACATGTTTTCTGTCGATTTCCTTCCCTCCAAGTATATGATCTTTATCAAAGCATTAAACAAAACAAAAATGTCTGTCATCACTGTTACCTGCAGACAGTAGCGGCGAAAGGGGACAGTTCCCCCCTACTTTTTACCCCTGCACTATGGAATTTAATGCTAAGCCTTGCCTAATAAGATAAAGTAAACTGTCCTTGCCCACCCTCCTCCCCATCTCAGTTTTGGCACCCAATCGTCTCTACTGCCTGCACAGTCCCAAGTGCAAACTTCTGATCTGTGTGGCCTTGCTCACTTTCGCGTCAGTTTGGTCCTTTTTGGCATTCGCGCCTTGCGAAGTAATATTTCAGCATTCAAATTAGCACTACTGACTATGTTTCTGTTGAAAGATAATTTTCAGCACATGAAATGATCCTCACAAGCAAAAGGTGGAGTGTGAGTGTGGATAACGCAAAAAGATTCATGGTGGTCACTAGGACCATGATAAAATTTAAGTATAATTCCTGGTTTTCAAGGTGAGGTTTCCAAAAATTAAAGGATACAAGCAGATGTTTTCGCTATTCCAACCTTACGTATTACCGACTCTCACCCTCCTTCCATACACAGAAATATTGACAATATCAAGGGTTTGTATGATAATGTAACAAAAAAAATTACTTAATCAGCTTCAAAATATATTATTTTGTAATAATCTTCCGTCTGTCAGACAGATTGTTCTGTAAAAGACACTAACAAAGTAAACGGATTGAGAAAATTTTGTTTTATTTTCTGTGAAGTTTTCTTTTTCATCCTCAAAAAAATTAATGAAATAAAAGCTAAACTGAAAGAAACTTGCCTCAGGGCATTTTTAAACATGTATAAATTTAATGGGATATGGATTAATAAAAGTTGCAATTTTTCACGTCTACGGAGAAAAGAATGGAATAGAGAAAACATCCGCTTGTACCTTATTTCATAAAAAGGGTAAAGGTAAAGTGTTCCCCTGTGCTTAGCACCACGCCATGAAGGCGTATAGGGGGTGCGGGGGTAACGCCCCACACTTTCTTGATCCGGTCGTGAGTGGGGGTGATGTGATCAGCACCATGCCCCTGACCGCCTTTACCCCCCAGGGAAACGCTTGGTGGGCGCCTGGGCCGCTTCCGTTAGAAAAGTTCCCGGATTTAAACCGGCCGGGGATCGAATCCGGGACCTTTAGCATGGTAGTCAGACGCGTTACCGACTGAGCCACCGCGGCTGTCTTGCCAAAATTTATGATTTATTTTCAGAGCCAATAATTCACGCATAATTTCCGGTGCCAACAATTCACGTGTAATTCCCGGAATTTAAGGAATTCCAAATGAGTAGCCGCCCTGATATTGTGCAGCAAATTATACATACGTAATTCATTTTTCATATCAACAAGTAACCTTTTCTAACAGCACAAGTGCAGCATTGTAATAATTTGTAGATAATTTTGAAAATGATATATAGAAATGAAAATTTGTTTAGATAATTAATATTTGCTTATTATGGTTCTTGTGAAATTTGGTTTTTAACGATTGTATCTAATCAGTATTTAGGAATTTTGTACCAAATTAAGTCTTTTTGCAACCTTTTTCAGGATTATTCGAGCCTAATTTAAGGTTTTTAGAACCTAATTTAAGGTTTCCAGAACCTATTTTAGTATTTTTAGAACCTATTTTAGTATTTTTAGAACCTATTTTAGTATTTTAGAACCTATTTTAGGATTTTAGAGTCTATTTTATGAACCTAAAAGCACACTTTTTAGAACCTAAAAATCCGAGGTCTAATTATAATTAAGAAACTTTATTGTTGCAAGTGTTATCCTCAGTATTTGGCTGTATAGTTGAATGTCCATAGCTAAGAACTGAGTTTGGAGTTTAATATAACTGTTGTAAATTATTATCAATTCCCTAGCTCGTTCATCCAGCGAAACAGAGATTTTAATGCACAATGAACATGTTAAATAAACTGCACTGCCATTAGTAAAACCGACAACTAAGAATCAAGATCCTCAGAAAGAAAAGAATAATACATTAGGAAAATTACAATCTTAAGCATAGGGGGCGCTCAGAAAAATTCATGAAGAGAAATTGATAAAATATAGCGAATATTTCTAATTCTGACTTCTGTCACCTTAAGACTAATTAGAACTTTTCAAAATTCAATTTCGAGTGTTACCTAAGGAGATTATTTTAATGATGAACAAACTTTACATGTACTGTATTTTTGAATCGACATGTCGAATGAACTGGGCTTGATGTTTGAAAATAATATAGTTTGCTCCGGCATTCAATAAAATTATACTCCAATAGATTATTTTTGTATCAAGCTTTTGTCTTACTGAAATATATGTAATTCTCAGAATGATTTATGTTTGTTATCTATCCCTTATTAGCTAAAGCATGAATGAAATCCATACCTCTATTTCCAGCAGAGGCGTCTCCTGAACGCATGCGGTGCATGCTGCGCATCCGTCAATTGTGGGAAAAAGGACAGCTTGCTCTGCGACGACATTAATGAGCATTTCTACATTCTAATTTCTTCATATAGGAGAAGTATTTATTTTACACGAGAGCGCTCAACTAAGCTTATATTACATTTCTTGGATCTGAAGTGAAAGAAAGTAATAATTCTTTTCCCACAATTGACGCATGCGTCACTTCAGATCCAAGAAATGTAATATAATCATAGTTGAGCGCTATCGTGTAAAATTAATACTTCTCCTATATGAAGAAATTAGAATGTAGAAATGCTCATCAATGTCGTCGCAGAGCAAGCCGTCCTTTTTCCCACAATTGACGCATGCGTTCAGGAGACGCCTCTGATTTCCAGACCTTTCGTGCATTAAACATGTGTATAAGATGGTCACTAGATTTTAAGTAGGAACACCAGACTTAGAATCCTACTTAACCAAGTTTTTAGAATATTCGCATCACATGTTAAAAGTAATAGTAAAAATGGAATCTGAACAGAAATTGAATGTTGGACATCAGAAGTGAACTTTTATGTATTAGTTGCCATGCAGTGGCGGCGATTGGGTTCCAAAACTGAAGGGGGGGGGGGTAAGGACAGTTTACTTTCCCTAGGTAGATAAGGTTTAGCATAGTGCGAAAGCAAAAATGGCAAAAAGTGGGTGGGGGCAACTGCCCCTCTCTCTGATCGCCGCCACTGTTGCCATGTAACATGTAAACCATGAATTACTTATAAAAATAATTATAACATTTAAAGCATAAAAAATATGTATTTATAGTAATATTCAGCAAGACATGTATTAATTCTACAAAGAAACAAGACCCAAAATTTCAACAATTCAGTGATAAATGTCAACAGACAGTTACTGTATCAGATTTTCTACTTGAAAATAGTTAAAAAATGGCATATTGCGTTACAGGAAGTTCGTAACAGAAACCGCCTGTTTTGTAATGTTTCCACTTTTCACAATTACAGTTACAATTGCAATTGAAATAAGCACGTACCTTGTCGCAAGGATGCTGGAAAAGGTGGCCTCCCAAATACAAATATTTATGGCACCTTATTTCTGACATCTAATCTTAGATTAGACATCGCTACTTTATCCTCAGTAGACAGAAAGGGAAGACAGCATCCCGGTGAATATAGCAAACCGAAAGCGTAAAATGATATTTAAATGTAACAATAATGATGATCACTAAGCTCCTGTGTTATAAGAGATGTTGAAAATGACCTCCTTCAACAGCAATACAACACGTTTCTTAGGTTCAAGAGATCTTGTCTCTCGTAATTGCCTGACCACTTTTCTGCAAGAATTCGTTTTCACGTAATTATTGTACATAAAATCTCTTTGTTCAAGGCTATATTTGTTTAGCGGCTTAACTAATGAATGAATAACAATTAATACACAATAAAGTACTAGCATTGAATAGCACATCAACTCAGTAACACAGTATAAAAAACACGCTTGCTGATAAACGCAAACAGAAGTGAACATGAGCGTACGGTACACTCACTACGTCTGGTAGCCGACAGTGTTGCTAACCATTTTTCGGCAATGTCCCTACAAACGTAGTCAAAATGTCCCTACGCCAAGTAAAGCGACTAAAAAAAACAACACCTCATGAGCATGCAAAACAGAAGATAAAATATACACATTTACTTACCAAATCTTTCTGCTCGGTGCTTCCACAATTAATGAAGGAGCTAATTTACAATACAGGACCCCTCCCCGATTTTTGTAATATTTCGCATACTCACTAATTGAGGCCTCCTAATTACGAATTTGAAGTTAAAATTTGGGGGTCACGTGTAGAAATTGCAAAATAAGTGAAATTGAGTGGCCCGCGATCGGCACGATTGCTCATTATTTACCGGAAGATTTTGTGTTTCCAATACCTAAGAAACGAAATATACATTCCTGATATTACTACGACCCCAAATTTTAACTATGTTTGCCTATCCTAACCTAACCTAACCTTACCTGAATAGTTCGTGGGGCTATCCGTGAACGGTTTGTGGGGCTACCCGTGCATAGTTTTTTGACCACAAAGTTTAACTATATTTGCCTTGCCTAACCTAACTTAACCTAACCTTACCGAGAATGGTCAGTGGGACTATCCGTGAATGGTTTTGCGCTAATTGTGATTACGAACCGATAAAAAATCTTATTTTCGTAGCACTTTAACGGCAAACGTTCATCATCAAAGACGCCAATTTCGTATTCTGCAATTTTACGATCGATGCACTGTTGCCAAACTTACCTGTAATCAAATCAGTCCACACTCCACATGTTCTTCTACATCGTGATTGTCGCTGTCACATGTAAGCAACTTCTTTGGGCAATATACCGAAATCCATAATTAGCCCACGGCCATCCTCCTGCACACTCCACCTAACAATCTGTACAACATTAACAACTTTTTTACTGTTCTCTTCCGCCATTCTTACACGATCCATGCTCTCCAAGTATGAAATCAACAGTGTGGCAACGCTGTAGACAGCGTAACTAATTGCGAAAATCAATTGTTCATATCAACAAATATGGTTTCCATACTTGCATATGGAAAATCATTGCGAGAATTGAAAAGCTTATTTTACAACTTCTACACGTTAATAAACAATTTTTTCACCTCACCCCAACATGTTAACTTGAGATAAATAATCACGACTAATTATTTCGTGAGTATAAGGCGTGACATAGAAATTACAGAAGGATCCGGTATTGTAAATTCTTGCCTTAATGAATAAATAGGGGTGTGCAGGACAGAATTGTTTGGGTTGGGACGGAATCGGGACGGGAATTCTTTTTAAATCCCGACATTCGGGACGGAAAAAAAATTGCATTTCCCGACCAAGTCGGAAAATTTTCGGGACGGGAAATGTTCGAATATTCCCGAAGCTCTGGAAATCTCGAATTCTACACGTCAGTTTCACTTTAAGTGATTGTTTTTGCATTTCTAGAATAAAAACTTACAATTTCCGATAAGTTCCAGAAACATACAATGCAGAAAACGTCGAGACTTTTCAAAGTGAGAATTCGGTATTTCCCGACTGCTCGGGATCCCGAAAAGTCGGGAAGTCATTTTCCGAAGTCGGGATCGGAAAGGGAATTTTTTTTCCCGATCCCTGTCCTGACTTTTCGGGATTCCGCACACCCCTAATGAATAACGTTGAGTCGTTTACTGTTGATTATGTTATTTGAAGTCATACATGCTGCTGCTGTGAAGGGATAGATGTTGGTTGTGGTGATGCTGTATTTCCTGCAGTCTTTAACAATTCTGGTCCCATTTCATTTCTCTTTTTTGTTTATGTATCACTTAACATTGAAAATATTCTTTCCGTTTCCGCGTTAGAATGTGGCAATGTTAGCACTATTTGCGCGAGAGTGGAAATGTTTTCTAAAAAGAACTTGCCTTGAAAGTTCTTGGTAACCGATAACATGTTCCAAAATTCTGATGGAGATTTGGTAGTTAGTTCTTTTTTCTCCTCCTTGCTAAAGTATCCAGATAAACTAATCCATTCATTCCAAATCGAGCGCGAAGAAAGTGCAACTGACTGGCGAGTAAGCTTTGCGCCTTTGCACAATAAAATGTTATTTTCCAAGATTGAAAAAAGTCCCTACGTTTTCCCTCTTTTGGCAAAATATGTCCCTATGCGTAGAGACATGTCCCTACGGTTGGCATCACTGTCGTCAGGTGTTACATTCGTGCAGTATGAAGCGCCCTCTCGCGGCTGACAACTCCCCGATAAGCTGCCGGCGCTCTCGCGATAACTGAGGATAAAGTAGCTATGTCTAATCTAAGATTAGATGTCAGAAATAAGGTGCCAGAAATATTTGTATTTGGGAGGCCACCTTTTCCAGCATCCTTGCGATAAGGTACGTGCTTATTTCAATTGTAATTGAACTGTAATTGTGAAAAGTAGAAACATTACAAAACAGGCGGTTTCTGTTACGAACTTCCTGTAACGCAATTTGCCGGGACCTGTTGCATGAAGGGGCCGTCAAGCGGCCGACACTCTGGCGGTAAACGACTGTAATAACCTCCCTGTATATGCCACAGGTAACTGCAGGCATATGTGGGATTAGATGCAATTATATTTGTTAGATGTGAATTCAAGGGAGCAACGGTATTTACACTCCACTACCACTCACGACGAAACAGAAAAAAAAACCTTGATAACATGTTGAATAATTCTTTAAATATAAATGTGGGATGTAGCTAATACTTAAGAATATATAAACGCACACGCACAAACACACACTTTGTCAGTATCGTGTAGAAATCCCAACCACCCGCTCACACAAACAGACGTAGAGCCTCCCCGATGGCGCAGTGGTAGTGTCGTCGCCTTGTAACCAAGTGGTCCCGGGTTCGATACCCGGTGGAAACACTTGGCACAGTGGTTCGGATCCCACTTTAATCTATAGGTCCAGTCCCGATTAGCCATAATGTGCATAATGTGGACTTAAAACACCAAATCAACAACAAACATACGTAGATGTACAGTGGTGGAAAAAAGTTCTTCCCCATAAGACTTTAATGGCAGTAAATAATGCCGGAAAGGTAGGCAACACACATTGCACCTTTAGGTAATCGGGTGATTCTGTCTGTCTCAAGGAGCAACTCGTCTTTCATGCAATAGCCAACAGACACAGGAAATGTAGGAAAGTCACGTGACATCAGGTGGAATGTTGTTCGTCATAAAATCGCCTTTTCTCAAGCCAGGTCGCAGAACCGACAAGAGTTATAGCCTATGTCCGAAAATGATTCCCCTAAAACCGTTGAACGAAACGCTAAAATAATTCTTGCCTTAATTACAGAGGCTATATACTATATGTGCCGCGGTAGCTCGGTCGTTAGGGAGTTTGATTACCATGCGAGAGATCTGAGTTCGATCTCCGACTGGGGAGAATTGGGATTTTGTCCACCGGTTCAAGTGGCTCCGGCGCCCACCCAGCGTCGTATAAAGTGGGTACCTCTAGGAAACTTGGGGGGGGGGGGGTAAAGGCGGCCAGGGGCGTGTTGCTGATCACATTATCCCCACCTTCGGCCGTAACAAGAAAGTGTGGGACCCTAACTCCGCACCCCCTACACGCCTTCATGGCTTGCTGCAAAGCACAAGGTAGCACTTTGCTTTTTCATTTACTATACGTACGTCCCGATTTTGGCGGAACAGAACTTTCTAATTTCTACATGGACTTTCTTCCAAGTTCCGTAGGGATGTGAATAGGCTCCAGTTTTTCTTGACACAATTCATCCATGTTATATTAAGTTATAAAAACCACGGCCGATATCCTGTGTGTGTGTGGGGGGGGGGCTAAATTCAAACATGTGAGGTGATACTTTACTCACTACTCCATTCTCCGATTCTTCGTATCAAAAATAAATCTAAATTCCACACACTGAAAATGTAGCATTTCCTACATCTTAGCATGCAAATATCTAGCAGCAAAGTAATGTGTAGGCACATAGTGGTTCGGATACCACTTTAAACTATAGGTGCATTCCCGATTAGTCTTACTGTGCATAAAGTGGACTTAAGACACCAAATCAACCAACCAACATAACCCCATTATCGTCCAGATTGTCGAAACCAGAAGCTTCGTCGCGAATAACATAAGCAGGAAGACAATGTGAAATTACCGAACAGAAACAGAACCTAAAACCTAGAACGGCTAGATTAGATTAAATCGACGATACAGCACACGTTCTGAAATTAAGAAGAATACGAAAGTTGAAGGACCTCGATACACACACACACTTTTCCTCCCCTCAATGGTAAGATATCTTTCTTGCAGAGAAGCCTTTACGTAGGCTTTCAAGGCCACGACGAGAAAGTGTTTTACATGCATTGACGGGACCAAAACACAGGTCTAGTTTGATATGAAAGCTGTGTTCCTTATTATTTCGTACGTCATTGATAACAGGAACACTGCCCTCGTCTGCTAACCCTAGTTTCGTAGAGCAGACGTCTGTTTGCCACCCTTTGGTTCCATGACCTTCGCTCGTAGTTAGCAAGAGTGAATGACTCACCAGATACCTGTTGCCTGTGAGCTTATACAAGAATAGACATTTCGTTAGCGTCTGTAAGTATTGTTTCATCTGCAGTTATATCGGTTAACGTTCGAATTGTTTCCTAATGGTTACGTTATTTATAAATTAGTTCTCGAGAGTGAGCTTTCTATCTAATTTGAATGGAAAGAGGGGGGGGGGGGGGGTATACAGCCTCATTGTATTATTTTTTTCCTGAAACAAGAAGAAATTCCAAGGCAAAAAAAGAGTCGTAGAAGAGTAGTCAACAAAAAAGAAAGAAGAAAACGAAAATGTAAATGTTTAAATAAATTATTGTATAGATCGAGTGAATAATATTTTCTCTCGGGGCCTCCTCGATGGCGTAATGATAACGTCGTCACCTTATAATCAAGGGATCCCGGGTTCGATACACGGTGGATGCACGTAATAGTTCGTATGTCATTTTAAACTGAAGGTCCAGTCGAGATTAGCTTATCTGTGCAGAAAAACTAAAAAATAAATTGTCACAGTGTAAGAAAAGTTCATGTTCAACCACATACAAAAGGGAATAATTTATTAAATGTTGGAGTTCACATTTATAGCATCTAACCAACACAATTATGGATCGCAACATATTTTCTCAGATCCATTTTAATTATACGTGCATGATAAAATAACAGAAGTTGAGGAAAGAGAAAGCCAAGCGAAACAGAGATGCCTTCTCCAGAATTTCAAATCTCGTTACGTAAGGTTCTGGGTTGAAGTCCCGGGCACGCATGACTCTCTTGTTTTTGCCCTTTTATCTGCTCTACTGTATTTCATCATAAATCGTCGTTATGGTTTACCTACAGGGGAGGAATAATGACAATAATTGCCAATACAAAGCCAATAACGAACAGAACAACAACTCAATTAGGGAGATGTCAAGAGAGAAACAAGACTTTACAGTGTCTCCGTCTCTCGGTTTCTAGAATTGAAAGTTGCTCTCCCGTTCTCGGTCTCGGCTAGTTAAATATAGAAATCGAAAAAGTATGTGAAGATACATATATTTCATATATCCCGGTTTTATAGGAGATTTCGTGAGAGATGATTTCCTCTTCGATCATGTTTATTTTTATTAGTTTTGTTACGTAACATCACTTTTCTTCCTAGTCGCGGACGAGTGACCATTACATGAAATTAATGACGAAATACTCAAACACCTGTGACAAGGTCGAAGGTTGACCACTTAATGAGCTTGCTCACCGAGTCTGCTTAATGTTGCTCGTGTCAGGTAATTCGAAATAACTGTCAATATCCCACATTCATTATCATTTGTTTCATAATTTATCTTATTGATGTTATTAACCTGAAGTCGAAGAAATAGTTGAAAGGCAATAATGCAAGATTGAATGTCTATGATGTTACTTCGTGGCGAATAAAATGACGTGATATTATGATATGAATATATTAATAATATAATATGCCTAGTCATTCCATTGATTGATTCCAATTGCGCACACAAAATATGGTATAATGTCCACTCCTGACCAACCTCCGTGGCGGAGTGGTTAGCACAGCGCGCTACGACAGCATGGGCCCCTGGTTCGAATCTCGGCTTGGCCATGGGTGTTCTTGGTGAGTGTCCGTTAATCAATGTTATCATATCATCACTCATTACTCATCTTCATCGTCGCTATTTGCCAAAAGTGAAAGAATAGCGACACTAAATAACAAAAATCAAATCAAATGGAACATCTTCACCGATTTAATTGTATACCGTACCAAATTCCGTTTATTACTGCTTCTTGCTTCATTTTACTGCATCTCAATTGTTTTCCGATTCAAAAAAAAACGGAATGTTGAGCAGTTGATTGTGCATTGTTTCGTTGTTTGGATTGTTTAATTAACGTCGCATTAATTAGTTTTAGACCAATCGTGACAGAGGGAATCGAGAGCACAAAGGAAGGGGAAAAGACAAGTTAGAGACCACGGCTCTCTTTAAAGGTAGCATTCCTTGAACACGACTGAAGTGACTGCAGATTATTATGGATAAAATTTGTTTCGCTTTTTCCTTTTATTTCTGTTTCAGTTATTTTACTTCGCTTATCTTCTACCACTCGTGTTAATCTTGTCGGTGAAGAAGAATTATAAACTCGTGAAATGGACGATGGGACAAAAAAATATATATGCCTCTCCCACGGTTCGAAACTGTGACCACAAAATATTGTCTTATTTTTAAAATGTACGTCAAATATGGTTTCATTCATCTCTTTCTCAAGGCATTCCATTGCCTCTCCGATGGCGTAGTGGTAACGTCTTCGACATGTAATCAAAGGCTTCCGAATTCAATACCAGATAGTGAAACATTTGGTTCGGATCCCACTTTAATCTGTAGGTCCAGTGCATAAACTGGACTTAAACAATTAGCGTGTGGCATGTGGCCTGTGATGAGAACCATCATTTCAGTGAACCTTCTTGACAATGACTAGTATCACTCGAAAGAATATTTCCTGACGAGTAGATCTTGTTAAGAAACCAGTTGCTGAAATGTTCTTCTTGAGGCCACGTAGCACCCAGCTGTTGTTTGTTGTTGCTGGGGCATGAGTCATGTGATTCATGCTATCAATGCTCAATCCTTCCCGAGAACTCAGATCCACCAGCCAAACTCAAGCGAATAATTTGTTATTTGGGTTGCATAAACAACAGGCTTTAAAACGTTACGAAATTCTAGGTCCCGTGGCCCAGGTAATTCTTTCTCCGACTGTACGTCCCGCAATGTTTTCAAGGCTACCGAATAAACAACCGGAAGAAATTACACGTAAATTTCTAGACAAAATAATTCTAGGCCAAAACTTTTAGATGTTTGTGACAGTTCCTCCCCCCAGAAAGTGAATTCTCAACTCAGCTGTAATTCTTTCATTTTTTGACCATTGGTAATACAAGTACTGTAAAGTTGCTTCTACGTCACAAAAACTGCTAACGTTGTCACCTGGTAATCTGATATTTATGGAGGTACATTGCGTCGTGGAATATGTCCTATTTTAAACTGTAGGCGTGGTTCCGATAACGTTATTTGATCACAAAGTGGACAAAGCAATAACTTTGTCCAACATTTTTCACTTAAAAATCTCGCGATACGTAATATTCCACGTGTACATTTCATATGTATAATATTTACACAATCTAAATGTTACATCCGCTGATGATGTATTATGTTAATTGATATTCTGTGCCCCTTCCACACACACACAAAAAACTCTGTGTCCGCTTGTGTTTTCCCCCCTCCTGTGGGTTGTGTGGTGATAGTTCAAGGTCTTGTTTGCATCGTGTTCAAGAGACAGGCAAGTTGCAACTTGCAAGGGTAGGGTGAGAAGGCTCGAAAATGTTATCTTACCAGCCAGGACTGCATTGCAAGACACGGTAATATCAGATTAGAAGCAGCTGTAATTATCTAATGTGGCTTTCCTGCATGCAACTACTTCGCGAGTTATAAAATGCACCTAATTCAAATACCATGTACCTCTTCCTGGAAACATCTAACTACAACACAGACTGCATAAAACTACATACGTACCTTGTGTATTAGTAAGATAGCCTGCATGCACGTTGATCCTGTCACCTTCGTAGACGTTTTTACACCAATCCGACAAGTTTCACTGCAACGATCACTGTTGGCAACTTTCACCACATATATACTTTAGAGATCCGTTATGTCTTAACCTTCAAACCACAACTTATATACCGGTAAACAATTCTTTTTTCGTTACGGCGTTTTACCGACGCCATTAATCACCGGGACACAAAAACTCTCAGCCAGTGTTTCCAAACAGGTTTCGCACAAAAGAGCTAAGTTCCACCTTCAGTGAGTTTCAAGGAGCCAGATTTTCGAAGGCGCGATATACTGCCTCCGAGGATAATAGGAATCAAAGAGGGCTGGTTTACCATTAACTTTAAAGTGATAATGTATTCTTAGTTTCTACCGCTTAAATGAGGTGGTAACCCCACCCCCTTCCCGTCAATTATTCACTGCTGATAGTCGTATGAAATCATTAATAAAGGATTCCTGGGTATTAATATAATGTCATCGTCACATCAACTGACGCTATAAAAAGTGTCTGTGGAGGTAAGGGAGGGGGGCGGCATGCGGCCATTATACATCTAAATATTAGGTGAAAATGCATATTTATGGCAAAAGTGGGGACAAGGGAACGAGCATCCCTATTTCACAGCTTAATTTTTGAATACTAGTAGTTATAGCAAAACTTTGTAAAACGAACGACAGACATCGTTTGTAATACTAATAAACGTCTTGTCGCAAGAAGTAAAAGCAATGTAAAATAGCAGCACCGATACGCAACAGCTGAAGCATGTCCCTCACCCCAGGTCATTTCTGTGCTATTCCCAGTGGCGGCTCGTGGTCTGGGTCGATGGTGGGCCCCTTGGCCTCGCGTCCAGAAGAGGTGTTTTTCCCACTCAATTATTCCAGCCCGTTTCTGCTAATCGCATTTGCAATCCAAGTTATGACGCACCTTTCCCTGATGATGAGACAATAGCAGAGTTGTATTCCATGAAAATTTTAAAAAAATAAGGTTTATTACAAAATTGAAATACCCTAGTGATTTTTTTTAATCGATCACGAGAGAAGATGTATTGTTTGGTCTCTTTCGTGACCTGTAGAAAATTCAGCATTCGACGACTTGACAAAATCACTGGCAACTCTATACCGACAAACTGCTTTAGTTTGTAAAGGATAAAAATATTGCCAGAATATTGTGTAATTGCCGTGTTTTAATAATATATATTATCTTTCTTCAATGTAAATATGTCCCATCAGAAACCCAAGTTTAATGCCACACAAACATTTCATCGTACACTTAAGTTAATTACCATTTTTAATGTACTTATTCACTTTAGTCATTGTAATGAGGATCCTCGAGACCCTAATCAAATGCAACTAGTTCTTGCCAGCACCTCTACAAAAATTACCTCAAATCAGTGACATAATATTAAATAGTAAAATTTACAGATTCTCGTATGCACTGAATAAAGAATTGGATTGACTGTTCTGTGACAAAAATACAAGATTAAACTCTGATTATTTGAAATTTTCGTTTAACTTCCAAATACAAGCCAGAGCGTCTAAACGCACCAATTCCTACGACATTGTGAATGTTTTCAATTCAAACGGCTGACATTTTATAAAACTAATTTTCCAGCACCTGTGTCAACGTATTCTACTCACCGCATCTGGTCTTACATGGTTGAATAGTACGCTCCTCACTACACGCCACGCCCTTTTCCCTTTCTATCCCGTCCTCCCCTCATTCGGATTTCAATGCTTTGCTCAGAACCGCGTGAGGTGAGAGAGATCAAAATTTCCCTTGATGAGAAAAGAATCCCTCAATTTGGAATGATGCATGGGTTGCTCTCGAGTCTAGACTCCGTCACACGGCAAGGAGTGGAAAGATTGCAACACTACATGACGAAGAGGGAACAGCGCATGTCCGTTGCTACTATGTCACAATTCTTTGTGCGATGCGAGTCCGAAAGCCCTTGATCCAAGCCATAAGAGCCTTTCTGCTTCCTCTACCCACCGTCGAACACAGCGCCATTCCGTTGTGCAGCCAGGTGCAGCTGTGTGCACTTCCCCATTGTGTTCATGCCGCCCATCCGACGCGAGTTACTCAGATATAAAAGCTGACGTAAGGACGTAAATGGAAGGTAATGTGGCATTTGTTGTTTTGAAGAAATGGCTTTCAATGAATAAATATAATAAAAATCAATTACATTGCACATTTATCGGGTGTGCACGCGCGAGTACGCAAATAGGCAGAAGCCGCTACTGGCTTAGTCCTCTCCAACAAAGAGCTCTGTAAGACACCGTCTCTGACACATAATGATCCATTCTTTGTAAGCTCCCAACTCAGAATGAGTTGTGTTAGATAATTAACAAACATTCTGTGTATACACATTTATTGACAGTATAATACTAAAAGGGCTAGATTTGGAGTTAAATTTACCCTAGTGGCAGGCACATAGACCCAGAGGGAAGGCTGAAGGGGCTTAGCCTCCTCACATTCCGAAATCCTACAAATATCTAATTTAAATAATATATAGTGATAATTAATTTTACTTCCTTAGCAGAATCTTCAGGGTTTCGACCCGGCACTTTTTCGCCCTTTAGATGTCGGTTGATGATTAGGCATGAGTCCCCCCCCTTCCCACACACACACACACACACACGCGCGCGCGCGTGCGAAATATAATTCTGGGTACGGCCTGCCTCGAGGAGCTTAATACTCCATGAAGAATTAATTGCGTAATTTTAAGTTTCAAACAAGCGTATGAAAGAGCCAGATCTGGCTCCAAAGAAGTTGAATTGGTTACACTGCTCTCAGCCCCTTCCTTTTTCCACATTTTCGATCCTAGCATGGAAGCTCTCAAACACCCGATATCGAACAAAACAAACATTACTGCCCAATCGCTTATATCATGACAGTTATTTTACCTAAAAATCAAACGAAAATATACACAAACCTTTGAATACAACAACAAACAAGTTCGGATTACTTACACAAACTGGGGCTCATATCAATGCGCGTTCTATACAATGATGTCAGGAGCAAGGTACATCAACCAACTTTCGGGTAGGCATAATGCCACACTTTTTCCAAAATATATGTAAAAATTACATACAATAGACCGTTAGCAACGTGTTTGCTATGTGTTGCAGCAATTAAAACGCCTGAAAGCATCAACACATGACATTTATTAAGCAAAATGTTCCTTGCCACCGACTTACGTCATTTTTGCCTTAGCTACATCAACGCCATTTATTGAGAAATAAATTAGATTTCTGTTATCTTTACAGAGTACAGACCAAACACATGTCCCAATAACATACAACTTTACAACCCTGCACATTACAGCATCCCGTGAAAGCATATGATGGAATGTAGAGACATGGTCCTACGCATTCACAATTTCGGCCATTTGTGGAGGTGATGTGATCAGCACCACTCTCCGATCCTGTCGCTTTTAGCTCTTCCCCTACACGACTTATTAGAGCTGGGTGAACCACAGAGGAGTTTATGCGATCATGCAACATAAAAAAATAGTCTCAAGATGTGAGTGAAATTTATCAAAGCACATGAATATTCAATTTCAATGCGCTTCGGCTAGAAATGTTTTTAAATCAATATTATTGTGTGTCCTTGTTTATAGGATGGTAGCACAACTTTAGCACTGAATGTTTTGAAGATACTTGGGGTTTTCTGTCAAAAATTATTAGCTCATGATTTCGTGTTGTATACCAGTGAATAGGTTTCGAAATAATAACATTTTGAGATACGACAACGGAAATAAAACTCCCTTAGTTACTCTTCCAGACGACAATAACCACTCAATGTCAAGAATAAATGACTTAACAAGTTTTCCAAATAAGGAAAATAAAGTCATTGTGTATGAAATCACACAACATAAACTTTTAGACTATAATCTCATTCTTTGATGAAGTGTGTAAAAGTCAATCACAACATAGAATAACCATGTATTTTAGTATTGGCTAATAGCGACATGCAATTTCTAAAAAATGTAATAGATGTCGCTGTTAATATATAGTTCTCCTTGTCATTAAAAGCTGAACATAATTTTGTAAAAATCGAACATAAGACTCCACCTTTATTTACATTTTCAGTATATTCTCAAGTCTACCTAGGTACATTTGATTTTGCTACTCGTCAACCATATCCGTTCAAAATTAATTATGAATTTACAGTAACTGATATTTTACGTGTGATTTATTTATTATGTAAGTACGAGATGCAGATTCAATTTGTGGCACTGTGAGCTAGAAACTGGTGAGTTAGAGATCGGTTAGTTCATCGAACTATCAAGCCTAACTATTTTCTATTTTTGACTCATCTCACCGAACAGGTCGCTAGGTGCCGGGGTTTGCCCCGAGTTGATGGCTTCCTGGAGATGCGGAGGCCTGCTCGAAAAGGTTTATAGTAAATATGAAATATTTAGGAGGTTCGTAACAAGATTCTGCAGATATTGAGTACAATATATTCATATTGGTTGCGTTACACGAGGCGTCATCTGTTGCTGTTCGCAGTGACGATTCACACTTCACTTTGTTGTGCAGCAAGGTGATCAGCAGGGGGTTCAGCCCAGAAACGTTATCGCCTCGAAAAAAATATGGTTTTCCTTATTGACTGTAAATCCCCTTAACTTTACTATACAATGCCAAATTTTAGAAATTTTTCAGTGTACTTACCTTTCTTGAAAGTCACATTCGTAAGCTACAACTAAAATGATGTCTGGATCGCATAAGACCAGACGACCAACTTTCACGACACAGCCACTAGAAACGAAATACAAAAAGACAAAATAGTAAATGCGTCCTTGTTGGACATCATGTTACTCCATAATAATTGTTCGTGCTGATAGTGCTAAACATATCAGGGACATAATAAATTGTAACTACACTTACATGGTTATGTGAACACAATAACAAATTAGAATATGAATGTTCAAGTTATGAGTATATCAACAATTTAATTGTGTTCTTGCTCAGTTTTCTTCTCATAGATGATTTCGTACGACCATCTAGTTGCGATACTGGAGTAGTTCGATTACAGTTCCGTCAACTATAGTCCAGTCAGAAACTGAAATATAATTTGAATGAATTTTCTCTAATGACTGAAACTTAAAATTTAGGCCCTGAGGATAAAATTTAACCCAGGGGTCAATATTTAATGGAGGCACTAGGCCTCCATCCTGTTCTCTATCTCTATTAATTAGACTTTAATTGAACATCTCATGCAAGTGTCAATACATAATTGGGCTACAAATAAAGTGCAACATTTGAAATATTAATACCTGGTTTAGGAGGAGCCGGGCCTCAATGGAGAAAATAAAACATTTTTGTGTGCACGTTAACTGCCATACATGCACATATTTTGATTTAAAAATTTCAAAAATTATTCTCACGGTAGTCTTATCTCTAGTATACACTATAGATGGCGAGAAGACATTTTTACTTTCAACTGCTTATATTAAATAATTAAAAAGTAATATCCTGTTGCTGTATATACCTCTCCCAGTGATTAACCCCTACCAAAAAAAACATACTGTATCTAAAAATTTCAATGCAGAAATTGGAAGAAAAAATAATGCATCTTTTCATATAGACGCCATTTCATCTGAACAGCAATCACAGCTCTCCGTAACCGTACGAAATTAAATCCGAGATCGTTACTCAACCGAATTTAACCTTAAAATATTAAACCAAACTATACTTAGGGTAAATATTTACGAATATTCTATACAAACACACAGAGTGATGTCATTAGGGAATTTCATTGAAGTTCGCTGAAGGGTGGTCAAAATATCATTAGGTGTGCTTTAAGATGGATTTTCTCTCACAATACCTTTCTTCTTTCCTTCTTTCTCTCTTCCTCCCTGTCTCTCTCATATTCTTTGTTTTCTGTTTCTATCTCTCTCTTCCCTTTTCTCTATTTGTTTCTATTTTCCTCTGGGTTATTATTTTTTTACTTATTTGTTCAGGTTTATCTATATTTCCTTCTCCTCTGCTTTACTATCCCCTTCCCTCTCTTTCTCTTTCTTGCCTGTTTTGTTTTTATCACTTATACTTTATTTCTCTCTGTGTGTGTTTATATTTGCTATTCCCGTTCTCTCTCTCTGCTCCTACCTCTGTTATCTATTTCTTGCTGTCTCTATATTCTTGTTTATTTTCTTCTCCTCTGCTTCTATATTTGTTTCCTTCTTTCTTCTTGTTTACTTAATTTTATTTCTTCCTCTTACGGTCTCCTTCCATCTCTCTCTTATTTATTCTGTTTTTAACTCTTGCCTTTTTCCTTTCTCTCCTTTCTGTCTTGTTCTCTGCCTATCCTTTCTCCCTCTCTTCCAGTCTCTCGTTTATGTTCCTCTTTCTTCGTTCCTTTCTTTTCCTCTGGTTCTGTATTTGTATCTTTCTATTAACTGTATTTTCTTTCTTGTGTTCTACTGTCTCCTTGACTCTCCCCCTTTCTTACTTATTCTATCGCTAACCTTTTATTTACCTTCCCTATCTCCCTCTCTCCATACCATTTGGTCTAATCTTCCTTCTCTCTCTCTCTCTCTCTCTCTCTCTCTCTCTCTCTCTCTCTCTCTCTCTCTCTCTCTCTCTCTCTCTCTCGCTCCGTTTTTCCCCTTTTGTGTTTAACTTTTTAAAAATTATCTTGTAGACTATTTCATTGGATGTTTAACATTGGAATGAACCCGCCGAAACCACTACATTTTCTTTGATCTCTATCCTTTGTATTATTTATACACTGTCACAATAACAATATTATTTCTTTGTTTTTTCAGGTAGCTGCAGGGTGTACAGTGTGTCTTATCTGACATTCGAGATCTCATTGTTGGTTGCCCTTCTCCTGAGATAGCAATATTATTCTTGATAATGTGGACATTCACATGAGAAGCTAAGCCAAAGCAGGAGGAAGAAGCCGATGTGTTCTGATTTGGGAGACACACAAACTCTTTATCAAATGGACCAATTTTAATGGAATATGAAAATATTTTGAATTAAATTTTAAACGAAGTAACTGCAAGTGTAAAGAAAAAAAACTATACCGAGTACATATAGAACACAAGGAATTAAATTATTAAAATGGAAAGAAAAGTGTGCGACATAATGTTATATTATAATGAAAAGTTTTTTATACATTGTTACCCAACAAATCTGCATCGAACAAAAACAGGTAACTTGAACATAAAAGGCATGGGATTATTAAAACTCGCACATGTGGACTTGAAACAATGCGAAAGCAAAACAATTAACGATTTCAAAGTAAGAAATGAAAGTATACCATTGTGTGCTCAAAAGTGTGTGTGTTTGTTGATAACGAATTGCATTGTTGCTGTTTTTGAATAAATATTATGTGGTGTATGACTGATATAGAAGCTCTCCTCGGAAAAAAAAATATTAAAGTGTTATATTGTCGAGTGTTTTTAGTTATTTACTGTTACCGATTCTGAAGAAAAAACTGGAAATGGTTACTGGTTCGTGTGAAGAAACGTTTTTTTGATGACAGTGGTGAAAGTTGTTAGTGTATTAGTCTCAGTCATAGAAGACTTTTGTGCTAATAACGAACCTTTAAAAAAAATGAAACAAAAGTTTCAGCAAAGTAAGAACAATGAATCTAAGATTACCATTGTTACAAGGAAGTCACATGAGCTTAGACATTAATATTATTATGTACAGGTGTAATAACAGTAAATAATGCTTCAATGATTGTCTAGTTTCATTTTGGATACAGATTGTGGTAATAATATTGTTGAATATTTAAGAAATGTGTTAATTTTTCAAATACGTATGAACATGTTATGAAATCTGATCAACAGCTTGTACATGAAATAGCCCAACAAATTCAAATGTAATTTATAACCTTAGTTGTCGTAAGTAAAATTGTAGCCCATTACAGGCAATTTCATACTACAGGGTGGCTCATAAGTCAGTTGAAAAAATCTCATAACTGCCACACAGAAAAAGCAAATTTGTTTGAATAAAGAAAAAACGTTTGCTTGAGGCTTTGGGGAACAGTGCAGAAAAAATATTAGCCTTTTTTAAAATTGGTTATTCTGACTAAAAGCTTTGGTAACTGTAAGCAAATTTGTAATATTACTAAAATAATTTGGTTCTGTTTAACGATCATTTGTTTTTTGTTTAAACAAATATTTGTTACTAGAAGCAATATTTTGGTTGTTCCAAACAAGCTCTCTTTCCTCTGTGTGTCAGCTCACCTATGGATCACCATTTATAATGGAAAGTTGCTTTCAGATACATATATTTGTAGAATACTGGATAATATTCCATGATGCCAGTGTTTCACATGTAAGCACATGAGGTTAATAGCACCTGACATCCATCTCTAATGGAAATTGAGTTATCCCAACACCGAAAAGAAGCAAATAATATTAAAACCATTACAACTGATCAGGATTAATATCAAACTTTATCTTACTTATGTCCAGTGCCTTATTGTAATGGAGGGTGTTTAGACTAAAGGTATACTATAGAATTTAATTAACTACCAACCACACTATACTTTTAGGTCGAAGACCCTGTATCAGATACAGTCTTTAAGCATTTACGTTGTATGAAGTTTTTACTAAGAATGGACGTCCGTATCAGAAGAGGGTACTTTCTCCTCAATATTCAAGAAACCTGCAATGCTAGCGCATTTACAGAAGAGAAACGCAAAATAGCAAATCCAAATAATTATAGTGTGATGTGCAATGTGCTTCCTGCCAAGTAGCATGAACTTCAAATAAATTTGGTGGTTGGCAAGATTAATGTAAACATATATAATATCTGCTACTCCTGAGGAATTTGAGACTCTCGATGGCATAGTTGTAACATCGTCGACTTGTAATTAAGGGGTCCGGTTTCGATTACCCGGTGGATGCACACCGCAAAGTGGTTCGGAACCCAATTTAATCTGTAGGTCCAGTCCCGCTTAGCTTATCTATGTATAACGTCGACTTAAAGCAACAATTCAAACCAAAATCAATCTTGTGGGATTTGTGGTTCAGAAAGTTTGCGTTTATGGACGAAACCCGACACACCTTGATTACCAAGGGCCTCCACGACGGCGTAGTGAAAATCTCGTCACCTTGTAATTGAAGGATTGCGGGTTCAATACGGGATGGAGGCACATAGTGGTTCGGATCCCACTTTAAACTGTAGGTCCTGTCCCGATTATCCTTACTGTGCAAAAACTGGACTTAAAACAACAACTCAATCAATCAATCAACCCTTGATTACAAGGCGACGACGTTACCACTAGGCCATTGAGGAGCCTCACTACCCTCACCGCGTCATTATGAAGGCCTACACCTTATGCTACTTAGAGTAACAGGAACACGGATTCAAGAATTATTGTGGTAGGTTGGACAATGGATTGAGGCTTTGTTACAAGCACTATTGTTACGATATTTCTCTTGTTTATTCTGTCCAGAGAACAACTTTTCACAACGAGAGAGCCGTACTAGATTATGGGACTTACGGTTTGTCTACGAAGAAGGAAACTCTTAGATGCCATTCTGGTGTTCTTGCAAGATGGGACTAGTTGAGAATGTGTTTCAGCCGAGAGTAAGCAGTTTGGCATTTCCAATTCAATTCGAAATCTGGAGCAGAGTGCAATGTGCCATTTGCCGTTGGTCTCTATCCTTGCTGACCCCATTTCAATCCTGATTCATGTGAAGAGAGTGTCCAACAAGATTAAAGCCATGCCCCAAATAGAGGTCGCACGCAATTTTGAATTGATATTACGACACAACTGTTATAGCTATCAACTATTTTATTCTGCTCAGTACTGCTGTAGAATGATTTGAAGACTAAAATTGGTAAACGCTGTAAGTACCACAATAATTCAAACACCGTATTCCACGTTAAGCTGTGAAATGTGCAATGGTTTATAATGTGGTAAACGTGAAATGTGGCAGGTAGACATCTAAGTAGTTCAAAGAGGTCGGTACTGTGCACGTTCTTACGGGCTGATGTGCGGAACGATGCGATTTCCCAACACTTTCGCTTTTGGCACTTACAACGTTTACCATTTTTAGTCCTCATTTCTTCTTGTTACATGTAAAATCAACAATGGCCCTCAGCCTCACATATTTTGATTCACTTCAAATTTGGCACACTGGAAGGGCCACTTGATATAGGAAATTATGCAACTTTGCAGATCCATATATTTTGTATTTCCGAAATTACAGTGTTGCAAACTGTGCGATTATGACCAGTTTTTTCAACATCTTGTTAACTTTAAATTGCAATATTTAGGCAATCACGGTACCTATAGAAGTGATTTAGACGGTGTTGGAAAGGCCTTGAACTGCTCTTTCACACGAAATATTAAGTTCTTTTGTCGATGTAAAGAAACAATTGAAGGTGGTGTAAAAAAAACTTCGGTAGCTACTTTCTCAAAATTGGGTCTTTAATTTTTGTCAAAAATGATATGTCGTGCATACACTATTACTTAATAACTGTACAAAGCTTAGAAATGGGACGCCAATGGAATTCGGAGTTATGTTAGATTTTGGTTAAGTAAACGTAGGTATGGTAGGTTAAGTAATGTATGATGACATATTTTGATAGTAAAAGTTTTACAGAAATGAATTACAATATCGTTTGGATTAACGTGCATGAAGTTGAAGTTTACTTTCGCAGTTAGTAGAAATTCACTGTGATTATAAAAGTCCGGTCCCATAGGCAACTTCATTATTAGAGCACACAACAAATAATGTAATGAAGGGAAAGTTGTTGGAAATAGTTGAGTTTAAATCTAAAGTGCTTGCATTTTCAACGTAGCATGTAGGCCATGCTACGTTCAGGCTGTACACTGATACGAGCCTCATTAGTAGCCGAAAATGCCACATGTTTGTCCCGGAATACTGCATGCCATCGCAATATCGCAGAGTAGTGTAGATTAAGAGTTGATGGTGCTAATTACAGCCAACGTAAACATGTAGAAAACGTGAGCATGTGAAGCATATTCCCTTCTCCACAGCACTGGAAAAGGCTAACAGACAAATGAGTCTGAAATACGTACTTCAAACTATGCCACTGCTCGTGTCACACATTCACGTTTTTTTTACATGTTTACTTTGCCTATAATTATCTCCACTTTACATTGAAACTCAACTATTTCCAACAACTTTCCCTTCATTACATTGTTTGCTGTGTGCTCTAATAATGGAGTTGCCTATGGAACCGAACTTTTAAATCACACTGAATTTCTACTAACTGCGAAAGTAAACATCAGCTTCAGGCACGTTAATCCAAACGATATTGTTATTCATTTCTGTTAAACTTTTACTATCAAAATATGTTAGTACATTACTTAACCTATCATACCTACGTTTGCTTAACCAAAATCTAACATAACTCCGAATCCTATTGGCGTTCCATTTTCAAGCTTTGTACAGTTATTGAGTAATAGTGTATGAAGGACATATAATTCTTTGAAAAAAATTAAAAGACCAATTTTTGAGAAAATGACTACCAACGTTTTGTTTACACCACCTTCAATTGTTTTCTTATCCTGACAAAAGCACCTAATATTTCGTGTGAAAGAGCCCTTCAAGACCTTTCCAACACCGTCTAAATCACTTCTATAGGTGCCCTGATTGCCTAAATATTGCATCTTAAAATTAACAGAATCTTGAAGAAACTGCTCAAAATCGCAGTTTGCAACACTGCAATTTCGGAAATACCAAATATATGGATCTACAACTTTGCACATTTTACTACCTCAGGTGACCCTTCCAGTATGCCAAATTTCAATTGAATCAACATATGTAAGGTTGAAAAGTACCTCTTCATTTGTTCATTTCACATGGAATGCCCCTATTGTAATGTGTTTTTATTTACGTGTAGAATGTAAAAGTAAAAGTGCTCCACTGTGTTTTGCACCACGCCATGAAAGGCGCATAGGGGGTGGGGGTGGAAGTTAGGGCCCCACACTTTCTTTGGGGTGATGTGATCAGCACCACGCCCCTGGCCGCCTTTACCACCCAGAGTTTCCTCCAATTACCCACTTTATACGACGCTGGGTGGGCACCGGTGCCGTTTGAACAGGTGGGGTAAATCTCGGTTTTTTCTCGTCGGGGATCGAACCCGAGTCTACATGCCAAGACTACATGCCTCAGCATAAAAAGACTTTATTAAAGATGAACCTCTGTCCGATTCACAGCCCGGGACGTCTCATGAAGTAATGCAAAATGTCATGATTGCCATGCTGCCATGCATTTTACAAGAAAATATTTTCGAAAGCCTCATGTTCGAAAATACAGAAGTGAGATTTAAAACAAAATGTCTTGTTTAATATGAAATTAAAAACAACTGATTGAAATAGGTAATATTATAGAAGTTCACAGATTAAGATGATGATTCACAGTCCGGTAGGAAGATGTGACGACAGAGAGCGCCACAAAAAAGCTAATATAAATCAACCATAACTTTGATGTTTACAAATTCATGTACAATACATCTCACTTTATATTTTACGAATAATCGCACAAGCATATTATTTCTTTCAGTAAATCACTCACCAGAATTCTTATGAACATTACTGTCATTTCAAATTATATCCCACAATCAACTTTCCTGCACAACTGTATAAAGCACTACAATTTACCACATTTTCTGACCAATTTGTCCTTGATGTCCCCATTCTTAACCATAAAAAATATATACTTTATGTTGCCAGAACCCTCAACGATCTGTATCATCTTATCATATTTTTCCTATTTTTTCCGTTCCCTTGAAAGATATTGTTTCCTCCTTCCTCGAACGACATTATATCCCAACCCTCGGCAATTTTACTTTAATGGCTTGCTAATGTGATCTGGGATACTTCCAAATAGCCACATATAAATTTTCCTAACGGCGAATGGGAACATACAACTTTTCTGTTTCAACAAGGGGGGGGCTGCAGGAAGAGGGGACCCTCGTTTGTCACGGAGTAGAAATCCATATTTTGGTCTAAATAGGTGCGCAGGGAGCATCGTTACAGGCACTAATGGAAAATAAGTTATAAGTTACAGCATAAAACGGCACGGCGGTAGTCCCTTTAAAAAGGCAACGTCTCCGGTGCGGGAGACTTTCGAACCTTCCTTAATTTCATCCTTCAAGGAGGAGACCGAGAAACTTTTCAAATTTGCAGAATCGTTGGCTCTCTCAATAAGCATCGACTTACTTAATTCGGACATTTCTTCTCCGTGGCGCTCTACGCTGGTAATTGGCCCATTTTCTTGCATTACAGCTCTGGAGTAGCATCAGCCTTCATGGCGTTATTTATGACTTGTAGGAGCATTCTAAATATGGATTCAGCACGTTGAAATGGCTCCTCGACCAAGACTGCTCTGGCCCAAGTGGAGTAATGTGCAATAAGTGAGTATTAGTTAGCTAAGTCGAAAGTAGCCTCGCTGCACAGGCTTTCTTTTATAGGATGTAGCCTCGCTGCAGCCACTTATGAAATCTGTCTCACGCCATTCAAAATAGGCTTCTACAGCCATTTTTCACGAAGATGCAGCCTCGCGGCGAATATTGCTTTGTCCCGTGAAGCATCTCATGATACAAAACTCTTCAGGTTCGCTACAGCCATGTATCTTGGGTATGACTAGAGGTATACATATTTCGTTTTGGTCGAAAACAAGAAATGTGAAATAACACATTGTATTGGAAATTTTTCATGTTTCCGAAAGGTGTGAGGTGCATTTTCTTACTCTGTTTTGTCACGAAATAATGCGAAATATACTTACACGAAATTTAGAGTTTATTTAGCGACGCGACACTTTCGGAAGTCAGAATTATCCTGTGAGTTATGCAATTTACGGAAATTTGATTAATTCTACTGTAAATATTTGAGAAGCAAAAATCGACCCCTTTATACAGGAATAAATTTAATATTCTGGTAACGACATAAATGTGCTAATAGATGGAATATGTTTATTTTGTGTAATAAGTGCAGCTTTTAAATCAAATTTGGGATTTATTCACATTTTGAAAATCAAAATGTCATTTTATATACACCGCTATAACAGTAAATTTTATTTTATTTACCGCTTTTGAACCCGAAATTGACTCGGTTTTTGTACCGACATTTTGCTTTTTTATTTACCAGAAATGTGTGCCTCTAGGTATGACTCAACGCACCAAACTCAAACACCTTCTTGGTCAAGCGCTACATTTCACAACGTTGGAATTCTTTCGTGATTAGGTTAGGTTTAAATCTCTTTCATACATTACTATTTGTATAGTGTATTTTGCTAAATACGTAACATTCAGCCTGACAACGAAAGCTTTTAGGCACTTGACCAAGAAGGTGTTTGAATTTGGTGCTATAAGCGAGACCCGCATCTTGTTTCTCGCAGCTTCACACAACATAAAATGAGCCTCGCTGTGACCAAGCTTCGTATAATGCAGCATGGTTTCATACAAATGAAGAAACGTTCCCGAAAATCGGTTTTGGGTAGAGTACATCCCTTGCAAACTTCAGGAGTGTACGAATAGTGAAACAGTGCTAGAGGAATTGAAGACACTTTTGGTTTCCTGAAAGCCCATCGTCAGAGCCTGAAAAACCTAAATTATTGTAGGGGTCCCGATGAACACTAAACTGTACAATTTACCTCACCTTGGCCTTGCAAATGGTTCTGAAGGTCAGCATATATGCAAAGACACCAACAGAAAATTTTTCAAGAGGAACAGAAACAAAATTAGCCAGCTATGTATTGAAGTTATAAGCGCACACACATATTGAAAACCGTGTAACGTCATGTAATGTGCTACCAGTCGTCGTATAATAGAAATATTTTAATAAAAATAATGAGAAAAGAAAGGAAATGAAAGCGTGTGACAAACAAGGGGGACAGACAAAAAAATGTGTACTACAGCAAGAAAGAGACTGAGCACGAGATAGAGAGAAATAAAGAGAATCGAAGGTCTATACAGAAAGGAGATAGAGATAAAAATAGAGAAAGAAAATACAGAGAGTCATAGAGTGTGAGAATGAGAAACAAGCCAGAGAGAAACCAGTAAACAAATAAACCAGAAAGAAATAATGAGAGAAGGAAAAAAGAAGAAGCGAGGAACAGAATGAGAGAAGGAAAGGTAAATGATAGGAGGGAGACAGATTGAAAGAGAGATAATGAGAATTAGAGAAACAAGCAAGCGAGATAGAGAGAGAGACACGCACACACACACAATTAGAACGAAAGAGGACTAGTAGTATAAGAAATAATCAAGAAGAAAGGAAGTAAGGAAGATGCAATTTATTTTAAGAATATGGAATAAAGGCAAGAATATAACAAGAAGATTTAAGGAAAGGAAAACAAATGTTGGAAAGATTTTGTATCATCTAAAGTAAAGTAAATCAAAGAAAGAAAGACAAGTAATTTTTTTCCTTGTTTCAGGGTTGTTCAAGTAACCCTCATGAGGTGGGAAAACTAGTGCAGAAAGTCGAATAACAAGAAAGCCATTGGGAATTCGTAGTCGCGATGAAGTTTGGACATGATGGTGGGGGAAAAATTGGTAAAAACGTGCAGACGAGCCAATGAAGAATATAACTTTTTGCGCCACAGAAAGTTTTCCAAAGAGACTGATGATCGTAGCTGGATTTTAGCTAGACGGAGAAACTATGTGGGACCAAATGCGAAAATCAATGCCAGGTACTGCCTGCAGCCTGTCATGACACCAATTTACAATAATGAGATTCCAGCCTTGTGTGCAGCGGACATTCGCATGTTGGAACAGCCCAAAGACAGATCACACAGCCGTACAGTAAAATCATCGCTTGTATTCTCTTCCGAACGATGGCTGAAGAGACAGTCATTCATGCTATTGTGTTCACAGACATTCCAGTGATGAGCACAAATGCCAGTCAAATTAATTATTTCACCTTCGGACTTCAACGCCACATATAGGTACGTCACGTGCGTACGGGAAAGTCCTTTCGGAAAGTTTTTAGGTGGGAGCGCCTCAATAGGAGAGCAGGTTACAACAGAGGGAGCTGTGATGACCATAGCAGTGTTAGGACTTGCTTGCTTGCAATTACTAACGGTGAGGTGAGGCCAATTCTACTAGTTACTTTGCTCGAGTGTCTAGCAAAAATAAAATTAAATTCTTACTAATAACATTTCCTTCAGACATTTTTTTGAAACACTTTTAACGAAATGCTCGCCTGAAAATGAGCTCATTGGTAAGTATTAAAGTTACGAGAAGAATTACCTGCATAATTTCCACTGCGTGTGTCCAAGCTGTGTTTAGACCTCCTTATTGGTTGAACAGGAAATAGAGCAAAATTTTGATTTGTTTAATAGGCTGTTTTCAATGTCAAATATAGACTTTACTTTTTAACCAAAAAACTCAATATGCTGACCAAGGCAGAATTTATTTTATTTTAAAACATAAACTAAACGTTACGTTTCAACCTTCTAGCAAGGTCTTCTTCAGACTCCGTACCAAATACAAATGAAAAAGGTACAACACAGGAAGATAGATATATACACAAAAATCACTCCCCCCCCCCAAGACACAAGATTATTAGAAAGTTGTTTATCGGGAATATTCCTTTCCAGGTGTTCCAGCAGGTGGCCTTCACCGACAACTGTTCATTCACCTGACAGGCGATTTAGATAAACATTTCCTTTAATCTCGAATGTGATTGGACTCCTTATCTCACGCTCTATTTCCTTATCCTTTCTTTCTTCATACTTCTTCCTTCTTCTCTCCTCCTTCGCTCTTGTCCTTTCCACTCTTTCTAACACCTTCTTCCATTCCTTGTTTATCTTCAGTCTTCCATTCCAGTTCATTGTGTCTTCTTCCTCTTTCTTCCCTATTTCCTTGGCCTCCTTCCATTTTCTCACTAGTACTTTCTTCTCCCTTCCTATCTGCTTAGCCTCATCCCACTCTATGCCATGCCCTGTTTTTCTCGGTGCTTAAATAACGCATTCCTCTCTCTCTTGTACATCATCCCTATGTTCTTTCAACTTGTCTTTCAGCCTCTTTTTTGTTTCTCCTATGTACACACACTGACATGCTTTACACTTTACTTCGTAGATAATCCCTTCCTCTTCCTATTCTCTGTTTTCCTTTTTCTTGTTTGCTTTCTTCGCTATTCTTAAGATGCTTGTATATATATATACATTCCTGTTTTGTACCTTATTTCATTTGTATTTGGTACAGAGTCTGAAGAAGACCTTGCTATAAGGATGAAACGTAACGTTTAGTTTATGTTTTAAAATAAAATAAATTCTGCCTTGGCCAGCATATTTAGTTTATGGTTGTAAGGTATGTTGAACCGCAAGGCAATAGATTAGTTTACTGGCTGGTAACATGTACAAATTTCCATATTCAAAAAACACCTACCTGCCGAAATGAAATTTGAAATACGCCATTAACTGGGCATCACCCTAAAAAGCAAAATTCTTAAATCGCACAGCAGCCCAAACTATTATCCAGAAAAAACTAATTTGTTAGAATTCCAAAAATTTCTTTGAGCTTTTAGGCACCCGTAAGCATGTTTCTGATAAATGGACACTCACAAATAAATGTTTATCTCAAGGTTCGAACTTTGAACAGTTCGTTAGCGAGATCGTGGGACGACTACAGATTTGAAATATTCAGAAACAAGAGTGCATGATTGGCGTTACTACATGCGCAACTTTTGAGAAAATTGTTCGGTATTCAAAGAAAAGAAAAGCCCAATGTGAAAAATCGGTTTTAGCAAAGGTTATTATTGAAAATGCTTGCTCAGCAGTGCCTTGTTTCCTAATTAATAGAAACATGCTTTTTCTTGTTGTGTTTCCTGTACAAAGCAAGAACAATTATTGGAAAATACCCAAAGGTAATCGCAGTAATTGACCCTTGAATTCACGTAGAGCTTTCTGCTTTTGAGTTTTTACTGCTCCTCACTCCTTCTGCTCGGAAATATATCTGCGTGATTTAGTCGGGCTACGTAGCGTAGTGGTTAGCACAGCTCGCTAGAATGCCATGGGTCCCAGTTTGTAATTTTTGTGAGTGTCCCTTCATCAATTTCATCAAATTGTCGCCCAACCTCATTTTAGTGTAGCCGGCGTAGTCTAGTCGGTTGTACGTCTGACTACCACGCAGGAGATCCGGGTTCGTTTCCAGGGGTGGGTGATCTAACTCTGGAATTTTTCCGGCCTTGTCCTCGCATATAGTGGCTCACCCAGCATCATATCAATGAGTACCTGGGAGCGGCTGGTGCGTGATGCTGATCACATCACCTCCAAAATGGTCCGAGACCGAAAATATGTGGGGCCCTATGACACGTTCTAAGCACAATTACTTCACGCGTCGTATTATTTTACTATTAATATTAACTTAATAATACTCAGCGGTGAACGATGAGACTCGGTGAAGTACACAGACTCCTCTCAGGTTCAGGGATAGTGTTAGGCAAAGACAATATTCACAGCACAGAGAAATAAAACCACATTACTGCCGTATGTATAAACTGAAAAGTTTTATTCTTTATTTATTGCAATTATAATGCAACTATACTTGAGACGAAGGCGAGGATTTCGCTTTGTCGATGAATTGACTCAATTAAAACGCATAAAACTCAATGCGTGGCTATCGGCAAGCCTATGATCACATAAGCCTAGCTTGCGCCCCGAACTACCATACCAAGATGTATGCACAACACCGAGGAGTTATTTTTAAGTTTAAAAGCTTGATCGATCCGTGGCGAAAAAGTGTGATGATTCTTACGCGATATCCTCGCTTTTATACTATTTTTGAGAACACATATTAAAGTACAGATGAATCACTCACTATCTACAAAAGGATACTACAACAAAACTGACATCTATACATGTTTAGAAATACAAATTCGTATAGTGAACTCTCGCAAACATGAAGATACATTAAATTACCCATAATGTAGCATAAAATACAATAAACATTAAACAAAAGATATAAGGCGCAATATTACATAGAATAACTAGGAGGTTACGCTTTCTTTCACAAAATAAATATATTAGTGACACATTTTCTACTGATGACGTCACACAAAAATATAGATCACCTACCCCGACACCCCCTAAATATGCCTTCATTGCACGTTGCTATACGCACAGAGAACTTAACCTTTACCTCATCTTAGCGATAAACCAAATGTGGCAGTTGTTACGTTCCTAGTAACTTTCCTCACCCTTTACTCCTGTAGCCGGGAGCATTGAGGCTCTAAGGGTCTACACTGAAACCTATCTTCAGGGTAGGTGCGAACAAACCCAACCAACGTCGTGACGTTTTAATGAAATGTTTATTTACTGCTTGAGTACTTACAGCCAGTGGTTAGGTAATTCATAACTGGAACTTGGAGATCAATTGTTAATAGATAATTTTGAACTTACTAGAAAGGTCAAATTAGGGTGGCCCAAACCTAGGTTTTACAGAAGAGCGGCATACACCTATTCACTTCTTCCTAGACTTGGAGTTATCACCCGAGATTGCCAATTTAGGTTTTACAGAAGAGCGGCTTGCACCTATTCACTTCTTCCTAAATTGGAACTTATATCCCATTCGGCTAACCTAGGTTTTACAGAAGAGCGGCATACACCTGTTCACTTCTTCCTAGATTAGACCGTTCCTATTTGGCCAGTCTAGGTTTTACAGAAGAGCGGCTTGCACCTATTCACTTCTTTCTAGACTGACACCAGAACAGACCCCTTACGGACCAAACTCCTTCGTATTTATACCCAAAGTTCCAGCCTCGAACACCTGTCTTTAGGTAATTTCTTATTACAATACTCTAAATTACAACAGAAAGATATTTGAAAAATACATAGTTTGGCAATTAATAATTTACAAAGAAAGTTTACATATTCATTTCAGTTAACAATTATTTCTTTAACGTTGATAAAATCTTACATTTTGGAAATATACAAATTTAAATGTTCCGCCATTATTTAATTACAATTAGGTTAGTTCATCAAACATGGATAATCTTTGATTGGCAAATCCATATTTACATCATAATAAATGCCCGTTGTCTTAAGCGAGCTGTCTTCATTAGATAGTTACAGAAAGGTGAATACATTAGTTCAACAACGCCTTGATTGGCGCGTTCATATTTGCGTCACAACATGTAGTATCACGGACATTAACAATGACTTGAGGAAACACTATATCAAATTTTCTTTTAACACGGAATTGCAAAGTTACAAAATAAGTAAGGTCGTAACACAGTGAAATGAAATAAACAAATGAATCAAATTTGTGCAGTTTCTCCTCTTTTTGGCTTCGTTTTCACTCTTGTTCTGATACGCTTTCAGCTATGACAATAGTATCGCAATTGGTATCTGATCTGCAAGGTGGAGCCACATTGCATTGTGTTTCGGTCCCCACTTTAACGTGTATATCCACTCCCTATTAGTTGTCTGATCATAAAGGATTGATTGAATTGTTGTTTTAAGTCCACTTTATGCACAGTAAGGCTAATCGGGACTGGACCTACAGTTTAAAGTGGGATCCGAACCACTATGTGTCTCCACAACGCTACCACTGCAGCATCGGAGAGGCTTGATCATAAAGGAAACTTTGACGAGCAAGTTTCTTCTTCCTTGATATAGCAGTATACGAAATTTAGGCAGCAATGCGACCTTATGGAACCTTCTCGCAAAAATATGAGCAATTCTAGAAGGCGACATAAATGTTCTTGAAATCCTGCAAAACTGATCTGAGTCAATCTTCCACCGTAGACGTTAAGGTGTAAAGATTTCACATCTTTCTAAGCCAGATGGCGGTGGAAAACTTCCAAAGAGACACTATTGTACCAGCGGATGAAGAAGACATGGGGAGTTTAAATTCGTGAACCATGATAGAACGAGAGATAGAAGAAAAGAAACCCGATAATAATTCATCCATAGATGCGAATTCTGAAACGCCACGTACACGTTTACAGCCGAACTGTAGTTGTTTGGATATAAGGTTATAAAACTCCATCCTGCTCTCCTTATTGTGCCTGGAAAATGCCTATTTTTACGGTTCTTTACTTCTTCTTCCAAGTTTTATGCAGCCGAAAACTCGCGACGAGGCAACAACAAAGAAAAAATATTAAGGTCAATGAAGTGACAAGTATTCCTTTGAAGCCAAGCTATATATGAATCTTTCAAGAAGAGAGAGAGAGAGAGAGAGAGAGAGAGAGAGAAAGAAAGTTTTTTTTATATGAGGACAGAGAAACTTTTCTGATATTCACCGTTTCCTATATATAAAACCGTTGCCCCGTACTAAACTCATATTTTGCTAGCTGTGGGGGCATGCGTCGGTGGGTTTATATACGAAGATGGGTTATCTTCTTCCTAGTCTTCATGTTTCGTAGTCTTCCATAAGCCTTTTTTTCTTCTTCTCTTCTCATTCTACTGTGATTCATTTTCTTTCTCCAAGCTTCTGCCTGTAAATCCGGTCTCGGTTCGCAAAAATCCTCAGGGAATTCTTAATATTGTTAATCCATAATGCGGAGCTTATCACATTTATAACTTTCAGTCGGGGTACATTTTTCACAGACAGGTATGGCTCTGTTGCTCCTCTTCCCCAAGAACTAAAGTTTTACCCTTCCCCGATGCCTCTTCCACCCCTTGTGGTGGCGAAGTATAACGCTTGTGATATTTCATTCTTGGAAAAAACTCTCCCAGGAAAAGTTGGAGGATATTGGAGTGATACTTTCCCGAGTTTCCCCCTCCCTCCTTCTTTCTTCATCTCCCCCCCCCCCATCTCTCCTTCTTCCACAGAAGCTCGTGAAACTCAAATCCAGGTGGGACAATAAAAACAAGTTAATGAAATTTGTTCTGACAAAGACACGTAGGCACAGGAGACTATACGAAATATAGCTTGGATATAATTGCGTAAGCTATACGCAATACTTGTCCTCTCCCATAGAGAGATGTGGAGACGCAGCATCACTTTGTCGTCTCGAGACCTCGTGCTCAGCGCTACCAATTTGATGGACAAAATGCGGTTTGAAGGTGCCCTTCCTAAGAGCATATTTTACGTAACGGAAATCTAAGACGTACAGGCAAACAGGACGTGGTGCTGTCCATGTCACTTTGTCCTATGGTTCAGACTCTGAAATCACAACCGTTTCAGAATAGAAGCTTTGTAGAAGATCAGGCAATTGAGGCTCTGGAGACATCTCGAGGGTAGCCTTACTACCTGTAGCCTACAGTCAGGGACACTTCTGTGTTGTAACAACTCCATTGACATTCAACACGGTCACTGCAACCCAGAAGTGTCCGTGACTGTACAACTACAGGTAAACAATGTTCTTTCTCATGGTGTGTACTCTGATATGTTTAGTTATTTCACTTGTGCGTGTCATGCACTAACTATAACTATGCAAAGATTCTTATACAAAGTCAAAAAGCCAAACTGCAGCTAAAATCATATATACAATGACCAGCAAAAGGCCTATAAGTAGGACACTTAGATCCTGAAACACTATATATATCTTTTCGTAAAAAGCCACCTTCCTGAGCAGCCGCAGGGTGTACACATACTAGGTTGGTTCGTCTATTAGTATTAGTTTGAATGAGACAAGAAATAGTTGCAATGTTATATCATAATAATTATACTTCGGTTGTCCTTTGTCAAATAAGGACCATGCTTTGTATTTGCATTATAATGAATGTTAATGAAATAGATTCAAGAATTCTTTGACCAATTGAGGGGTCTAGTGAGAGAGGGAGCTATGCCACTTTGACAAGAAATGGAAATAAATTGAGTTTTCTAAAGCATTGCGTTGAGTCATAATTTGTATAACAAAGGGTAATTTTTTTCTGAACATATTGTTAGGTAAATTATTCAAAAGGAAAAATATGAATTTCAATATAAATACCATTTATTATGAACATGTATGGTATATTGTTGTAGTATACTATTTTGGAAAAATCAATCTAGCACATCAAATACTTTGAACAAGGCTTAAATAATTTTGCCTGAGTGTAAATCATGTTCACAGGGTTACATATGATCTACATAAAGACAGATTCATATGTCTTCTGGAGGATCTTCATTGTCCATTGTTTCTGTGGATTTTAGTTTTTGGTAAACACCATGAAAAACTGGAGGAATATAAAGCATTATTGCCATGAGATCTTTTAACTTCAGGGCTGATATTAAATCTAGCACCAGTTACTGCAACGCAACCTCTACCACTCCTATTGTAGACACCATCAGTAAGTGGCATAGCTCCTTCTCTCACTCAAAATGCTGATGAGGACGTATTCAAGAACTCAGAAAATCTGCTGCAGAACAAGCGGGAGCTATGCCACATGGTTGTAGTTCACATGATAGATGACAGATGGTAGGAGAAGACTGAAAATGGCAAAAAATAAAATTTTCAAGATTTGTAGCATAGCTCCCTCTCTCACTAGACCCCTCATTTATGTAATAAATAAGCCTATTGCCAGTAGTTCTGCTATACTCTGCTATATTTAGTGTACCTAGGTAGTTACCATTTGTAACTATCTTACACTTCAAAGGTGGTTACAAATAATGTACAATAATCCATCAAAAATTCTACATCCTTCGAAAAGGTTCCAGAATCCAAAATGGGCTTGATTTCCGGTACAAATGCACTGGGTACCAGCGCAACCCAATTGTCGGCTTGACAAAGGCATTCCACAAAGATGGTTCGTTGCTTCCACTAGGATTATTGTTTGAGGATCAATTATTGTTGAACATTGATCTTTTATCTATTTTTGTGAAATGCGAAAGTATTGTAACTAGACAAATTTAAAATATACGCACACAAAGAGCTTATATAGAAAAAGGAACTCGATTGATTTTGATTGAGTTTTGTTATTTAGCGTCTCTTTTCTGCCACCTTTGGTTCATCACGCCGATGAGCGATGACATACTGAAATCTAAGGAAGGACGCACGCAAAGAACACCCATGTCCAGGTCGGGATTCAACTCGAAAGATGTAAATTGCTGTATCGCATGAACCAACATTGTAATTTCGATGACCTTTGCGGCATTGCAAAGATACAAAGTTCTTCTTTCGGCTCCATATAATAAATATTCCTTAACATAACTTCAATAACGGTGAGGTCAATAGTTGACAGCAATAACAGCAGCAAATTCCTAATTGAACTTGCCATAAAATAAAAATGAGGTGTAAAGAATAATATATGTATTCTTAATGAGAGTGCAAACTCAATTAGTCTAATGTATGTTTTCTCTGTTAAGTGCAAGATCAAAGGCTCAAGTATAATCAGTTTGTAGCCATACTTTTGACTCTGGCTGTCTCTCTACACAGAATCAAAACCTGGCTGTGAAGCTACGTTTAAACATTAAGCTGGTTGTTAAAAAAGAAGCGTTGTTTACATAATATTTTGAGTTGGGAAATAAAATTCAGTCCCTTTTTTTATTGTTGGTTATGCCCTACCAGCTATATTTTTCACAGAATGATGTGACGTCACAGGCCACGTTAAATGTAGCCGAATAAAAAAAAGAAGCTAAGTGAATCCGCCGAACCATGAACCACATTATACAGAGATAACCTCACCAAGCATTGCGCTTTGGTACTTATGAGCTTCTACGCGGTTTTCTCTATCTCTTCTCTTTTTTCTTCAGAATTTTCTCTCCTTTGGACGGAGAAATAAGAACGGAAGATGAAAAAGGAAACAAAAGTTCCTTCTATCTCCTTCTGACATTGTTTATGGCTCGAGGATTCAATTTCGTAAAAAGGCGGAACGGAAAACCGCGACTGTAAAAGCGCGTGCTTTTATGGAATTAAGCAGCGAAGAAGAGACCGACTCCCGAGCTGACTAGCGGAGAGCCGGTCTTCTGAAAGGACAACGGCGGTTCTCTTTGCTTTCTGATCGGCCCAGACCCGACTCGCTCCTCTGGCATGGACCCAAAAGTTGGAGGTGAAGTGTCGGACTGAGGAAAAAAATCCCCTTGGTGGATTTGAGCCAGCGAGTTTTCCTCATCGACCAAATAACCCTGAGTGACACACTTAATTCATAGCCGCGGTTGATTCCTCCGCGGATGCAAAAAGTAGGGCGCGGAGACGGACACATGTCAATCGGACGACTGCACGCAACTAGAGCTGAGTTGTGGGTGGCTTGAATGAACGACGATCGATCTATGGACGAATTGTTGGTCCTCCGGTCCAGGACAGACTGTGGTGGTAGTTGCAAAAGGGTGGATGAAGGAATTGGGTGACGTCATTGTGTTTGGTAAGCTTTTCAACTTCCTTGCCAAATAAAGAAAAACTAACATTTTTTTGATAGCCTAGAACCTCTGCAACAGTGTGTCAAAAAAAAATATTTCCAGAAGATCTTATCTGCATCTGCAATAGATTAGTTCTCAAGCCATGTTAATAATGTCCAGTCTCAATTACGTTTTTTTTTCAGTTCTCCTTGAGTTCGTTTACGCCAACCCCTTTTTTTCATTCGCCGATCTCCGTGGCGGAGTAGTTAGCACATAGCGCTACGATGCCAGGGGCCTGGACTGGGCATGGATGTTTGTGAGTGTCCATTCATCATTTTCACCATATCATCACTTATCCCATCTTCACAAATTAGTCAAAAGTCACACAAAAAGCGAAATAGAATAAACGAATTAATCAATCAATCAATCTTTTTCCATTCGTTAAATTTAACACTTTTCCTTGATGACTTCTCATTTTCCTTCTTGTATTCTTTATTACTAGCCGACCTCTTTGGTGGAATGGTTAGCACAGCTGGCTACGATGCTGAGAGTCTCGAGTTCGAATCGCGAGCTTTGGCATGGGCTTTCTTTGCGAGAGTTTTTTCATCAAATTAATCATATCATCATTTACCCTCGTAGTCGCAACTAGTGGAACAAATGAGACGTAAAATAACAAAAATACAATATCAATGGAATGCGGTTTCTGAAATACATTAGGTTTACATTATGTTCTTCCTTTGTTGGACGGTCAGGTCGGCACAGCTCAGCACAGCAGAAACCAGTATCTGCTAAATTGATTTGAAGGCTACGGTAGACCTTTGGTGTGTGCCAAATAAATCATTTTCGAAAAATTCTCTCGTTTCAAGAAACCACTACGATATTACAAAATATGAAAACTTACATCTGTTTTGAAATTATTTTTTTATCATTCAAATGAAGTTTCGTGTGATTTGTTTCCCCATTGGTCTAGGAATATGTAATAGTTTCCTGACACCATAATCTAATTTTCTAACACGAATATCTGCACGGTTCGGGACATTTCGGATCTAATCGGCACACTTCGGTACAGATCGGCACACTTCGGTTCATATCGGCACACTTCGGTTCATATCGGCACACTTCGGTTCTGATCGGCACATGAGCAAAACGGCCAGAATGCCTTTTCGAGAATTAAACCGGACGCGGACATGGTTGTTAGTGCAGAACGTTCATTTATATGCTTTGAACGGTTAGTATCACCTTGACGATGCAACGTAATCCTTTCCACAAACTTCTCCTGTGATGACCTCTCTCCATTACAACAAGTTCGGTAAGAGGTTTCCTGCTTTACTCAACTTTTCTATACCTTAACAAACTAACTTTACGAACACGAGTATTAATTAGGTATCTGCTTAATCTTTAAGTTATGAATGCGTTGCAGTTTCTATTGTACTATTTCACTTGGAACAAACATCAGGTTTTGGAAACATGTTTAGCCTAATTAGAATGAGAACTGGAAGTTCCTAACTACCATCGCGCTAAACAACACGCCCATATGGCCTTGAACAAATCCGGCTTGCACTTACACGCACCGGAAGTAGAGAATACTTTGTAAGAGGCCTGCCAAGTTGGTAATTGCCACCGAAAGATTGTCAAAGTTTATTTTAGCATCATTACGCTACTGCGGTGGTAGTAGTGCTAACGTTTTCTCGGTATTCCAAACAGAAACTTCCCGTGAAATTCCGCAGTTGTCATGTTTGAGAAATGAAAGATGGCGACACAATGCTCAAGCGTGCGAAAGGGGGCCAAGAAGGAGTCGAATAAAAAAACCTTGGTTGGGAGAAGGGGTTGTGCTGTGCTGGAAACACCAAAGCCAAGCAAAGCAGTGGGTTTCTTGTTTACGCTTCTTGTTTGGCCGCTAGTTCCAGCAAGGTTCCAGCACAAAAGACCGGAGGAAGATCCTTACAGAGGCGCTGACGCCAACTCGGTCGAAAAGGGACGCGTTGCTCAAGAGGAAAACTGTGTTGATTGCCTCGCGTTGGGGAACCAAGCAGAACAATGTTGGCTGGCTTTCATTACCCGGAAATTTCCCTCGCAACGGGCCGAATTTCCCCTTTGCTAAGAAACCATTCCCACATTCAAAAGAAATATTCCCAATTATAAGAAAGATATTCAATTTCCTAACAAAAAATCCCAAGTTCGTAATAAAATCTACCTTATTTTAAATATCCTCCTTTTCCAACTTCAAATTTACCCATAAAAGCAGAAGGTGGCGTGTAGGGCATTTCTCCACCCCCACCCCACCCTCACACACACACACTTTTTGTCCACACACTATGGCCACTCAATTCTAAGCCTTTTCTACCAAGAAAAAGTAAACTGACTTTTCACCCCCAGTTTTGGCACCCATTCGCCGCAACTGCTTATGAGAGAAAAACATGTTTACTCATGTCACAATAAGATCTTCATTTCCTCGAACAAAATCTACTCTCGTGAATCAAAACTTATCGTTTTGAAATAGAAACTACCCCTTCTGAAACAAAATCTCCTCCTTCTCAAACAAAATAATCTCCTCCAAATCGAATATTCTCCTTATGAAACAACAATCTCCTTCCGAATCAAAACATATCCCCTCCTTTTAAAACAAAAACACCTCCTTCTGAAACAAAATATCCCCATCATCCCGTTTTGAAACATTTTTTCTTCATTTTTTTCTGAAACAACACGCTCCCCTTCTGAAAGTAAACACCCCCATCCCCCCGGTCATTGAAACCAAAAACCTTCTCGTATCTAAACATTTTTTTTTAGTGATTTCAGATTTTAACAATTTCTTTATTTGTTTTTCGGTTTAATAGGAAAAGTTTCCCATTTTCAAAACGATCATTTAGTTGCCCTAAGATAAAATTTCCCCTGGTAAGATAAATTTTCCCCTTCGTAACAGCAAACTTCCCTCTTAAAAGACACATTGTGACCTTATGTAAGCGAAAATTTCCCTGCTATAAGGAAAATCTTCCTTTTATACGTGAAATTTCCTCACGAAAGTGAAGATTAAGATTTCATGGAAGAGTAAATTATCTTCAATTTTTGAGAATTTGTACAAGTCCAATACATTTTTATTAATATCTTTTTTAAATAGGAATTTACAGAGGGATTTTTTCCTATGGAAAGGGAAATTCCCGTCAATTCACTCTCACTGAAGCAGAAACGTGGCCTATAGACAATATAACAACTCCGTGTGTCTCGTAGGCGGTCAAAACTAAATGAGCGGCTTTCCCTTTGGAAGGAAAAGCATCTCTCACCCGTGCAGAGGGTGAAGACAGGGTAGCGAGAGGGGAAGTCTCTCTGAAACTCCCCTAATGATGTGCTTACTGAACGTGTAATCTCCTTAAGGAATCCGGATACCCAGCGAACCTTAGCAGATTCGAGAAAACCGGAAAATGAACTTCTGCCTCCCTCGCATGCTAAGGTGTTCGCAGGCGTCGATCCATTATTACCTTGCATAAGGCATGAACACAGGTAATTGAAATCTTCGGGTAATTGCTCAAGGAGGGGCTCCTTTGTATGCTGGGCATACACGTGTCGTCGTTCCCATGATGCAACCGGGTAGGTGTGTGTATTCCTCGGGAAGGGGAAGCAATTCTCCTTTGCGAACGTAAGGCTGTTGTGGTTTCTTCCTTTGAACTGTTTTATCATTGTTAAGAGCTTGCTTTGCCTTCCCTGCTCTTTTAACGAAAAAAACTGGTATGATTAAATTTCCATTTTTAATGATAGCGTTTTTCCTTCTACAAAGGAAGTTTTCAATTTCGCACGATAAAATTCTCATCTTATATGAGACCAAAGTTTGCTCCATTCATAAGACATGATATTTATGATTTTGTAACGGATGCTACTTAACAAAATTGGTTCCCTATGGTTTTTTTGTTCTGATAATGCCCCTTGTGCGCTATTATTATTATTATTATAATCATTAGGGAACGGATTTTAAGGTACAGCACCTTTCCAAAAACATAGCTGTTTTCATACCGATCATTTGAGATATATATTTTAGGATATGAAATCAAGTAAAATGACCACACTTTGTTGCACCTTTTGTTTCACCTTTTCGTGAGATTAGAACATTTATCTTTACCTCCTCTTTGATGCTTCAGCACCTTCTTCCGTCCTTTTCTTTCATGTTTTGTTAAAACAAAATGGCAGATAAATAAATTATTTCCATTCTTCTTGAGCAGCTACATAAAATCCTATTGTTTCATTTTGTAGAGCAGAACGAGAGCTATGAAATGGTGTAATATAATCATTGCAGCCCCAATAGCTTCCAAGATAATGTGGCAAAACTCACGAGAGAAACTACAAACTTCAACAAAACCTATTCGGCAGAACCACAGTTCTCTATGCGGTCCGCGCGCATTATATACAGAAGGAGCAGAAAAAGAGAGCATTGAATAAATGCATTTTATCAGCACCCTTTTTGCACCTTCTTGAAAACAATTTCAGAACCTTTTTTTACCTTCCCTGACCATAATTTTGAACCTTAAAATCATTTCCCTAAATAATAAAAATTGTGAGAGTTATGTACACAGAGTGAAGACAATTGTTTTACATGAAAGAGCATATTTGACTTTCGAAAAATAAACAGAATGTTCCTTAAATAACTACCACATTCTAATCTATCATTGCGTACAAATTATAAGATAAATAACACACACCAGAGAGCAGAAAAGCTTTAAGAAGCTTAGTTGATGCATTATAAGCCTGAATTGAACCGGGGGAATGGTAATAGTTTTTGCAGTTTTCATTCAAACAGGGCAGGTTTGAGAACACTAATAGTGTGGCGGAGTTTAGCCAGTAAGGTACCCTTCCTATTTGTTAAGTACTCCTTCTAACTACAAACATATTAGCCTAATGAGAAGGCTTTATAGATAAATAGAGAATGCCCCCTACTCTTCAGCAAGTTAATGCTGGCTGACCTAGGCAGAATTATATTAATATTAGGCAGAATTATAAAAACTATTAAAACCTTTTTTTAGGGTTACAGATCTGCCTAGTGAGGAGATTCAATTCGAAAACCGAAATGAAAGTGGGTATGTGGGGTTTGTACGAGAGAGAGAAAGAGGGGTAGGCTAGTGAGAGAGAAAGAGAGAGAGAGAGAGAAAGAGAAAGAGGTGTAGTCTAGTGAAAGAGACAGAGAGAGAGAGAGAAAAGGGGTAGGGTAGTGAGAGAGAGAGAGGAAGAAAGAAAGGAAGAAAAGAGGGAGGAAGTAAGAGAGGAAAGAGAGAGGGGGAGTGAGAGAGATAGACAGAGGCAGAGAGAGAGGAAGGAGAGAAATAAGAGAAAAAAGAGAGAGAGAGAGATACAGCGTGCTCCCCATTTATTTTTCATTCTTTCCCTTTCTCTCTCTCTCTCTCTCTCCCTTTTATTGGGAGAGAGAGAGAGAGAAGAGAATTAGAGTTTCGTCCCGTACTTTTGTTTGGTGTTGATGCAGGGACAGGAGATGTTTGGGGTGCGGATATTTTTTTTTTTCAATTTTGTCCCTTATTTTCAACTCGTGATTATAATCTTGTTCCGTATTTTCAGGTGACAACCTGGCAACACTGGCTCTCATTGACCACTACTAAGCACGCCACTGGACACACGAGATTTCTTACCTTCAAGGAGATTCCAAGTGCTCAGTCATTATAGTATATACGACTAGTGATCACAGAACTGACAAGCGAAAGATACCACAATTATCCGAATACGTTTCCTCCAGCAGTGTAATTAGAATGTTGCAAATCCCCCCAGTCTGGTTCACGCACATCTGGCAACACTGCTATTAAACCGATTTCCCAGCGCGATCTGAATTTCGTGTTCCTCTTTTCCTGGCGCTCGGAAGATAACGGTTAACGATCTGATCGAATTCAAGGGACAAGAATTTGGAGCAGAAACTGGATTAGCCGAGGGAAAATACTGACGAACAAGACTCGTAAATAGAGGGGAGAAAAGATAGCAACTATTGCAACGCCATCTTCTGATGAGATTTTAATACCCTTCGTTGTGTGTGCGAGAAGCTATGTTTAATTATTATGTCCACCTGAGTCTGGGTATAAAACAACGGTATCTGCTAGAGCAAACAGGATGTACTGAAAGTTCTGAGGATGGGGTGTTGCTACAAAAGGCAGCAGTCGGACGAGATATACAGGCAATTACGAGTTTAATGTCCTGCCTTATCAACAACGCCAGATAAAGATGAAGTTGCTTGCATATGCTAAAAGGCCATTCTGTTGAAATACTTTAACTTTTGTGTGAAAGTTTAAAATGAGACATCTCAGTTCTCATCAGCAACGTTGGTGTGTTCAACTCTCTCTCTCTCTTCCCTGACTACCTCTCTTTCTCTCCCCCTCTTTTAATGAAATATAGAACGGACATTTTGCTGGGTCTTTTTGCGTAATTACAACGCTGTGAGGTTCTGTAGAAGAATTGCAAACAGTTTAGGGTAAAAATAAAACCCATTAGGCCACAGGGAAGGGTTTCGTAGGCAAAAATTATAACTAGCGAAAAGTAGTTTATGCTTTATACATTGAATCACATTCAAATCATAGGTAATGCAACACAACAACACTAGCTGCACTTATATATACAGGGCGATTCAGTAAAAGCGTGCAAAAAGGAAACAGGTGATGCACCACTGATCAAATTGAGATAAAGAACCTAGGGTAGGAGAAGCCAGCTTAAGGAGATATGGGCTGAAACATATTAAGATGAAGAATATACCAACCTCTATATGAATGACAAATAAGTAGCACGTGTGGACAGGCGGCGACACTGCTGACATACAATGAGTAGCGAGTTTTGTGAACATATATTTACACCTATGAATTACTTTCTTAACATTTGGAAGCTGGTGTCATAGAATTGACAAACAGATGTTAACAACTTACAACTAGGTACCTCACAACAGCTGTTCAAAATGACAGCGAACAACTAGAATTCAAGTGCCACACTTTTTAAAATAGCTCTGGGGTGTTACGAATTATCTCAAGCAACGACATGCCAACAAATTCCATGCCCATGTCCCACTGGGCCCTCATGAAAATCTGATTTCAGATATCACCAGATGGAAAATTGAGTCGATTCAGGTCGGGTGACATTGCAGGCCAGGGAAGAAAGCCTCTCCATCCAATACAGCAAGGAGGAAAGGTTATATCCAAATGGTTGCGGACATCCACACTAAAGTGAGGCGAGGAACCGTATCTCCATAATCTCGCTTCTCCGACCGTAGCTTCCGAATCTCAAATCTCACTAATTTCTTGTTTAATTTTTGCACACGTTCACTGAATCACCTATTATATATAATCTTATTAATCGTTAATATAGGATATATTAGGTTATAGGGTACAAGTAAGAGAAGTTTGTCGTAGTAATCATAGACTAGAAAACAGAAACATTTTTAGGGTGGGTGAGTTTGCTTGATCCACCTTACGAAAGTTCCTGAAAATGAAATGTCTTCAACGCCAGAATAAGAACGAAGGCGTTACGGAGCATAATAAAATGGGAATTACAAATTACTTAGAATTCAGAATGAGACAGTATTCCACGTAATTGACATTGCAAAGATGCTGTAGAAACCACGTGCGGCGCTCTGATTTACGATACTCTAGTAGGTTGCGGAAATGATGTCTAAATGAAAATTATGCGTGCGGGAAGCGCGGTCGAGGAAGAAGAGTTATCAAAGACTTGGAAATTTCACGTCATTGCAAAGATGCCGCACAATCCCTGCCCGTCGGTCTGATTGACTATACTCTGGTAGGTTGCGGAAACGATGTCTAAATGAAAATTATGCGTGCGGGAAGCGCGTACGAGGAAAAAAAAAGCTCCGCAACCTCTTACCTGGGTTATCAGGGACTGGTAATGGTCCCACAAGGGCCCAGCAAGAGGAATAACCCAGCCTGTAGGAGAAACAGCCTTTTCCTTCTTGCTGTTGGGGCCTCGAGGTAGAGAAAAGCTCTGCAAAGATGTAGATGAAACGAACGCAGCGCAAGGGATCATTGGCTATAAAAATCGATTTCCTTCGCTCGTCTCTACACCGAGAACCCTTTCAGTCTCCCTGAATGGGTTCCTTAAATCTAGAATCTTACGACAGCATAAAAGTTCTCCGCACCCATGCAACACACAAACATATATAAAACTCCAAAGGAGAACGGCTCCCCCTCCACCCACACCCTTCTCGTCTTGATCCATGTTAAAGCCGTCTTCTTTTTGGGGGGTGGACTATGGGAAGATATGGCGAACAGGAAGATGGGAGAAGGGGGATTTAATGCGATGTCTGGAAGAAGGGGGTTGTGATTTGTATTAGTTACTTGCAGCAAGGGGTTTGGAGAAGGGGGGATGGATGAATGGGTTGGAGCGTTTCTTCCCACGAACACGTGGACGTTGGGGTAAGCCTGGCGGGTGATCCGATTAGCTAAACGTAACAGTGCATCAGTGCAGATCAGTGGGTGAGGATTTTCAATGGCTGTTTGCGTCTCGTTGACAGAGCGGCTGCAAAAAGTCAATTACATGAACGAGCAAATGCAATGACAGCTTGATTATTGAGTTGAATATCGTGTGGGAAATTTAGTGACGCGGAACTGTTAACAACACTAGCAACTTATTTCCTCATCGCATCCTCATTCTGCCACTGTCACTCTTGTCTGACGCAGATCACCGTTACGAATTGGTCTCTTCCTCGTCGTGATTTGCTTTTGATGGGAAATTTTGATGCCTGATACAACTGCTCCTAATACCTCCTGCTTCTGTCGCTAGGGAGTCTTGTGCTGCCAGGACTGTTAGAGTCGGAGTCGTTTAAAATCGTGATGTCAGTCGACGTAGTTAGGTAAGTTTTAATATACAGGGTGCTTCTGTGACCGTGTTAGAGATTTGCAGAGATGATGGAAGGGAACAAACGCAACAAAATGAGAGGGAACCCTGGTCCGGAAATGCCCCAGTCAAAAGTTACAAGCCAAAACCTTTGAAGGGCAGGCAACCACGCACAACGTGGAGGGGAAGCATAAAAGAAAGGGGAAATAATACACCGCGCATGCCCTGAAGGAGACGTAACGTCAAACGATACGTGTGTAGTCTAGAAGCACGAGTGTCGCGGCTGCAATCAGTTGAATGGAGATACGCTAGAGGAACTCGCAGATATGGTGTTTGTATGGACATGTGGGGAGACATGAGTACATAAAAATGCATTTCTTACGAACACATAAGGTTCAAGAGACAAATTAATGTAAATTATCATGAATAATTTGCCGAGCAATGCATGTACATCTCGTTGTAGTATCATTTTCGAATGTTCAAAATAGCATTATCCGACTTGACATAAATGTGTTCTCGTGAATTACGTTTGGCAAATCGTACAATTTTTATCCAGTTTCAAAGTGTATTAGCGTGTTTCGAAGTTAAAAGACTCGCCGTGTGGGTGATGTGGAAGGAGATACAGAGAGAAAGAGAGACAGCCCTGTGGCGGAGTGGTCAGCTTAGCCTTTTATGAAATCATGGGTCGTAAGTTCGAACTGGACTTTAGGTGTGGATATTCCATTCATACTTCATCAATTCAACATTCAATCTCGAAATTGCGATTACCGCAAGTAGTTGAAAGCCGAAGCAAAATAATCAAAAGAGAGAGAGAGAGAGAGAGAGAGAGGGAGAGAGAGATTGATTGATTGATTGTTTATTTTGCTTCGCTTTTCTGCCACTTTTGGCTAATCGGGAAGACGAGGATTAGTGGTGACCAAGGTGGACTGATTTAAATCAGGTTGATTTAAATCGCGATTTAAATCAAGATTTAAACAAATAATTTATAGAATAATGTACATAAGGATTTTGTAGACATCAGAATCACTTTTGGTGAAAGTGCATTAATATCGTAATTATTAAGTTTATTAGGCTCCAAGAAAGGAAAACAAAGTAAGCAAAATATATGTACTGATGGTGTGAAGCTCATACGAAAGAAAATGTAATATGTAAAGTGTAAACACACTTAAATTTATCTTGATCTAAAATTCAATAACTATTATAGGTAAAATAGCAAACATTTTGTGTAGAAAAAATATACAAAATACTAATCATGTTAAACCGTAAGTAGTGTCATCATTAAACTCTAAATAAACATGGCAGCTGATATTTTATAAATAATCATTTAGAAAATTGTCAAAATTTAGCTACGAAGACTATACAAAATATTTTTTAAGTTACAATTATAGAGTACATCCAGAATGTTTTTTTTTTCAGTGGAAGAAAAGTTACTGAAATTATTATAGTTTCATTAACATACTCAACAATTATTTCCATGATAGACTCATATATACAGTATCAGAAACAGAAAAATGTATATTTAAACATTTTTCTGCTTTAATCAAACTGTTCAAATATTTTACAGGTTCGTTTACTAGAAAAAAGCCTTTCTAAACACACACACACACACACACACACACACACACACACACACACACACACACACACACATATATATATATATATATATATATATATATATATATATATATGGTGACATGAACCATACAAGCAATTTCAAAAATAAAGAAAATCGATTTGAATAAAAACATCTGATTTAAATTTTAAAAATTATAAAAAATGATTTTTTTAAAATAATATCCATGATTTTATGCACCCTGGTGGTGACATGATGAAATTGATGAAGGGACACTCACAAAGAACATCCATGCTCAGACAGGGATTCGAACCCGGAACCTCTGGCGTCGTAGCACAGTGATAACCACTCTGCCACGTATGCCAGGTGATATAAGAGAAACAGAGATAGACAGAGAGAGAGAGAGAGAGAGAGAGAGATAATACTTCAAACTATCTCACATTTTCAAAAATGGTACAAACCGAGTACCTTTCAGAGAATATCAGTGCGTCTGTTATCTTAGATCACGAAAGTGAAGAAGAAATATTATTTCGAATTTAAAAAGATATATTTACATTACTTATTTATCTCCGCGCCCAGCCACCACTTATCATTTCCCCGCCATTGGCATCCCAGCATTCCCGCTGGCTCCACGTAATTGACCTTTAAAATATATTGGCTGACAATGGGAGCTCGTTATCGGGCAAGAATCAAATTACCAAATTTTGAATGAAAGGGCGCGAGAGGGTGCTGACGGGAGGAGCATAATAAATTAGATCGTTAACGCGTTCGTTTCAAGCGGCCATTTTTCGCGCGGAAAATGCCCACTTCGACCCATGTCCACGCGTCGAGTCAGATGGGCCTCGGTTGGCATTGTCACGTATTTCCGATAGCCTCCACACTGCGGTCTGTTATTCGTGAACGACTATTTATCACACTTGGCAATATCACTGTCGTCCTCTCCCATCTACAATGCATTTCGCCATTTCTGGTGGAGAATATGATTGATTAGGTTTTTCATTAAAAACGGTGGCGTTTGTGGTGTTTTGTTTGTAATCCTATATTACCAACCTCTGTCACTCAGTATTAGCATATACTCCTCACGTATACGATAAATCGCCCTGCACTTGCGAAAAGACAAGGGCGTGTGAAGCAGGTGGGTTTCCCGAAACTTCAGATCCTGTAATAAATGATCAGAGAACGTGTGTGATTGCAAGTTACATATGCTGCGTTCTTTGTATTAAATTTTCGTAGGTAGCTAAAGTTTGTTTTAGTTTGTTTTTAAAGTTAACCCTTGCTTATCCGAGGGGGGTGGGGGGCTGTCAGACTCCCATCTCCATTTTCTCGATTCTTCAGTTATGATATATTTTATAAAAAAATGAAAATAAATTACATTGTTCCCTAGGGTGTTCCAAATATTTCTGTATTTCTTTTCTTCATAAAAAAGTAAATGTAATGCTAATAGGAGGCAAAATGCACTAGGTACTAGGTAGGCCTATCAGACGCCATCTTTGAATCCATGTTTTTTTCGACAATCATGCCAGTGTGAGTATACAATTGGTAGGTAATTATGGTAATTTTTGTAATTATTATAATTAGTAAACAACTGCACCTTTTTGAACAAAAAGAAATGAAAAATTATTATGTTTTTGTGAGTTTTAGTGAATGGTGAAATATTTATGTGACACCCATGCAATAATTGGTTATTATGCCTTATTAATTATGGTATTTTTAAAAATTATCATAATTAATAAATAACTGCAAATATATAATCCACATAGGAAGCAGTGAATCAATAACAAAATAGTGTCTAGAATTTTAATATTAAAGTGTGGCCTGTGACCCACACTACCCTTAGGTGAGTAAATTTCTCGTATGGCACGGTTAAACTAGGTTTAACTTTCAGCCAGATAGAATAATCTGAACTAGTCACGTGTTTTACCCTTTGCACAAACATATGTGGTTTACCAAACATGTTGATGTACCTTAATGTATGCACCCTGTAAGCATGGCAATTCGATATTTTTTGTTACTGAAAAATATAGAAATAAAGGCCAATGAATGAATGTTGTGAAAATATGTTATCTACTCTCATGAAAATTATTGTTTTGCACAATACTACCTTAAATTTGAATTAATATTTATTACTTTGTGGATAAAAAAGAATTTCCAGAACCCTGACAGCTTCTGTATTCTGTGAACTTGCGTGTTCATGTTTCCATGTGTTTAGAGCAATATCGGGTTTTGGTTAAATTAACGTGTCACACTATGGCATATATTAATCATTGCAACTGTCGGCTAGTTGTTAATTAGTGTTTGTAAACTATATAATTTGTGTTTTTAATACAGGCTTGAGCAACCAACTTCCACTTGTAGATGCCAGGGAGAGCTTCCTCCTATACGCACTACACGAACGCGATCGGCGAAGCCTCTTTCTCGCCCACTCTCCTTTACAACTCAGTTTCGCTGCTCACCCTGCACTCTGCAAATCCATATAATATTAATCTTCTACAATTGCAGAGCGTTGAGCAGGCTTGATTTAGTACACAGTTTTTTTTATGACATTTGTAATTATTATTCTATTCTTTTATTTAACATTGTATTTTGCCGACTGCATTATTCAATACATTATCTTCATCATTAGTTTCAGTATCCATTTTATGCGACAATTTTATTGAAATAAGGTACCAATCTATCATGTTATTTTCTTTTTGGTACTTCATTGGCGCCTTTCCGATGGCGTAGCTGTAACATCGTCGCCTTTTAACCAATATGTCGCGGTTCGATACCCGATTAAGGCACACCAGTGGCGTATTCTCCCATGTTATTATGGTTTACTGCCGGTAAACCAACTTTTTCTTATGTATAGAAAGTGCCAAAAAATTTCAGGTAGTCAGACTTCTCTTTTTGTTTTACTTACATCCTTGCATTGGTGTTACATTACCGTTATGTCTAATTAATATTGTCAATATATAAAATAAATCAGAATTTTTGCTGTAAACCGGTCAAATTTTCAGAATACGCCACTGAGAAACACCGTGCTTTAGATACAAACTGTAGGCGCTGTTCATAGTGGCCTATCTGTGCAGAAAGTAAACTAAAAAACAAAAACTCATCGTTGCCTTGTAACGAAAGGGTCCCGGTGATATGATCCATATTTTTATGTGAAGTCACAACTTTAAAATATGTCACTGATATATTATATTTTTATGAAAGGACAGGTAAATGTTGTGCTATTATATGTAATATTGCACCTTGTTTGTAATGTATAACTTTTGTTTAATGTTTATTGTATTTTATGCTCTATTATGAGTAGTTTAATGTATCTTTATGTTTGCGAGAGTGCACTATGTGAATTTGTATTTCTAAACGTGTGTAGATGTCAGTTTTGTTGATAGTATCCTTCTGTAGATAGTGAGTGATTCATCTGTACTTGAATCTGTGTTCTCGAAAATAATATAAAAGCGAGGATATCGCGTAAGAAATCATTACACTTTTCGCCACGGATCGACGAAGCTTTTAAATTTAAAAGGAACTCCTCGGTGTTGTGCATACATCTTGGTATGGTAGTTCGGGGCGCAAGCTAGGCCTATGTGATCATAGGTACGCCGATAGCCATGCATTGATGCTATGCACAATACTGCAACCATTCTACGTTAGATAATAAAGCTAGCCTAAGGATTAATTTGGAAATAAAGGCTAAATAGCAAATATTGGCTCAGTTATTATTGCATATCTCTTGGTGTGGTAGTTTGGGGCGCAAGCTAGGTCTATGCGATCATAGGCTTGCCGATAGCCACGCGTTGAGTTTATGCGTTGTCGTTGAGTCAATTCATCGACAAAGCGAAATCCTCGCCTTCGTCTCAAGTATATTTGCATTATAATTGCAATAAATAAAGAATAAAACCTTTCAGTTTATACATACTGCAGTAATGTGGTTTTATTTCTCTGTGCTGTGAATGTTGTCTTTGCCTAACACTATCCTTGTACCTGAGAGGAGTCTCATCGAGTCTCATCGTTCACCGCTGAGTATTATTAAGTTATTATTAATAGTATAATAATACAACGCGTCTATTCTAGAACGTATCACCGGGTTCTATACCCGACGGAGTCATGGCACAGTGGTTCGAATCTCACTTTAAACTGTAGGTAAAGTCGCAATTAGCCTTTTTTTCTGTGCATAACGTGGATATAGAATAACAATTCATTGAAAACAAAAACTTAAAAACAAAAAAAAAATAGGGATCTGCCTGTTTCTGTTAGGAATCTTAAAGGTTTCGACACAGCCTTCAAGCGCCATAAATGGAAAATACAATGTTACTCAATTAGTAGGCTTTGTACCTCTGGTTGTAACGTCTTCCCATCACAACCCCAATCCCATTAACTTTAACCGGTCTCGAGGTCCAATTAAAATCAAGCATACACAACGTGAGAAAGTGGCCACATTTGTTGGAATGGGATCGTTCTCATTGAGGTCCGCTCGTGGTATGGCAAATTTCGAGCACAATTAAGGATAAGAGAGGAAAGGTTCTATTTTTCTGCCTACGAACTCTGAATAACGTCAATTCTCAGAAATTGGATTCAGAAAGAACAACACTGGGTATAAATGGTACACTGAAACAATGTGACTATCATTGTTCCGGAAACTTTAAGATTTATAGAGTTGCAATTTCACGAGGAATGAAGAATGCCGAACATGTATTGACTTATTACGACATGGACAATGTTCAATATTCGTATGATTGCCGAAATCATAAATTACATACAGGGTGTTTCTGTAACCGTTTTACAGACTTGCAGGGATGATGGAGGGGAACAGACGCAACAAAATGAGATAAGGAAGCCTGGTCCGGAAATATGCCATTCAAAAGTTACAAGCCAAAACCCTCGAAGGGCAGGCAACTACACACAACGGGGAGGGGAACCATAATAGATGTCTGGGGAAGTGGAAAACAAACACAGGAGAGTGACTGTAGTGGTTTTAATTAGTAGTAACTGCAGCCATCATTACAGCAGTTGTTCAAAGTGACGCCCCCTGCCTCGATACAGGCATGACAGCGTCGCAACAAGCTCTGTCGCATCCACTCTAATATTTCAGGAGTCGTTCGGACCAGATCACAGGCTGCAAGTATTCTTGCCAAGAGTTTATCTGCATTACTCACTAGTGTCTCATAGACAACACTTTTGACATGAATCCACCAAATTAAAAAAACAAGTGGGGTCAGATCAGGTGAACGGGCAGGCAAAGCAACAGGTCTGACTCTCCCTATCCACCTCTGTGAATACCAGCTACGGAGTGGGCTGGAGCCCCATCATGCTGAAACCGCATGCGTTGACGAACGAGTAGTGGGACATGTTCCAGTAACTCGGTGAGGATGTCTCTGAGAAATACAGTGTACTAGTGCAGTTAATCGTGACGTTAAAAGATACGGATCTATTGAATGTTCCAGGGCATGCGTCGTGTATTCTTTCTACTATCCTTTATGGTTCCCCTCCGCGTTGTGCGTGGTTGCCTGCCCTTCGAAGGTATTGGCTTTTAACTTTTGACTGATGTGTTTCCGGACCATAGTTTCCTATCTCATTGTGTAGCGTTTGTTCCCTTCCATCATCCCTGCAAGTCTGTAACACGGTTACTGAAACACCCTGTAGCTCTCAGTACGTTTTCCGACTTATCAGTTGCATGCATGAAGAACTGTTCTTTTAGTGCTATAGTAAACGCATTATGATACAGTCGTTATAACCGCTCTTCTTTTCTGTACATGACTTTAAAATGATTCTACACGGTGGCTCAAAAAGTCACTTAACACCTTCGGTACAAGACCACTGCAGCGCGCAACATGGAAATGGTGATGACCAATCGTTATCAGGCCAAGGGGGAATCACACTGACGCTACCCGCTTGGTCGGCGGCCATCTTGATGTACGCCATCTTGAATTCAACTTAAGAATTTTAAATGGGAAGAGGGTGATATGAAATATCAAATCAGGCTAGAATTTCACGAGAAATGCAATGGTGAAGGTTTTTCGGCGTATCTTTAACCAGTAAAAAGTTATGACTGAATTCATGTACCAATTTGCTCCTTTTTGATGTGTTACAAAAATGCCTTAAAATTTGTTTAGCGCATCGGTTATGTATCGAAATCAAAGTGATGTCCAGGAAGAGAAGTTCACATGCCATTGCACACGATTTTAATTGGATACATCCACGATGAGCTGCGCATTATTTATTTATTTAGCAAAAGATCCTTAACAGAACCAATAGTTCCAATTGCAAAGGATCATATTAAAAATATTTATAATAAAGATTAAAGATACATTTTAAAAATTACAAAAATACAAAATTACAAAACAACAGAATTACAATATTACAAAATACAAAGCAAAAGATAAAGGAAAGATAAAAAATAAAAAGATAAAAATGGCAGTAGGTATGTTACACAAAGTAACAGAACAAAATACTACAAACACAATATAGTACAATCACAACAGAGTACTGCTAAATACTTTCAGATACAAACATATTATACATCGCACAATAGACGATGAACACTAAGAGTAATTACACAATTTGTACAAATATCAAATCCATATGATAGTAAATAAGGTATGACTTTAAATACATAGTATCGATAAAAATAATATAATACAAACTCATCTTCAATCAAATTTACTGTGAATTTAAATGATTAGGCAATGACAATATATGTCTTTTTATTATTGAGCTATATGTTATAAAAGGAAGCGCGAAGTCTACTTTAATTCCCTTTTGAACAAGGTTGTTATACATAATTTGTGCATAGTCTGATAACAACTGAAGATTTATGTATATTGTTTCTCGATTTATCAAAAAAAAAAGGAAGCAAACACCTCACATTTATTGGCTTAACATTAAGTTTAAAATATTGCAACACTTCAGGCGAATCTATTAAGTAATTCGTAATCTTATAAAGTATAAAATATTGAGCTATTAATCTTCTAGATTTCAAAGGTGGCACCTGAAAATCTACAAGTAAAAAATTATAAGAAATTCTATTTAATACTGCTGAACGATTATACTTTTTAAAATACAAATATCGTAAAAATTTAAACTGAATTCGTTCAATATGATCTGAATGTACTTGATAAAATGGATCCCAAATTTCACTTAAGTATTCAATCAAGCCTTGAACGAACGATTGCATTACGTATATAGGTTCATTAAAACCTGCTTATTCTTAAAATCTTTAGTTGACCTAATTATAAATCCAAGACGTTTATATGAATCCGAGCAGATGTAAGAATAATGATGTTTATAGTTTAAATTCTTATCCAATATTAATCCTAAATCATTGATTACATCTACGCGTGTAAGTACACTTCCATTAAGAATATAATTAGGAAGTACGACTTTTGTTTTATTTGTAAACGTTATTGTTGAGCATTTACTAATATTAAAATATAATTTAATCTGAACGCTCCATTGATAACAAGCATCTAAAGGTTGTAATAAGATAGCATCTTCTGGAAGTATAATGCCTTTAAAAATCTTTAAATCATCTGCATACAATAAGCAGCGTGAAAACTTTATAACAGATGGGAGATCATTTATATATAACGCAAAAAGAAGGGGACCAATATTTGATCCCTGAGGGACACCTGAATATGCTGTATATACTGTCGATGTAGCATAGTTATAAACCACTTTGTATTTTCTGTTCTTCAAATAAGAGATAATTATTTTTAATAAAACATCAGATAAACCAAATGAAGAAAGTTTTGTAAATAATAACGTATGATCGATCTTATCAAACGCTTTAATAAAATCAGTGTATATAACGTCTACCTGAATGTTTTCATTAAAAGAATCCGAAATATATTGAGTAAAATACATTAAATTAGTGCAAGTGGATCTTTTTGGATAAAAACCATGTTGAACATCAGAGATATAAGGCTGAACATGAAATAAAATTTTACTATACAGGATCTGTTCAAATATCTTCGCTGGGGTTAAGATTAGCGCAATAGGTCTATAATTTTCAATGTTATTAATATTTCCTTTCTTAAAAATAGGCGTAATTTTACTAATTTTCCATTGATCAGGAAAGGTTTGTGTCGATAAAATTAGATTATAAATAAAACATAGTGGAAGTCGAAGAGGGTCGGCACAACCTTTATAAATATACAACTGTATGAGGGTATTTCATCTGAACCACTTGATTTCTTAGATTTCAGTTTTTTCAATGCTTTCATATAATCCCTTGAAGTTATAGTATTTATATTTAAACAGTGAGAAACACCCAAAGTTTCGCCTCTAGGAATATCATATGTTGGAGTTACCTTAGCATAAACACTGCTAAAGAACCTTGGAAATCCATCTGCAATATCCTGATTAGACGTTAGTGTAGCCTGTTGATATGTCATAGTAGACGGTTTTAATTGAGGTTGCTTCTTATTTTCGATAAATTCCCAGAATAATATATTGAATAATATTATGAATGGTTGTGGCGAACAATTTACAGTGTGACGCTTCCATTGAATTAAAAGTCGTTCACAGTGACAAGGCTAATGTTTATGTTCATAAGGAAGTTCATAAACAGAATATTCGGTCCTTTTTATCTGATAACCCATTTTTGACAGATCAAAGCTGAATGGTTAGTGCTGGTAAGTTAATGGTGTGGCGTGGTGTGTGAAACACGATAGGTTAGTCAATTTTTCATCAACGGAACCTTAAATGCTTAGGGCTACTTGGATTTGTTAAATAAACAGTTTTTTTCATCCTTGCTTATGGAAGAAGGTACTTTTTACAGAGTTTTTTGTTCAATAGGGAGGAACACCAGAATACTATGGGAACGTTGTGAAGCAGTTTCTGTCCAAAGTTACTTATCAGATGACAAGGGTCGCATATTCTGTTTATGAACTTCCTTATGAACATAAACATTAGCCTTGTCACTGTGAAGGACTTTTCATTCAATGGAAGCGTCACACTGTAAATTGTTTTCGACAACCATTCATAATGCGCAGCTCTTCGTGGATGTATCCGATTAAAATCGTGTGCAATGGCATGTGAATTTCTCTCCCTAGACGTCACTTTGATTTCGATGCATTACCGATGTGCTAAACAAATTTTAAGACACTTTTGTAACACCTCGATTTGATTTGATTTGATTTAGTTTATTTTACTTCGCGTTTTGTGCCTCTTGGCTAATTTGCGAAGATGGGGATGAGTGATGAAATGACGAAATTGATGAATGGACATTCACAAACAACCAAGCCCGACCGGGATTCGAACCCGGGACCCTTGGCGTCGCAGCGCGATGTGCTAACCACTCGGCCACAGGGTTGGGCTTGTAACACCTCGAAAAGGAGCAAATTGGTACAAGAATTCAGTCATAACGTTTTACTGGTTAAAGATACGTCGAAAAAACCTTCACGATTGCATTTCTCGTGAAATTCTAGCCTGATTTGATATGTCATATCACCCCCTTCCCATTTAAAATTCTGAAGTTGAATTCAAAATGGCGGACATCAAGGTGGCCACTGCCCGTGCGGGTAGCGTCAATGTGGTTCCCCCTTGGCCTAGCAACGATTAGTCATTACCATTTCCACGTTGCGCGCTGCAGTGGCCTTGTACCGAGGGTGTTAAGTGACTTTTTGAGCCACCCTGTATACACAGTTTATGCTGGGTAATTTAAACGTGGAATAAAATATATTTTTCAAAATTCCCATACGTTGCCAGCAATTAAATAATACGAGGAATTGCATATACGTGTAACAGAGATTATGATACAAAACAAACATACAAGATTATTATCTATAAGTTCTGTTTAATTAAGGGAGTCTGAATATAAAATGACCCCAAATAAATTATTCTTTCACCGTAAACACTGAAGTACGTAGAGCTGATGAGGCTAGAGCAATACGGGAATTTTGAGAAATTCAAAATTTTCAAATGAAAGCATTATAGAAATCGGGAAGAACCAAAGTGATAAATGTAAACTCCCCTTAAAATGTCCCCTATTAACTTTTCTGTCTTTGAACATTTTTTTTTAACGAAGATTAGAAAACATTTTTAAAAAAATATTATATAGCGTATCTCGACCATACCTGGAAAACAGCTATGTCGTATCGACTTTTACAATTCCACACACAGAACCCGAAACGTGTCAATTGGCACATATATGTCGACTCCAATAACACATAAACAGTAAATGATGTACTTTTATGTGTGTAAAAATACACACAGAAATGCATAAAATGGTACATTTATCAGATTCTGATCCGTCTGATGCACTAAAGTGCATTATTTGGGAAGATCAGACAATAACAAGAGATAAGATAAAGATAACAAAATTACACATTCAACTGTGTCAATTGATGCATTTAAAGTGCATCTACCCTGATTATATGCATTTCTAGTTCTTTGTGCAGCCCTCTCTGGAGAACGCATGCTGGTTACGCTATTGGTTAAATGATTTATTAAAGGTTGCGAATTCTTATTTAGGAATGCATTGTACTCATACATGTATTGTGAATGTCAATGGTTTACATTGCCCTTTGGAACATATAGTACCTTCCTGATAGTGTAAGGGTTAAGGTTCGATCCTAGGTAGAATAATTTGATACAGTGGTTCGTATTCCACTCTGTATACCAGTCCTGATAAGACTGTCTCAGTAAAGATGTGAACTTAAAATATTGTCTCTGGATCATTGAAGAATAGTTCAATAATCTTCTCCAATATACATCTGTAATATCACCTTTGGATTCGATTAAAGCTACCATCAATAGGATATCAACGTTATGGATGCTAATATGTCTAAAAAAAACTTTTCCTTCCTTTCACACTCAAGGAACAGTACAATCGAAATTCAGATTCGAATTTCGCTTTGGTTGTGTCAGTGTGTGAGTGTGTGTGTGCACGTGGATGGGGGAGGTAGGGAATCAATAAGAAAAGCAAAGAAAAGGAACACCAACGGTGCTGGAAAAGACCTCATAAGAAAGTAACGGTGAAACCATCCCAAAATTCCATCTACGATCTTCAAGCAAAAGAACAAGGCATTGAAACGTAATTTCGGGAGCTAGGGGAAAAGGTAGGGATAAAAGAAAGAAAAAAAAGGGTTACATTACCCTTCTGCAAGAACGGGTGGGACAGAAGATCCGGCGGGACTCAGACAAACTATTCCTTTGATGTTGGGGCGATGATCGATAAAAGCATTTCTCCAGCGTCCTTTTCGCTGGAGAAACTAGGTTTTCCTCCAGTTGCCACCCCTGCTTCGCTACGCGCCTTCAAGTCAACGGGTTTCGCTGGAGTCACTGGAAAACTCCAGTGACTCGTGTAATCACCGATAACGTAGCCCAGCCTACACTCTTCCTCGAGAGTAGGTTGGAGGAAGGGAGGGCTAAACGATATATGAAAAACCAGATTCGTTGATTCGTTGGCTACTTTCTCTTTTTTTTACTTTCTTTCAATGCTTTCTTTCTCTTTTACATTTTTTTAGAAAAGGAAAAGAAAGGAGAAAACCTCATTCGTCACCCACATTGACTTTTTTTCGTTTCGTTGAGCCTTTTTAAAGTGTATGGTACCATTATAAGAGGCCATGTCTTTAATCTTTGATTCTTTTTCACCGCAAAGAAGCAATCGTAATTTCATGAAACGTTTCCACGGAAAACCATATCAACTCATTTCTACAAAAATAAAGTTTTATTAATTTAATCTATACGTAGTTCAACCAATGGATCAATGCACTATCATTGTTATTGATACATCTCTACAGTCCACACGGTGACATAATGAAGCTGTACTTTTCGGCTGCAAATTAGGGAGGTACCAAGGACAGGTACGGTGTTCTCATTGTTGCTTTACACTTAGTCATAGAACCATCCTTTTGCCCTAGGTTAAATGTGATCAATTAGCGAGAAATTATAAGTATTATGTCACAACTTTATCATGTTGTGGAAGAAAATAAATTAAGTCGTCTTCTAAATTCTTAAAATTACAAACGGGTGTTCGATATAGCGTTGATAATAAAAATACTTTGTCGCTATGTTCATGCATATCTCTAAAATTATATATTCAGTTTGTGACATTTATTGCGAAGGAGACATTGATAATAATCTTGACCTTCAGATCGTTACGAACATACATGTATGATTATTCCACCGCCATGCTTTCCCACAAACAAATCACGTGTGTATGTGACACCAGGAGTCTGAAATACGGTAGTATCTTGTCCGAGTCTAGTGACGTATGGAAACCGAAAGTGGAAACCACAGAAGGAGGAGATTCAAACACTGTATCCCACTCTAACATGATTAAGATTTAAATACATTGTCACTAAGTTATAAATTTAAAATTTACAACCTTTTGTTCCTTATATTCAATATTTATAACAGCCCAACGAAAGACCGACACATAAAAAGTACACATAAATATCTCTTATATATACATAACACACCACTATCGCCCCTTTAATTTCAGAGATATATGCTAAGATCCACAAGGATGCACAACCAAAAAATTAATTTGCGAAATTATATAGCAAACAGTAAGACATCAAGCCTTCAGATACCACTTTGCCATTATATACATTATCTTATTTAATTATTATTCACAGCCAAGCAATAGGTATCTATTGTTCATTTCTCGATGCAATAAAGATTCTCTCCATCCTTAATTACCACATTTTTTTCATCCTGGATACACGCATTGTTACATCAAAATCTCTCGCTTGCAATTCGCAGAAGTTGCAGCCTCATTAATAGTAATCTTAGTTCCATACAGCTTTTTCTTGTTACTGAAACATTTACCTTCGTACGTTAATTTGTAAATCTTACAATTATTCAATGATTTCTGCTGATTTCATTTGGATTCACCTAGTGGATTACACCCAATGGTTCCTCGCACAGTTTCAAGGCCATGATATCAGCATTCTCCCATTCTTGGCCTTCACTTATGCCCAAAATATAAAGGCTATCTATCCTTTGATATTGATTAATTTTGCTTAGTTTACTTCTCTTTTCTGGCACTTTTGGACAATCGCAAAGATGAGGATTAATGATAATATGATGACATTGATGAAGGGACAATGAGGATCAATGCCCAGACAGGGATTCGAATCCGGGGCCCCTGTCCTCGTAGCGCGCTGTGCTAAACACTCCGGCACGGACACCAGCACCTTCGATGCTATTCCAACTAAATAATCTTATCCTTTAATTATTCAATTACCCCATCTTTAACTTTCGGTTCCTTCCGAAGGTCATTCACTTCATCTACGTATATTAAATTCCTTTACTTCTTGGAGTCTATTTACTACTACCTTAGTGATGGAATCTATGACATAATAGAGGATCAACTATAAAATCTCTTGTGTTTGTGCTACTGCTCCTACCTCTTCACATACCTGTTGGACGAGTTCTTGGTGCTGTGTCACTGTTGTTGTTCCTGATGAACTGGTCACGTCAGGTGTCTTGCCCTAGCCCTTGCCCTCAACCATCGAATAAGCAAAAATGAGGAATTCCACTGTAAATTTTACAATGGAACCATACTATATGATTTCCCTTAGTTGTTAATTCACCACACAACATACATAGATATTGTATAGGCTTCATACCCTGCACTTTATGGGGCAAAACTCGCAAAAACGATTTCTAACGTGTCTGTCATCTGGGAGCCATATTGCGGTAGACTTCTACTTGATGTCTAAAACAGGCTATCATCTACTTATTTTAGTCTAGAAATAAGGAACACCTCCTCCTTAATGTCTAAAATTAAGAATCACTTTCTAGAGTCGTCTAAAACTAACAATAAATTGAAGATGTTTTGCAACCTACAAGGTGACAGCAGAAACGTTATCCAGCTCTATCAAACATATTAATCCGCCATTGGTCTCAATGGGGAATAACACCTGATATCTTTCAATTACATTACTACAGCATTAGCCACTATTGTGGTGGTCACATTTTGGTTTTGAAACTAAACAACTGCAACACAGTAGCTTTTTAAGCAAAAAAAGCCCAAAGCAGTCCCTTTTTGCAACCAAACAACTAGAAAGCAGATATGTTTTAACCAAACACTGTAACACAGTCATATTTCAACCACACAGCAGAAAATAAATTTGTTTAAAATCAAAGGACTGAAAAACAGTCAAAAAACTTGTTTCAAAACATTTTGTAGTCTCTATTTGAAACAACTTTACATTTGAAATTTACTAACGATTTAGAAACCAGGCTGGCACCAAGGGGATTCGATTGGATGATTGAACTTGTATTCAAGAAACCCTCAATTTTTATCCAAATATAATAAGAAAATTTATATCAAAAAATTTTCAACCAAATAAATGCAACTCAGTTACATTTTTAAAACTACGCAACTTCAAGATAGTTGTTACGACCTTATTTATTTTGTAACTTTGCAATTACATGTTAAAAGAAAAATTGATATAGTGTTACTTCGATGTCTATGATACTACATGTTACATGGCTCAGGTTGTGACGCAAATATGAACGCGCCAATCAAGGCGTTGTTGAAAAAATGTATTCACCTTTCTGTAACAATCTAATGAAGTCAGCTCGCTTAAGACAACGGGCATTTATTATTATATAAATATGGATTCGCCAATCAAAGATTATCAATGTTTGATGAACTAACCTAATTGTAATTAAATAATGGCGGAATATTTAAATTTGTATATTTCCAGAATGTAAGATTTTATCAACGTTATAGAAATAATTGTTAACTCAAATTAATATGTAAACTTTCTTTGTAAATTATCCGTAGCCAAACTATGTATTTTTCAAATATCTTTCTGTTATAATTTGGAATATTGTAATAAGAAATTACCTAAATGCAGGTGTTCGAGGCTGGAACTTTGGGTATAAATAAGAAGCAGTTTGGTCTGTGAGGATGTCTGTTCTGGTGTCAGTCTTTTAAGAAGTGAATAGGTGTAAGCCACTCTTCTGTAAAACCTATACTGGCAAAATAAGAACGGTTTAATCTAGGAAGAAGTGAACAGGTGTATGCCGCTCTTCTGTAAAAGCCTAAATTGGCTTTCTCGGGTGATAATTCAAAGTCTAGGAAGAAGTTAAAAGGTGTATGCCGCTCTTCTGTAAAACCTACTCTTGGGACACCCTAGTTTGACCTTTCTAGTAAGTTTTAAATTATCTACTAACAATTGATTTCCAAGTTCCAGTTACGAGTTACCTAACCACTGACTGCAATTACTGAAGCAGTAAATAAACATTTGGTTAAAACTTCAGGACTTTAGTTGGATTTGTCCTACACCTACCCTGAAGATAGGTTTCAGTGTAGACCTTTAGAGCATCAATGCTCCTGACTATAAGGAGTAAAGGGAGAGGAAAGTTACTACGAACGTAACATAGTTAGTTCGTCAACAAAATAGCAGCAACGTTTGAACAAAATAACCCAAACAACATCAAAGCAGTCACTTTTGAAGCAAATAATTTGCGCATGATTACCTTTTCAACGAAATAACTATAATCCATTTATTTTACAATGAAACTACTCTAGGCTGTTCGGGAATAAGCACTTAAGTCCAAAAATGCAATTTTACAATTTTTGAAATGTTTATATCTTTAATAGCAAACATTATACACATGACATAAATGTTGGATTATCACCAGACCTCGGATTTTAGGTTTTTTACCTATTTTTTTCCTTTGCAGGTAAATAAGAAATAACAAGTTACATCAGCATTTCACTAAAAAACGTATAGTGTCTAAAATAACCTATTTTGCTTGTTAGAACCTATTTTAGGATTATGAGCCTAAATCAAACCCTTTTTTTATGTCTTTATATATTTTTTAAAGATTTTTCAGAATGTTTATATCACACAAAGTTTTTTTCTCGTTTTGGTACTGAAAAAATCAATGACTAACGTATTTGAAACATACTTTCTGTCGATTTCTCTCTCTCTCCAAGTCCATGATGTTCTTTCAAAGCTCAAAAAAGCAAAATGTCTCTCGCCACTGTTACCTCCACGATCCAAATTGCAAACTTCTCATCCGTGTGGTCTTGCTCACGTTTGCGTCACTTCGGTGCTTTGTAGCATTCATGCCTTGCAAAGTAACGTTTCAACATTCAAATTTGCACCACAACCACTGACTATGTTCTAGTTGAAATATCATTTCCAGTATATATGATGATCCTCATAGACAAAAGGCGGAGTTTGACTGCGCAGAACATGAAATAGATTGTTACATATGATAACATTCAACTATAATTCCCGGTTTTCATGGCGAACTTTATTAACGATTAATAAAAGGTGCAAGTTTTCACTCTACGAAGAAAAATTTATGCATAATTTACACTTAATCCCCAAATCAATAATTCACACATAATTCCCGAATCAATAATTCACGCATTATTCCCGGAATTCAAGGAATGGGTAGCCAACCTGGTATTGTGCAGCAAATTATCCATACGCAATTCAATCTTCTTATAAACAAGTACGCAACTCTTGTTAGCAGCACAAGTTTAGTATTACAATAATTAGTGGATAATTTTGAAAATAATGTATACAAATTAAAATTGGGCTAGAAAATTTATAATTCGTTGTCATACATTAAAATATCTTATGGTTCTTTTGACATTTTGTTTCTAACGGTTGTACCTAATCAGTATTTTTGAAGAATTTTCAACTATTTCAGGTTTTTTGGAACCTAATTCAGGATTTTTCGAATCTAATTTAAGATTTATAGAAACTCTTTTAGGATTTTTAGAACATACTTTAGGATTTTTATAGCCTATTTTAGGAACCTAAAAGCAAACATTTTAGAACCTAAAAATTCGAGGTCTAATCATCACTATTTAGAATCTTTACACATGCCAATAAGATTATACTTGTAATATATATTTTAATTGATTCAGTGTGACTTAGATGAAAGGAACACCAAATCGCAATTTGGGACTTATGTGCCTTTTGCAGAACACCCTAGAACTGTAATCCAGTGCCAGGGGGTCTTGAATTATTATCGGCGTTCTTTGTGAGTTTCCCTTGATCAATTTCATCATATCATAACTCATCCTCCCTGTCGCGATTAGCCAAAAGCTGCAGAAAAGCGACGCTAAATGACAAAAATATAATCTAACGGAGACGTAGTGTCAGACGAGGTAAAAGTGTATGCACTAGACAAGAGACAATTTCCAATTAATAGCACCTTTACCAAACGTCCGAAACTTGATTGTCATGTAACCTTTACAGGATAAAGTACACGTGCCAGATTCGAAACCGGGTTAGGATAATAACATTGCTACTGCCAACCCTGATTAACTAGGTATGTTTCTTGCTTTCTAAGCCATCAAGGCTGTTTCCAACATAAGCATCTCCCATCCTTTCTCTTCTCCATTTGTATTTTTCTTCTCGCTTTGGCTCGTTCCATCTCCGTCTTTGCTCGTTCTCCTTTCGCAGTCTGGCCTGGTCCAACCTTGTTCCTCGGTCCCACTAGATAGAAGATGTGGCACTCCATTAAGCCTTGAGTGGCTTGGATGTGACGTTTAGTCAATAAGGAAAAGCTGTGGTATGTCTGTTCTCTTCAACGTATCCCATTGCACACGAAACTTGCCACCATCAACGTTCCTTATTCTTTGGTGGTGACTGATATTGGCCGTCCTGCCTCTCCGACATTCTTTTTTTTTTTCCTCGTCCTTTTTTTTCTTCTTCTTGCTAGACCTTCAGCGACGCCAAGTGGTTAAGGAAGCGATGCAAAAGGAGGATATTGAAACTGATTGAAACAGGGGAAGAGCCTTGCCAGCTGACTTCGTCCTTCCTTCACTCGTTTTTTCCATCTTCCAGTCCCAGCAGATTTCTTGTAACAACGCTCGCTACAAATCTCACAGCGGTGTATTTGGTCTTGTGTGCGGGACCTTGTAACTCTATCCGCTCAAATTAGACGTTGGATTGCTAATTAATGTCATCGAAGACAGTCAGAAATAGTGGAAGTACGTTGAAGAATTCTACCAATTAGAAGAAGGATAATTCACCAATTAACATGTAAAATATTGGCTTTGAAAATAATATTTCATATTTAATTGGATAACTTAATGTTTATCGATTAATTTGGATTATTTTACTTCGTTATTCTTCCACTTTTAGTTATCGCGAACATGAGGATGAATGATGGCATGATGATATGTATCTCATACTGACTGATTCTGTGCGCCGGACATGAACTATGTCATCGTTGTGCGCAATATCTCCTTATTATGTTTTATCTATCTTTGGTTTCCTATGTCTCGTTTTCTCACGTACAGTGGGATCCATGAATATTACCGTGTAAATTGTCAATGACTATTTTCATTAATATTTATCTATGTGTTCTTAACAGGGATGTGCGTCTACGCATAAACAACGATAGTTACATTCTACACGTAGACTATTTTATACACGTAGATTAGGTAATATATGTGAACAACATGGCGAAAGGTGATAACTTAACAAAGGGCGCCGTGGAATTAAATGAAAACTATGCTGCGTATCAGTTGCTGATGTGTGAAGAGAACTTTTCATACCCTTTCTTCCAAATTCGAACAATTTCTCATCTAGGAAGAAACCTAATATAGGAAATATTCTAGTGTTTTATGGGAAAAAGACCACTCTTGCCTCACGACTGCCATCTGTTGTTGTTTTTTTTGCATACTATTTATCTTCTTCCATAGTTGATGATAGAAGAGTAGAGAAATTTGTTTCATTTCGTTAGGAACCAATATAGTTGAAAATGTCACTTTCCTTTCATGAAAGCCTTGAAAATTAATTTTAATGCACTTTAGATTATCAACGTAGTCTATGTAAACTACAACCCAATGTAATCTACGCGTAGATAACATGTAGACAAAGCATGTAGACGTAAACTTATAGTCTACGGCACATCACTGGTTCTTAAGCGATGGATTTTTATGTATGCTGGTGCTTAGGTTGTCAACATCGTGTTTTGAGTTTTCTCTTAACTCTTGAAGTTCTTATTGGGTCAAATACAGTGCAATAACATAGGGATGGACAATTTGCACGATAATACTCATCAATCCCACTGTACGTACACTGTCAGTCTATATCGTCATCCTGGACAGGAAAGGACACGTACAATCCGTATATACAATGTTTGTTTGACTGGTTGATTGATTTGGTGTTTTAAGTCCGCTTTATGCACAGTAAGGATAATCGGGACTGAACCTACACTTTTTAAAGTGGGATCGGAACCACTATGTGCCTCCACCGGATATCGAACCCAGGACATCTTGATTGCAAGGCGATGACGATACCACTGTGATATGATCCACATTGCTATGTGACGTCACCAGTAGAAGATATGTCACTAATGTATTTATTTTTGTAAAGGAAAGCGTAATTTCTTTGTTATTATATGTAATATTGCACCCTGTTGGTAATATATATCTTTTGTTTAATGTTTATTGTATTTTATGCTCTGTTATGAGTAGTTTAATGTATCTTCATGTTTGCAAGAGTGCACTATATGAATTTGTATTTCTAAAGATGTATAGATGTCAGTTTTGTTGATAGTATCCTTTTGTAGATAGTGAATGATTCATCTGTACTTTAATCTGTGTTCTCGAAAATAGTATAAAAGCGAGGATATCGCGTAAGAATCATCACACTTTTTCGCCACGGATCGACGAAGCTTTTAAACTTAAAAAGAACTCCTCTGTGTTGTGCATAGATCTTGGTATGGTAGTTCGGGGAGCAAGCTAGGCCTATGTGAACATAGGTACGCCGATAGCCATGCATTGATGATATGCACAATACTGCAACCATTCTACGTCAAATAATAAAGTTAGCCTAAAGATTAATTTGGAAATAAAAGGCTAAAGAGCAAATATTGGCTAAGTTATCATTGCATATCTCTTGGTGTGGTAGTTCGGGGCGCAAGCTAGGTCTATGTGATCATAGGCTTGCCGATAGCCACGAATTGAGTTTTATGCGTTTTAATTGAGTCAATTCATCGACAAAGCGAAATCCTCGCCTTCGTCTCAAGTATAGTTGCATTATAATTGCAATAAACAAAGAATAAAACTTTTCAGTTTATACATACGGCAGTAATGTGGTTTTATTTCTCTGTGCTCTGAATATTGTCTTTGCCTAACACTATCCCTGTACCTGAGAGGAGTCTGTGTACTTCACCGAGTCTCATCGTTCACCACTGAGTATTATTAAGTTAATATTAATAGTATAATAATACGACGCGTGAATTAATTGTGCTTTAGAACGTATCAAGTGGCAGCTCAACGTGTTGGCTCGATTTTGTAGTGTACAAGGGCAAGACAATTGTTTAAAGTTGGGATTCATTGTGCAAGAGCACTAAACTTTTATATTTGTAGAAAAGCACAGAACTACTTCGTTCGAAATGGAAAGAAAACATTTGCGTAGCGCAAATAAAAATCTTGCTTCAAATTCAGAGCTTAATGTTCCCGATTGTTGTCGGAACATTGATAAAGATAAAACCACATTTGTGTGCAAGAAATGTACAAAGCTTCTACATTATGAATGTTGTGGCTTAGATGTTCGATCTGAAAGCCACGAAGCTACCGATTTCGTTTGTAAAGAATGTGAATCATTGTCTACAACTATTACATCTGATCCATTAAATATGTTTGAAGCTTTAAAAACCATGATTGACGGAATTAGCAAGCAGCAAGTTGAAAGTATGGAAACATTACAGGCTGATATTAGGAAACAGTCTGAAGCACTGAAGGCTGATATCTGCAAACAGTCTGAAACACTGCAGGCTGATATTAAACAGCAAGCTGATTCCATTACCAGCTTGAAAGCTGATATCTGCAAAGAGTCTGAAACATTGCAGGCTGATATGTGTAAACAGTCTGGAGCACTGAAGGCTGATATCTGTAGACAATCTGACATATTGAAGGAAGATATCCTCAGAGAATGTGCGTTGCTAAAGGATGATATCGGTAAGCAGCACGATGAATCTATGAAAGCTTTAAGAGCTGAAATAGGCGAGATGGCCTGTGAAATACAACAACTAAAGTCTGAAAACGAGAATACTAGGGCCCGATTCTCTGAAGAAATTCGGCAGGCTAGAGAGATGGACTTTGATGAGTTCCGGCGTTGCTTGGCAGCCGATGTTAATAAAGACACGGAAAGTGTTCGCATCGATGTAGAGGATATTAATTCGAGATTCACTGAGGAGTGCAATAAGATTATTGAAAAACAGCTGACGATGGAACAGATATTGGCCGAGGCCGAGACTGACAAAATACAGTTCCGGGCTGAGGTCCAAGAAAATATTAGTCAGATTTCAGTAATTGTGTCTCAAAGAAGCAAGGACGTTGAGGAAATAAAAACTCAAGTAGAACAACTTACGAATCAGTTAGAGACCATGCACGTTACCCGCCAAACGGAAACAGAAACTGGATCTCGAACAGCTTGTCATCCGTCTGCAGTTGCTGAGAGTGCAGCGTTGCCAACCATGAACATTGAACTAAATGAAGCGATGGACAGAGCCGGTGGAGAGAGAACTAGAGAAGACAAGCAAGTCTGTCGCCCACGAGTTACTGCTGATTCAAGAGCTAATGAAGTGGCTTCTGCTGTTCCACCTACCTTTAGTCTTTCGGGCAATGACAGAGGTTACAGAGATCGTGAATCTCGCAGGCCCCGGCACAGTCTTTATGAAGAAGGGGCAAAGAGGAAACGTCTAGAAAGGAAGAAAGATCGCAGTTCCTCCTCTTCCAGCACCAGCTCTGAGTCTCAGTATCAAGCAAAAATCAGGAAGCGAACACGAAGGCATGGAAATTCAAGGAGCGGGCCAGATGAGTCGCCGCCAACAACTCAGCGATCAGCAATGACTGGAACTCCAAGGATGGCAGACCTTAATTCCTTGTCGAAGTTCAAGGGAGACCTGGAAGCCCAGAATGCTGAGCGATACTTAAAAGAACTTAATATCAATTTTGATTTAATGCAGATTCCATACGAATACCGATTGGAAATTATTCCTCGGCTTTTCAAGGGCCAGGCTGAGCATTGGTTTCCAGCAAACCAGTTAGAGTTCAAGTCCTATTCTGATTTCTGCCGTCGTTTTCGCAAACAATATGCTTCAGAAGAGGCCAAAGAGAGGCAGCTGACAGCAGTGAGATCTCGCCGATACTTAAAGCAGTCCGGTATGAGCATGGAGGAATATGCCTGGTCTATTTACTCAGCCTACCGCAATCTGTCTGCCCATTACATAGAACCTGAGATTGTGAATTTAATCATCTCCCAGCTTCCATATTGAGCTCGCAGTCTGAGTCTAGCTAATTCTCCTCAAACTGTACGGCAGCTAGCCGACTTTCTGAAAAGGTTCGAGGTGCTTGAAGAGCAGGACAGTTGGAAGCCTGTGTGGAATAGGGAAGGTGCAGGCCAGGGAAATGCTCCCAGACAAAATAGAATTGGAAACCAACAACCCAGAGTCAGACAAGTTATGCAGAACCAGAGGAATGGATATTCCAATTACAACAGACGACGTAATCCCCCTAGAAGGGATGGCAGGAACAACTACGCACATGGGCCGCGTCGTTCCAGATCTGATCCAGAAGACCATTCCCGTGACTCTTCACGTAACGCCTCTGAACCCAGTAATTTCAGAGCGACGGCGCCTCCGTTTGAACCTTCTGCTTCACGTTTGACGAACGAGCAACGTCAAAGCGTCGACATAACCAGAGACTTTTGTTGGGCACCATCGACTAGTGCTAATCCGAGTGGTATGCAGTCGGATTTAGCCAGTCGCCCAACGTGAATTCTTCGTTCCCGATCACGGTTGGGCTAAAATCTTGGACTTCTCTGGGAACCGATGACAGCGATATAAATAGTGAAGATAATCATCTTTTTGTTGTGCTGACTCTCAATGAGGGAGAACAAAGTTTAGATAGAGCACTACAACAGGCAGTTAGAAAGGAAAATTTACCCAGGGCTCCGTTAATTAAAGCAACTGTAACCGGCGTCGATTTTATTTGTGTTCTGGACACTGGCAGCGAATGTAATCTCATGAGCTACGCCATTTGGAAGAAGATTAAAGAGAAGCTGCCATCATTGCAGTTACAAACATGTCCAGATGTTAGGCTGACTGATTTCACTGGGAGAAACAAAACTAGAGTTGTAGGATGTAGACAAGTATATCTGGAGATTGCTGGTAGAAATTTATTGGAGGACATGTTTGTCTTGAAGGATCTCGAAGCTGACTTTATTTTGGGCTACCCGTTTCTCAGGAAATATGAAGCAGGAATTGACCTACAGCGCGAGAAGTTATCCCTCACCGTAGACGGAGTTCGTGAATAATGGATCTTCGAAAGTGACGTATGTAAGAAATGTCCGTGAAGATTCCCATGTCGATCAGTGGACGGCTAGTCCTGACGACATTCTTCAGAAGGTCAATGCGAATGAGATTTTATGCGAAAGGGGTAGAAGCTAATTGAAAGAAGTCTTATTGAAGCATAGAGATGTATTTTCCGAGAGACCAGGTACTATTAAAAACTTCCAGTGTGAGATTGAACTCACCACCACAGAACCTGTGTATCGATCTCAATATCCCATACCTATAGCAAAAAGGAAACTCCTGGAGGAAGAATTAGAAAAGTGAAGACAATGGGGTGTTATAATGCCTTGTAATTAACCTTACTTGAACCCTTTAATTGTAGTCGACAAGCCTGATGGTACAGTACGCCCATGCATTGACTTCAGAAATTTGAATAAAATTGTACGTGTTCCACGAAATTCAGTTGAGCCCATTTCGGATGCCTTACAAAAATGTAAAGGTGCTCGTTATTTTACAAATCTGGATCTGGCTTCTGGAAATTTACAGATCCCTGTAAAAACTGACTGCCAACCATGTACTGCCTTCTCCTATAAAGGACGTCAGTGGATGTTTGCTCGAATGCCTTTTGGTATCTCTAGTGCTGTGTCAATTTTCATAGCTGCCATGCATGCTGTATTTGGTCCTGCAACCGAAGAGTATCTAACTCAATATATGGATGACTTGCTGATTTTCGACAAAGAACTCTCCAAGCATCTCGAACATCTGGACGAAGTGTTGCAGCGTCTCCAAGAAGTGGGGATGACTGTAAAGCTGTGAAAATGTGAATTTGTCAAAAAGGAAATTACCTACTTGGGTCACATTGTTTCTGGAGATGCTATCAAAATCCAACCAGACAAAAATTCAGCCGTTAAATTATTTCCTAAACCTAAAACTAGAAAGGATGTTCGGAAATTTCTTGGCCTCGCCAACTGGAGGCGGAAGTTCATTGAAAATTTTGCAGCTAAATCTGAACGGCTCACCAAGCTGTTAGGTAAAAATCAACGTTGGATTTGGCGAGACGAGGAAGAACAAAGTTTCCAGCTACTGAAGAATGAACTTGTAAGAGATGCTGAATTAGCACAGCCTGATTTTGAACAGGAATTCTGTATCCAATGCGATGCTTCTGGGAAAGGATTGAGTAGTATTCTTTTCCAAATGGATGGTGAAGAGAGGAAGGTCATTCAGTATGCAAGCCGAAAACTGAAGGAGAACGAACGCCATTACTCCATCCATTAGTTAGAATGTTTGGCCATAATCTTTGGAGTTGAGAAGTATGCTGTTTATTTGAAAGGTAGGCCTTTCACTATCTACAGTGATCATAAAGGGTTGGTATGGTTACAAGACGCCCGTAACTGGAACAGTCGTTTGACTCGCTGGTCTCTAAAACTCCAACAGTACCAGTATAAAATAGTATACGTCTCTGGTCGCCAAAACGATCTGGCAGATATTTTATCTCGGTATCCTGCTGATGATATACCCCAGATTCATCCTGAAAATAGCCAGCAGACATTCAGAATAAACTACCTGTGGGCCGAAAGAGGAGAAATAGATGACGTCGACAAGTGGAGAGAGGCACAATCTGAAGATGAATTCTGCAAAAAATTACTACAATCTCTAAATTCTAAGGAACCTAACCTCAGATTGCATCGTTCCTATCGCATTCAGGAAGGGATTTTATTTAAGAAAGGATCGGATAATCAGTTCCTTTGGAAATTGTGTGTTCCGGTGGTAATGAAGCAACCTCTCTTGAAAGTAATTCATGATGAAGCTGGAGTTTTTGGAGTATCCAAGACATTGAAGCGACTTGCAGTACGATACTTCTGGAAAGGCATGAAGGATGACGTGATACAGTACATCCGAGATTGTGAAATTTGTGCCCAGAGTAAACCAGACAAATTAGGGATACTCAAGGAGAAACTTCACATCAGTTCCAAGCAACCTCATGAGATGCTTTCTCTGGACTTGATTGGGAAGCTTCCTCGGTCTAATGGATACCAGTACATCTTGAGCCTTATTGATGTGGGTACACGTTTTGTCTCCGCATATGCTTTACGGACTGCCAGCACCACAGAAATTATAAACACGCTTCAGAGAGGATATTTTGCTCACTATCCAAACGTTACGTTTACCCTAAGCGACAGAGGAGCTCAGTTTACCTCTAAGCAGTGGAAGGAATTTACCAAAAGCGGTGGTATCCATCATGTTTGCACAACAGCTTACAATCCAAAAGGGAACATGGTAGAACGAGCAAATCAAGAGATAGTCAGATTACTTCGTTTATTTTGTTATCGAGAACATCAGACTTGGTCGCGATACATATCAAAAGTTGTTTGGTCAATTAATTATTCTATTTCTGAAACAACTGGATATTCACCTGCTGAACTATTCTTCAATCATCCTATACCCAGAGCGATCCTAACACATTTCAATTGGTACGAACGGGAAGAAGCCCAACCGGATTGGAAGTCCAAATTATTCTTAGCCCAAGTCAGGGAGAAGAAGAAGCTGTCGAAGGATTTAAAACAGAAGGGAAACGCCAAGACAGTGACAGTTGGAGACTTCGTGATGGTTAAAAACCATTCCTTAAGCTCGTCACTAGATAGGACCATTCAAAAGTTATTTATGTTGTGGATAGGACCTTATCTAGTGGACAAAGTGGAAAATAATGTTGTGACATTGCTAATTCCAAGGACTAAAGAATTATATGATAAGGTTAACTTGGATAACCTAAAACTGGTGCGTTTTTCGGAGGATAAAAAGAAAGAGTTTGTACTTTAAAACTAAGTTTCCTCCAGGTAGATAACTTCCTTCCTGAAACTTAGTTTCCGAAAGTAAGGGGCAGATGATATGATCCACATTTTTATGTGACGTCACCAGTAGAAGATATGTCACTAATGTATTTATTTTTGTAAAGGAAAGCGTAATTTCTTTGTTATTATATGTAATATTGCACCCTGTTGGTAATATATATCTTTTGTTTAATGTTTATTGTATTTTATGCTCTGTTATGAGTAGTTTAATGTATCTTCATGTTTGCAAGAGTGCACTATATGAATTTGTATTTCTAAAGATGTATAGATGTCAGTTTTGTTGATAGTATCCTTTTGTAGATAGTGAATGATTCATCTGTACTTTAATCTGTGTTCTCGAAAATAGTATAAAAGCGAGGATATCGCGTAAGAATCATCACACTTTTTCGCCACGGATCGACGAAGCTTTTAAACTTAAAAAGAACTCCTCTGTGTTGTGCATAGATCTTGGTATGGTAGTTCGGGGAGCAAGCTAGGCCTATGTGAACATAGGTACGCCGATAGCCATGCATTGATGATATGCACAATACTGCAACCATTCTACGTCAAATAATAAAGTTAGCCTAAAGATTAATTTGGAAATAAAAGGCTAAAGAGCAAATATTGGCTAAGTTATCATTGCATATCTCTTGGTGTGGTAGTTCGGGGCGCAAGCTAGGTCTATGTGATCATAGGCTTGCCGATAGCCACGCATTGAGTTTTATGCGTTTTAATTGAGTCAATTCATCGACAAAGCGAAATCCTCGCCTTCGTCTCAAGTATAGTTGCATTATAATTGCAATAAACAAAGAATAAAACTTTTCAGTTTATACATACGGCAGTAATGTGGTTTTATTTCTCTGTGCTCTGAATATTGTCTTTGCCTAACACTATCCCTGTACCTGAAAGGAGTCTGTGTACTTCACCGAGTCTCATCGTTCACCACTGAGTATTATTAAGTTAATATTAATAGTATAATAATACGACGCGTGAAGTAATTGTGCTTTAGAACGTATCAACTGCGCCATCGGGATATGTAAGTTTTTTACACATATTACGTTGATTAGTTTGTGAATTACACTCTCTTGCTTACGACTTCTATCGAGATGGATTTTCACCTTCGCGCTCTGTGAAACTGAAGAACCCGCACTTAACAATATGATGCAATTGAGGAAAAGACACTCGCAAAAAAAAACAATGTCCAGGCCGGGATTTGAAGCCGGGATCTTGATGTCGTAGCGCTCTGTGCTAACCAGTCCGCCACGGAGCTCGGCACTACGTCTCAAGAGAGCACTCTTCCGGGCCTTACCGATGAAGTTTGATTATGATGAATTATTAAATAAACTTAATGAATACATGCAATAACTATCAGGACACAGGGGGTGCAAACAAACCTAACATACGGAATTGAAACTGTTATAATATTAGGTACGTATATTTTTTCATAATACTCGTAAAATACAGCCTACGATACATACGAATTTTTAAAAATTAACAAACAATATACAAGTATATTTATAAAATAATCTATGGCTTATATCAAGAGTGCACTATTTAAATACATACGTAGTAGAAGGAGTTGATACGTTCTGGCCCACCATAGTACCAGAGTCAATTTATACTATGGCCTATTTTGACCATAATTAAAGCTATATTTATATATTTTTGGTGGATTTAGCTAATTTCTAAGAGTAGCAAAATGTCTAATCATGCTACGAATTCTAAGTCCTCGTACTAGGATGATTAATACGACCAAGTACTAGGATGATTAATATTAGTAGACTATTTTAGTCAAAATTAAGCTATATTTTTGTATCTTCTGGTGGATTTAGCTAATTTCTAGGTGTAGCAAATTGCCTAATCATGTTACGAATTCTAAATTCTTGTACTAAGATGATTAACAAGAGTACAATTTTTGAATATCTAGCTTGGGAATATTCTACTCTCAGGGTCAAGTGACTTTTTGTTGATTGGTTGAGAGTGTACTTAACTTATGCTTCAAACAGGTGACTAGTCTTGTTTGAGAATGGTACTAAGGTATTATTTTTAGATATGAAAAACTACTAACTACTTGATTAATAATTATTTTTGAGATACTCTGCTTTGCTTCTACCTAAGGTAGTTTTCTAGATATGCATAAAAATAAAATATAATTTTTACTTATATTTGCTCAGATCTAGTAAATACTACAAGAATGTTACTTATTATATACTCTTATTTAAGAGTTCAATTTTATAATACTTGGATTAATGAATATTAACAATCAAGAGAGTATTGACAACTAAAATTGTTCTGTGACTCTCTCATTCTTCACACCATAAACACAACTTTTTTTTCTGCAATAAAAATAACACTACATAAAGTGTTGTCAGGCAGAGCCTCATGGAATTCACACATTTTTTTTATTTTTGTTCTATCAATGACTACTACTTGTTTTCTTTTTGATGTGTTGATAACAAACATTGGCCTGTGTGCCTTGAATTCACTTGGAGTATAGTATACATCTATGTCTCCTTCAGTTACTCTTTTGTAAGCAATGTATGCTTCATATAATTTGAGATAGTCATCTTGTGCTATGTCCAGATTATAATTTTCACTGGGGAAAATCTCATTACGTCCATTTTTAAGATAAATATTTTTAATCTTGCAATTATCAAATTTGGTAGAATCTTCTTCTTGTGTGTTTTCTCTCCCAGTTTGGAACAGTACAATTACAAATTCTGGCATATCATACTGTATACTACTGAATTGATTAGTGCCGTCACATTCGTAATGTCCACCAGAGGCTGGTTTCTGGACACACTGGTAAGTGTAAAATCCAATAGGAATTTGTGGATTTTTCAGAATATTTGCTTTGTATTTGAGAGCATAATTATTTTCGTATTCTACTACTGATATTCTTAGCTCCATGGTCTAGATAATACACTTGGCTGCTTCAGGTAAGGTGTTGGGAAGTGCTGTACCAACTGCATTTAAGGTACTGTAACTCATAAGAGCATCATTATCATTGGCCGCCCGGCGATAAGTGACCCTCAAACTGCCTTTCCATATGATGTCCTTGTAGTCTGAGGAGAATCCTGGCAGCAGACGCATGGGGAACAGCACTGTGTGGCTTTTTGTCAGAATTTTGGTTCCTGATTCAATCCCCCTGTCTGGTAATAGGTTGCACCTACTTTGGAAAATTTTTTGTGTTCCTATGGCAGTAGAAGTAATGACTGGATAGTCTACTCTATCTATCACAGTACCATGTTTTCTGATTTCCACTTGAGAGAACAAGTGTGGCACAAAATTATCTACTAGTTTTATATTTGCACCAGAGGGAAATGCCTCACCATTCTCATTTTTTACTATTTCAAATTTAACATACAACTCAGCCCTGAGAGGGTGTACAAAACTGTCCCCAACGTCCAAATCTATCTCAATCTCACGATTTGGCTCATTGAGATTACAAAAGTACGACGATTGAGAGGGAAAGACTGTAATTCGTAACTCTCAATATCCTCCATGTTAATGGTTATTTTATATATTAATTTTTAGGATTGCTGTTGTGGAGGTACCTACAAAATCTACTACTTCACCTTCTTCATTGGTTGCTACCAATTTTATGTGGTCTATACGATTGTGGGATACTGTAAAATAGATTGGTGAGGAGTGTGTGTAAATGATTGGCTCCATAAACTCAGAATTTGGTTTGAAATTTGCTATGATTCCAGTTTCTTTGTGACTGCCTACGTTGCCATCAGAATTAGTAATCATTCCTTCTGCTACATTACAATGGATGTTCAGAGTCTCTATGGCCAAGAATTTAGGAATATTGCCACCTATGTGTTTGATGGCAGGCTCAAGTTTTGTGTTATCCTCAAACCCAGTAGTTTAACAAGTGTACCCAGATCAACTGTTTCAGTTGCAGAAACTAATTCCACCCTTTGTGTAACAGAGTTTTGTAATAGTAACACTCCTCTACGCAGATGAGCTTGTAATGTTTTAGATTATATTGACCAGGAGTGATAATAATTGTTTCATTTCCTACTACAAGCCTATTATTGTATTCGGTGATATTGGGAATAAGATACATACTGTAGAAGGCACGAAGAGCTATAGATTTAGGATAGATAATATCATTGTGTAAGCTGAGTTTCAATACTGAAGTCTCATTGGTAAGATGAAATACTCCCATGATGCTTTAGATGCCACAGTGCTATCTGGAAATCTTCAATTGCTGGTTTATTTATTCCAGATAGGAAGGCAAGCATTGAAACACATAGGTGGCCACAATTTGCATCCTCAAAACCCTGGATACGCTGGTCACTATAATAGACATTAGGAGTATTGAGATAACTGACTAAACCGAATGGAGGTATTCCACCAAAAGAATAAGAAACAAAAGCAATATTAGCTTGTTTGTAATAACAGATCCATTGAGTGCCTTGAATTTTTAAACTATCCAAATTTACTACACCACACTATTTTTTATATTGTCCCTTGATTGGTAGGGAATCTGACATGAAGGCACCTCTGAAGTGTTTAATTCTCAGTAACTTAATTAAATTTTCAATATCATAGTTGGATAGTGCTTCTTTTTTATATATTTCCTCAAAGTATTAATGTCCTTGCCCTTTTTCTCTATTGCCAGATTATGACGTTTTTGCTCTTCTAGTTCAGCTTTGTTCTTTTTTGCATCAAGAACTGTTTTTCATATAGCAGCACTAGCCCCTGCTAGACTCCCCAGAACTCCTAGAGCTGCTAGGATGGCTGGAATACTAAATATGAAACCACCAGTGTGTGTCTTTTTTTTAGAACTCTGCAATCTTTTTAACTGAGGTGTACTGAGAGTTAATTTCATTCCATGACCTCTACTCAAACAAGATTCATTCTTCTCCGGTTGTTTTTTGGTAAGGAGACTGTCTAAGGATCCCAGAGATTTCAGATCTGAATAAGGTACTTGGTATACAATACCTTTAGGTTTCATGTTTTGTTTGGTATTCATAGCAATGGTTGTACCTAATGCTGCTATTTTTTCACCTAATGAAGCATCCTTGCTGATTAGTCTTTTCAAATGCTGCTTGCTCCAATTTTTGATCAGCCTCATGACGAGCACCAAGATTAGTATGAGTATTGTAGGCAATATCATGGTCTGTATCCAAAGGATTAAATCCTCTGTCTTCTTTCTCCAGTCGTTGTTCAAGTTTAGTCACTCGACAACAGTATTGGTAACCAGGTAAGTTCATTTCGAAAGGAAGTTTGTTAATAATGTCATTAACTAAACCCTGACCCTTCCAGAATTTGGGTATTAATAATTTTAATAAAGTAACCTATGCCTTTACTATCATTTACAATAAATTGGCTACTTTAGCACTAATCATATCCACAATGCATATTTTTTTTTTATTATGAAAATTATTGTTGCCAGCATTTTCAGCAACAGGATATTGGATACCTGACATAGCATGCTTAAACTTTGTCTCATACTGTTTATAATGATGAACTAGCTGTGGATTCCTATCTACTGGGTAAAGTCTTGCCACGATACACACAGAAAACACTTATCATTATTTTGTATATTAACCACAGCTTTGTTGTTCTGAATATCTACTGGAAGCATATTTGCAATACGATCGCGCTAGTTAGTTATGTATTTCTTGTGGCAAGGCCAGGTATTCAGAGTTGCTTATCACAGCAGTGCAACATAGAAAGTCAGGTGGTCTAGACCTTACGCACATGTAGTGCAAAGCAGTGGCCTTGTTCAAGACGTGTAACCTCCAGACAGTAGGACCACAGCCAGCCAGTTAAGTACGTACAAAGCGAAAGTACTTCGTTGGATACTGGACACAATTCCTTTGACCTTGAAAACGAACACGGAAGCTATTCCAAAGTAATATGCTTACACCAATTGTGGAATGTGTTTATCGGGTGGGGACAGGAAGTACGATACAAAGCCTGCATCAACAACTTGCATCAAGGCGAACTTGACCTAAATACACAACTGATGAAAACAGAACAAATTCCCAACAAGGCGTGGAACATGGTGTGGCAAAATATTTATTCAAAGCACTTAACAAATAGAGTTCAATCCTTGTGGTACATTTTATGTCACGATACATACTACACACAAAGGAAAATATATAGATTATAATTGCAACGTGGCACCACAATCGTAACCCCAGAGTATGTAGCCACGAATTGGTAACACTCTGCTCCTTGCTCCGGCTAGGCAGTTGGAAGCTACAGTTCTCAACCAGGGATCGGGATTAAGACGAATCCCATTCCTCCAGGAAGGTAACCACCGAATTGCAACACCGTCACAGCAAACAAAATTCAAATATATCAAGATTGAAATTTCCAAAGACTTTAATACCTTATCGCGCGCGTTACATACTTATTCGCACTAATAAAACAAGTTATATGTTGGGTCCTGCTCGCTCGAAGTCAGTGATTAGTAAAATCTGTCACGACTAAATACGTACACCACATTTACCGTTAACAGCAAGACCTCAACTGTTTACCTCAGGCGCGACGTACAGCTTAACAGAATCTTCCTTAACAATGTTAGCAACTCATATCATAAAAATAACACAAGAAAAACTGATAATTTATGTGACAGTTCAATGCTAATTAGCGATAGTGAGCTTAGGTTATGGTTTGCAACAATTAAGAATGCCAAACGTGAAACTTCTGACGTCGTCTTTTACACGTAGCATCATTCCCCACTCCTAAAATAAACAGCTATTAGGAGAAGGTTAAGTTATTGAAAGGGAGGGAAAATTGCTTTGCTGTAATGTTACAATATTAAACCATGTAGAAATAACTAATATTCGACCTTGCACATAAAATGAATCAATAAAGATCAAGTTTACAGACTTATAACAAAGACTAAATTACTTCAATCATGTCCATTGTAAAGAAATACGCGTATCGATATTTGGAAGAAATATATGTAATATGCGCTTAAACAACAACTTCTTATTGAAAGATAAAGATAATCGTAACCATTTTGGATTTGCAAATAATGAAAACATTGCATAGGATAATTATTAGCCTATAAAATATAATATATGTTGCAAAAATACGAGAATAATGTAATAACATAAAACACCATAAGTTTGGTGCAGTGAATTTCGGTGAAGTCCGGAGGGCTCATTTAGCCAAATCCACTCTCCTCACCTCCTCGTTGGGGCCCCCCGGGATCTTTCAAGATACGAAAGAGAGAGTGGTGTGCGGAAACCAACGGGAAGCTACCACATATATCTTTTCCATAGAAAAACTGCAATCATGATGAGTCATTCCAAGGCAAAATATTCCGGACGTAAACTAGCCCCCCATTCGGATGTCAGGGAGGGGGATGTCTGGGTAGGACACGTTATGACAAAGGACACTGATGGGGAAAAGAGAAGCAAACAGAAGGTAAGATTAAGGATTGGAACGTGGAATGTCAGAACCCTGTTACAGTCGGGAAAGCTAGAAAACTTAAAGGCAGAAATGAGAAGAAACAAAGTAGATGTTATGGGAATATCAGAAGTGAGGTGGGAACAAAATGGTGAAATAGTGAGTGATGAGTTCAAGATGTTTTATTCTGGAGGTGATCAACAAGGAAACCGTGGTGTGGGAATAGTGCTAGGACCAAGTGTGAGACATAAAGTTATAGCAGTGCGTTATGTGGATGACAGGATTATAATGGTGAAACTTCAAGGAAAGAAGAAAGACTTAGTGTTAATTCAAGTGTATATGCCAGTAGAATGACAGCACTATGTTCCTACGCGTCAGCAAAAATTTGATGCGGCTGGTGTTATGTTACATCCGGTGTAGCGGGCCACGAGCGGTTTTATTGTTGAGTCAGCAGAACGTGTCTGATCACCTTGAAGACATCGGAAGCGGTGGGGGGAGGGGGTCAATGGATTTGTCACGTTGTTTCTTGATGTATGCTAACCTAACACGTGCGTATGTTTGTGTGTGTGAGTGTGTCTGTGGAGGAAATGCGCGCGCAACCATTGCGTATGATGAAAAGAAATGAAGAAATGATTTAAAGATGGCGCCGAAGGTGCTTTACTCCGAAAGTTTAGCGGCTAAGGTTATTGCTCTGTAAAACAAGAGGCATCGAGGGTTCGATTCCTGGTAGAGTCAATATTGATTGGTTGATAGATTGAGTTAGTTTGTTTTAAGTCCGTTTTATGCACGGCAAAACTAATCAGGATTGGAGCTACAGTTGAAAAGTGGTGATTCGGACCACTATGTGCCTCCACCGAGTATCGAACATGGGACCCCTTGATTACAAGGCGACGATGTCAATATTGAATGGTCTCGATTAGCCTGTGTGTAAATAAAGGCAACAAAATGGTTGAGTTCGAAAATCGAGTTGGGTTAGTGGTTAATGTTGTCACCTGGCAATGAAGAGTTCGCGGGTTCGATTCTCTAGGTAGTTAAATTAGGCCAATTGTTTAGTCCCGCCATTATAGGTCCTCGATTAGTCCATCTGTGCATAAATAGTGTTTGAATAAAATCAATATGGCGGCCTTGGGTTAGTGGTTAATGTTGTCGCCTGGTAATGAAGAGGTCGCGGGTTCGATTTTCTAGGTACTTAAATGAGGCAAATTGTTTTGTCCCGCCATTATAGGTCCCGATTAGTCCATCTGTGCTTAAATAGTATTTGAATAAAATCAATATGGCGGCCGCGTTTTGTGTTTAGCGGCGGCGGCGGTGGCGGCGCGGCGCGGCGCGGGGGGTGTTTTTTATTCCGCGAGATTTTTTAACCAAGTGGTTGAGGGTTCGATTCCCAATGTTGGTGAAAATTGGATATTCAATTGTATTTGTTTAAAAGTTCCGATTAGCTTTTTGTGCACAAAGAGAAAATGAACTAATTGGAAATAGGATGTTTATGCTGTAATGAAAAGGTCCCGGGTTCGATTCACAATGTCAAATTGGCTGATAATGATGTTGTTTTTAAAATAAAATAAAAAAGAAGTGTGTTGAGTCCCTATTAGTATTTATGCAGGAACAGATATTAAAAATCAAAACAAAATGTCTGTGACTGGTGTTTAGTATTCGAAAGGTTCCAGGTTCGAGTTCCTAGTTATAATTTTTTTTTTTTTTAGTTTACAGAATTAGTCCCCATTTATTGCGTTTTGGCGAACACGTCCTCCCCCTTTGTGGCATTTGGACATGTTGGAGATATACATAGAAAGTGTTGTCAAAGTGGCTAATAATGATTTTCTGTTTAAATAAAAAAGAAGTGTGTTATCAGTCCCGATTAGCACGAACAGATATTCAAAAAGCAAAACAAAATAGTTGATATTGTTGTTTAGTATTCAAAAGGTTTTGGGTTCCAATGCTGGCAAATTTGCAGAATAACATTGATTTGTTTAAAAAGTGAGTTACTATTCCCGATTATTTTTGATACACAAATAGAAAATGGGGTGATTTTGGAGTTTTGCAACCAAGGGGTTAATGTTGGCGTTTTTTAACGCAGTCCCGATTAACCGTAATGCATAAAGCTGTTTCAACGAATATCGAACCTGGAACCTTTTGATTACAATGCAAAGACTTTACCACTAATGTATGCTATGTTTTAAAACCAAAAATAAATAATAGTATCGAATTTTTTTAAAAAAAATGCGTTACCAGTCTCGATTAGCCATTATGCACAAACAGATGTGTTTTGAAACCAAAGGGGGGTCGAGGGTTCGATTACAACTGGGTATGTGTGTTGAGAAAACTAAAGGTCAACAGGCATGGAAAGTTTTTATTCGCCATCTCAAAATAAGTTTTTGGGCTTGGTACAGGTAGCTTTTTGTAGAAAGCCCCACAACGACATCAACGTGGCTACCATCTGTGGGGGCCTCTTTTTTTTTAAGTTGGAGAGGGGCACAAAGCCGTTTGTACCATACAACGTTGCACCGAAGAACCAACTTGTCAACTAGTCACTCACTCCATCATTAAAGTGCACAACATAATATCAGATTTGCACTGATAATAAGCAAAAAATTATAGCGGCTGCATAATTATATTTCAATGACAGCAAATGGTTTCAAATGAATGGTTTTCACTTTTATTTTTTACTAAGTAACAGATTTGGTAATGAAAAGCTTTAACATTTGCATATAATATGAGATTTGTTTTGGTATCCAGTTTGTATGTTGACCAAATCACAGATATACTATTACTAAGGATAGCATTAACTTAATCTAATAAAAATATATTCCACTGCATTACAAAATTAACTCATTCTGTTTTCTGTTGTTTGAATCCATATGGTAAAGTCTCGAAATTTGATGCACATCTTTTTCTTTTGGTATATACCACCTGAAAAACCCTTATTTCCGGCTTACTAACAACGGAATGTGTTTTTGTGCGTACAATTTTGTTCGAGTTGAGTAAAGTTAAAGAGGAGGTGTTGTTGAGAATAGCATTGGTGAGTGATTCGAAATTGATTGTGCTGCTGTTTTTATGGTTTAGACATATGCCTTTCACCTTGCAAACAGTAGTAACATTAGTATTGTCTGGATTTACTACCTCAAATGCATAACTTTTCGGCCCACTGGATGAAAATGCTCTGATATAAGCATTTTTCCCATAGAGTTCTAGTTCATTTGTTAACTCCCCTAGGTAGTCTCCAACAGGCAGATCAACATCACCTGGTCTTTGAATATAAATAACACTATCGGTATCATAGTACAATACATTTTCGCCTAATGTATCCAAATATTCATAAAGCTCTAATCGTGCATGTGTTGTAGTGTATGCTGCAATAACTACATTTACAGTCGATAATGGAAGTGGAGATTCTTCGAGATATTGCCAGTGAACAATCAACATATCTTCATTTATAGGTATAACTTGATGTACTTCAACATTGGGATTTTCTAGTTTATCGAAAAAATCCTTAGGATTGTTGATAATACTAACTTGACCAGGGTTATCTCTCTGTCCAAATTTACCCCAAAATGAATTCAGCATAAGTTTTGCTAAGCTTCGTAATCCAGGATTAGCACATATTCTGTTTTCATCCAACAACACACCATCCTTTTCAAAATAGTCAGCTATGTATTTTTTTTTGGATTCTTCATCAATACACCACAATGGCCAGCCGCTTGCTTCAACTTTTGCTTTGAGAAATGTATTGATGTACTCTGCAAAAACACCACCTGATTTTTTTGCAGGATCATATTGTTCAACATTATATTCCCATACCTCATGTAATTCTAAAATTTTGTATTTCTTTTGAACTGCCTTCTGAACTTCATCCACAACCCAGGTTCCAGTTATAGCTCTTTCCCTAGCAGTATGGTTACATTCCGCCTGGTTTATTTCGTCGGCACAAGTTCTACATACAGGGAAAGTTAATTTTGAATTGGTTCGATATGGTAACACAGGATGGTACAGATCTCTCGGTGGAAGTATTGTTGCTTTGACAAGTCCTTCAAAAGAATAAATATCGGGGCATTTTTCCCCCACATAAATTTTCACCGGATGGCCAACTGGAAACTTTTTAACTTTGCAACAATAAGGGTACAGGCTACATACATCCTTATATTGAATTGTTTCATTTTCTTTCACAGTGTAATGTAGTTTGGTAGCATTAGTTCTACCACCACAAAACGCCTCCCGGGGAATTATCGGGGCTTTAATTGATAACGGATGTTTTTCAACATAATGTTTCATGGTTTTGTTATTTCTCAACTGCTGGTGAAATTCGCACCCCCACATCTCATGGACAATGTAGTTAAGTGCTTTTAATCTGGTAATTTTATTTTCTGTTCTTTCATACCGAAAAGACAAAGTATCATATGGGTCATCATGAAGAGGTTCTGTACGTGAAGTAGGGAAACATTTGACACAACCATGTGTTCTGCATCCTTGATATTCAAATACATGCTCTTGCCCCTTTTGATCTTTAAAATATCCATCTACTTTCAAATTTCCTCCAACTTTTACTTCTGGTCCTCTGGCTGCATGTTGGATTTCGATTTTATGTTTTTTTTCCTCCCATACCAACCATTGAATAGCCTCTATAGACTGAATATCACACCATCTGTATCCGTTTTTAGGAATAATTCCTATATGTTCTGCTTTCAAAAATCTTTTACGGAATACTTTATTACAAGCTGAAGCGATGGTGATGGCTTCCAATAATGGGTTCACTGTTGTTTCTTTTTCAAAAGTGGTCATGAATTTCAAACAGGCAGCACGTAGTACATTAACATCTTCTACACAGTATTTTCTCAACTCCTTCTGCATATCGAAAACTACCCCTGTTTTCTGTTGTTCACTATGCCATTCCAAAAAACTGGTTCTCTGATTCTCCATCATAGAATCAACAGCGTAAAATTCAGTACCAGGGATACATCCGACATATTCTTTATTTTTCAAAGTATTAAAAAAATGAGGAAAATACCCTTTGGACATTGGGAGATCAAATGCTTTCGGTAATTTGTTGAGCGCCATTGGAATAAAGTTGAGAGAATCTATGAAATGGATATTGTGCATCTTCAAAGATAATATTTTGGCTCCATTCATGATCACAGACGGTGTCCATTTCATTTTTTCGATCATAGTTTGCAGTACAAAGTGCGAATCATACCCTCTACTATTGTGTGCAATACACACAATATTGTTAATTTTGGTGCGGTGAGCTGAAACAAATTGCAGAAAATTGTAAACAGGTTCTGTACTATCAAAAATGTGCTGTCTTTTTCCGCATACACTGCACCATTGAGACATATCTTTGTTCTCAATGCAATTATAGCATACATTTTGGCACACCAAAAGATTTGGAATATGCAGAAATTTGTTTTCAGTGCCTTCTAGTTTTGTGTCCTGCCTCGATTCAATATCGTAGAAAACAAGCATTGCTTTTTTTTATATAAGAGAAGATATTTGTTTGCTATAATTTTTTTGGATGTGACATAGATGTTCAGATGGTACCATATTTTTACAGCTGACACAGAATTTCTCTCCACATATATGAGGATTTCTGTTTGTACGGATAGCATACGCTTTCAGGCATTTTTCACAACATTTTACTGTCTGACAAAGAGAGTTTTTTCTATTGTAACATGTTTTATGATTATTGTAACACTTTTGACCATAGAAAAATCTGTTACAATCAGTGCACTTTATTTTGGTTTCTGAAACAGTACATTTGGGCTTTTCTTGGCATTGTGAACAAACAGCTGTACAGGATCCTAGATGTCTAGAAACATGATCATATTTCTTATGGCAAGTTTCACAATAGAAATTAGCGGAGAATGCAGCTGTAAGAGATGTTATAACATTAAAATGGTTGTTTATGTACACCAAATTTAAAGTTTCGCGCCTAGGTAATAAAGGACCTTCATATATCACATCACTCCCGGAAAATCCATTATATACGGTAATTTTGAAATCAGATAAATAGTCCTGAAATTTTTGAATTTCGGTAGTTCCTCCACCACCACTCAAATTTTCCCCAGCTTCTCTGCACAGTTTATCCACTTCTTCTTCCATAACACATTTATGTTGTCTAACATACTGATAACGTTTTTTAGGTTCATTTTTGTAAACATTAATACCTCTTGCCACAACCAACGCATAAGCTAAACACCTGCTATCGGAATTTTTAATAGTTATAATTCCTTTTTTTAGTTTACAGAATTGTTCCCCATTCATTGCATTTTGGCGAACACGTCCTCCCCCTCGTGGCATTTGGACATGATGGAGATATACATAGAAATTGTTGTCAGAAAG